>NW_017306383.1:536652-584620 GCF_000935625.1 Nanorana parkeri | reverse complement strand
CAGATTTTGCCTAACTCCCGCTACGCTAATAGTGTATCTTCTCAGAAGTTGCACACAGTGCGCCAGTTTAAGTAGTAACCAGCACACGCTATATGCAGCTTCTGACAGCATGGGAGACGGGAGGCAGCACTTGTCGTGGATCCAGGGATCAGGTGAGTATTAAAAAAAAATTATTTTATTTTATGTTTATGTTTTTTTTTGTTTTTTTTTAATACATGTGTTCGCAGGGGCTGGGGCCTTTAATTTTATGGGGGATTTTTAATTTTAGTGTATTTAACTTTTTATTCTTTTAAACTTTTTATTTTTTTTACATTTTTACTTTTTATTTCTTTAACTTCATTTTTGTATTTTTTATTTATTTAACTTTAATTTTACATTTTTACTTTTTATTTATTTAACTTTATTTATTTTATTTTTTTAACATATCTTTTACTTATTAATTTAACTTAATTTTTTTTACTTTTTTTTACATTTTTGTTTATTTAATTTTTTTAACTTTTTTACTTCATTGCTGGGAGCAATAGCCAGCCTGCTATTGGATATTTCAAATTGCAATAGCCAAAAACAGGCTGGCTGCACCCACTGCCTGCTGTCAATCAGCAGAGGAGGAACCTGAAGTTTTCTATCAGGTCCACCTCTGTTGATTGACAGCAGGCAGTGGGCGGGTGCAATAGCCAGCCTTGCCCCCCTGTAGCGACGCCACTGTACATATTGTATTATGGTGATAGAAGATACAAGATACTGCTATGATTATCATGAGAATAAAGAAGACAGACAAAATGTTGCATGGGAGGAACGGCTTCGAGCTGTGACTCCTACCACTATCATAGGACAACATCATAGGATATAAGAAGTCCTTCATCTATTCCGCCCTAAACCAAGGGTTAAAGGGCAGAGAGCATTAAGAAGCACATATATCTTTCAAAGTGAAATCTTTGAGATAAGTTACAGAAGAAGGTAGTGGGAGGATGCATTACAAAGCCTTAAATGTGTCTAGCAATTTAAACCATTCTCCGCTCTTTGATCTTTAGTCTGGCTAATTATAAAGTGCTTTGACATAGCTTATTACTCATTAATATGAAAGCACAAGCAGCGATTTATTTTTAAAAAATGGTCTGTTCTCAAACTATTAGAATGTTGTAATACATTGTTTTGTTACTGTTCGCATATATGGAATGGATGAAAAATGTAATAATAATATAAAAAAAAATAATACTTATATTCTGGAATAAAGGGAGCATTTCACTGCCTGCAATTGGAATCTGTTAATGCCGAGATTACTCTGATTTAAATTATATCAAAAGGTCAAAACATTTGAAAAATTTGGATATGAATAGTTAAAATGTGTGCTAGGCGATTTTGTTTTTGCTACAAGTGTCCCACGGGGAGATTTGCCTTCATTAGACAATGGTATTCAGGAAAAATAAAGAGGAAGAATCTCCTTAATAGGCACACAGAATGCAATAAAAGCCATACAGGGGTTCTAACCCCTTATCAATCTAGCCAAATTACAATTGTTTTGGATTTAGCTAGCTATACTTAAATGCAATCAAACCATTTTCTCACTCTAAATCTCTGGGTCCACATGTTTTTCTGGTGATGTTTGGTGGAAGAACTGGCACCCATTGTTTTATCAATGTATTAATTATTTTAAAATGGTGTAAAACCATTGTCTGAAACTATGGCCTGCCATTAAGAAATACTGTATGTGGTGCATCACCTAATTATTATTACCATCTGCACTTACAGTTTTCTCTTATTTCCCCTGCAAAATCCCACAAATACCTGTTGAGCCAGCCAGTGAAATCCACCTAATGCAGCTTCCTGTGGTGGTATGGCAACAATGTTGCACTGCTTCTGAATTTAGAACAGAGTTGTCAATTTGATGTAGGTTGTGTCTGCTTGTACTACAGAGGGATGGAAAAATGTTACAGGGGGTGTGGTTATCAGTGTTATAGCTTGTCAATCAGCACCTGACCACACCTAGTTCTGCCCGCTGCTTTCTGGATTGACAGAACTTTCTCTGTTGCTGAAACCCTCCCACTGTGAGCGGCAACATATGGGAGGTGCAAATGAAGGAGGATTTGGTTTAATTAAGGAAAGTAAAGGATTTGTATATGTACAATTTTTGAAGCTTGTATATCACAGTGTCTGGATTTGGTCATTGTTTAGACTGTCATACAGGAGCCTTTAGTTGTACTTTAAACCTGGAATATCCCTAGCTAGCCCTAAATTATCACCATTTTTATTACTTACAGTGTATGTATAGCCAACATTTATTTTAGTTTTGGATAAAGTAGCGAAGGGTTAAAACCACTACCAGTTTATTTTTTGCTTCTCAAGGTAAGAAAGTAAGGCATCTTAGACAGTTGTCTATGGAACAGGTATTCCTTTTATTAAGATTCGGCTGTATATTTTGTTTCAGCCGTGCAATTTTCAGCTATGCAAAACTGTACTGAAATGAATTGTATACAATTTTTTGGGGACAGATAGAGCTTTCTTTTGATAGTATTTATTCACCGAGGTTTTTTATTTTTTACTATATGATGAAAAAAAGTACCGAAAATTTCAAGAAAGAAAACAACTGTTTTCCCTATGTTACGTTAAAAACATTTATTCTTACACAAATGTTTGGTAAAATATAAAAGATGGGGTCACGTCGGGTAAAAGATACCAAACATGTCAAGCTTTACAATTGTGTGCACCCTTAAAATTGCAAAAAAACCCCCACCATACCCAAAATTGGCCATAGGCGACACTTTAAAAACTTTTATCTCTCATCAGTTTAGTGTTTACAGTGACTGATGGCCTTAGAATTATTGCCCTCACTCTGATGCATGATCAATGTAATCGTAGTTTTTGCACGTAGGCACATGTTTATGTGTGTATGTGGGGGCGGGGGACTTTAAAATGTTTTTGTGTTTTTTTAAATAATGTGTTATGGCTCTACAGTCACCGGACTGCTTGTATGTAAACAGTCATCGCTGGCTGTTTACAATTTAACCCCTTCGTGATGGGTGACATACACTGTATGTCCCGCCACAAAGGGCCCAAATGACTCGTCACATACAAAGTTGAAAGAGTTAACATTTTTCAGACACGCGATCCCGTTCAGGAATCGGGTGCCTGAGAGTGAAAGCAGAGCCGCATTCACGGCTCTTGCCGGCATTCTGACAGCTGCTATAAATCGAGAGATCTCGATCGTATGCCGGCTTTTTTTCTTCTTCTGATGAGCAATATTGCATGTCGATAATAGTTTTCTCTTGAGTGCCCCTTAGCAGATGATACTTCACATCGATGTGCTTGGTTCTGGGGTTGTTCCTTTCTGATTGTGTCTTAGCAGTACATGACAGCTTACAGGGTGGTATTCCCTCTGTTGCCTGAGTGGATCAGGGGCTGACTGGCAACTTTTAGCCCAGGGGGCAAGTACAACCCAGAGGCCCATGGTGCAGCAACTTGGTCCCCCTCCCACTCTGCCTCTTCCCCGCCTTCTCCCCGCCTCTGTCTGCCACTTTTGCCATCCATGTAACGGTAGTGTGAATGGTCGGGTTAAGTGAGGACTCCTAGTAAGTCCGTGAAAGGGACGACTGGCTGGGGGATAGTGCTCTCCTCCCACAGGGCTCCCTACATGGTTCTGGCCTTACTCGCTCCATGTCCACTACTTAGACACTCTCGCCCACTGTAGACCGCCGCTGGCAGTCCATGCTTCTGGGCTGTGAGCTGTGGGAGGATAGTGGGAGGGGCCGGACAGTGTCAAAGTCAGTGTTCTATAATTTTTCTCAACCCTATACATTTTCTCGACTGTGTCACTTCCAGTGGGGCCGAGTCATGCGAATCAGCTGTTTTCATGACCCCCCTTTCTTCAGGACATGCGCACCTGGAAGAGACGCGGTAGAGAAATTTATCGGTTGAGGAAAATTAAAGCACAATGGTATTGGAGGGATGCCTCATCAGTACTGTGCGCGTGTACGACTGCTGCGACCCTGGTAGTTCTGCCACTAACTCCAAGCTGTAGAGGGACTACAAATCTCAGCACATTATACAACAATGTAGAATAATACCACCAGCTATGGAGGACTATAAATATCAGAAATACATTGTACAGCATTGCAGAATACCAATTAGGCTGAAATACATTGTACAGCATTGCAGAATACCAATTAGGCTCTCAGGTGGCCAATGCGGACTGTCAGGTGGTCAGTGCGGGCTCTCTGCTGGTTAGTGCGGGATCTGTGGTGGCCAGTGGGGGCTCCCTAATAATTAGTGGTGGCTGTGGGGTAGCTCCCAGGTGGGTAGTGGGGGCTCTACTGTGACCAGTGGGGGCTCCCTGGTGGTTAGTGAGGGGCTCTGTGGTGGCCAGTGGAGTCTCCCTGGTGGTTAGTGGGTGATCCCTGGTGGTTAGTGGGGGATCCCTGGTGTAGGGTGACCATTTATCTAGAGCTGCAGCTAACGATTATTTTCAAAGTCGATTAGTTAGCCGATTATTGAGTTCTATTAACCGGTTAATCGGGATAAAAAAATGGCTCCAGTAATGGACTTCTTACTGGGGAGGAGGTGGGGCGTGTGGTGCGTGGATGCAGGCGGGCGGGTTTAGCAGCGGCAAGCGCGAGGCGGGGAGGTGCGGCATGCAGCGTGTGTGGAGTCATTAATAGGGCCAACTAATCGAAAGCCGATATTCGATGATTAAAACCTTGTTCTAATATGCCCTAGGCGAGGCTTTCAAATGGGGTGCTTTCAACAGCTTTTGAAGGTAGTCTGTTCTGTAGGTATGTTGCAGTCATGACTGTTTCTCTCCAGTACGTCTTAGGTAGGTTGGCGTCTGACGGCATGGTTCTGGCTATTTCTATAAGAGTGCAATTGTTTGGTTCTACTACACCATTTTGTTCAGGAGTGTATGGTGTGGTGGTCTGGTGTACTATACCTTGTTTCTTCAGATGTTATTCCACTTTCTTACTGATGTATTCCCCTCCGTTGCAGGTGCTTACAATTCCTGGTTTCTGTTTGGATTTATTGCTGGACATGGTTGCAAACTCTTGAAGTTTTTCTGATGTTTCGTTCTTGTGCTTCATCAGATAAGTTGTTGTGTACCTGGAATAATCATCAATGAAAGTCAGTAGGTATCTGTTCCCGCCTAATGTGGGAGCTTTCATTGGAATGCACACATCACTGTGTATGAGCTCCATGGGGTGGGTGGTCTTTCTTTGAGTGGTATGTGGAAGTGGGGTACATGTGGCTTTTCCTTCTATACAGCATTTCATGAGCATTTGGCAGGGCAAGACGGTTATATCTTCTGATAAGCCTCTCTTTATAATGTCTTTTATGGCTTCTGGATTTCGGTGCCCTAGTCGTCTCTGCCATAGGTGGATACATGTGTTGTGTGGATTATAAGTGGCTGTCTTGACCTGTTCACCTGCGGTGATGAGTCTGTACAGGTGTTCATCCAATTTTCCTTTTGCGAGGATTTGCCTATTGTTTCGGATTGTACATTCTTCACCTCTGAATTGAAATGTGAGACAGTTATTAGCAAGGGTTTTCACTGATAGAAGGCTTCCTTCTAGGCCTGAAACATACAGTACTTTTTTCACAAGGATACTCTGCTTGTCCCCTTGACTGTGATGCAGTTCAAGAATCCTTGACCATTACCTTCTGTAGTAATACTTTTAACGTTTGCTAGGTAGACTTTGCCCTTTGCACGGAAATCAATTTCTGTAAAGAAGGTCTCATCACTACTCATATGATTTATTGCACCTGAGTCAATACACCATCCGTGTGGTATACTGTTCTAAGTCACTTTAAAAGTAGCACTTCATGATGTGCCTGCAGTTTCCTTTGTAGCTGCCTTAGCTCTTTCTCTTGTAGGTGCCTCTTGCTTTCTCTGCTCGGCTTTTTAGATTGAACAGTCCTTTTTCAGGTGTCCAGTCTTTTTACAGCGAAAACACGCTCTGCTTTTTTTGTTTTACTTTGCGCTCTCATTCATGCGCTATCATGATGAAGCTGCCTATCACCAGTTGCCCATAGTTTTGTCTGTTTTCATTGCATTTCATCTCTCAACCGACAAAGAACATTGAGGTAGTACTCCTTATTAATTATTTGGCCTGGAGGAGTGTGCTCATGAAGGACACCGTCCCAATCAAAAAACACAGTTCACATTATCTTGATCTTGCTGCGCCTTTGCTGTGCTTCTTCGAGCATGAAGAACCAGGCAACTTCCATTAGAATGACTGAGCCAACTGCAGCTTTGGACAGGTGCACCTCTCTGACGCTGGCACAGCGGAACATCACCTACCTGGGAATTAAAATCGGTAAGACTCCATCCTCTCTATATACTCTCAACTTCCCTCCTCTTATATCCAGTATTGTAAAAGAACTGTGCACATGGAAAGACCTTCCCTTATCGCTCTTTGGGAGGATAAATCTTTTGAAAATGATTAGTTTTGCCAGATTGTTGTATCCACTACAGACTATTCTGCTGCTTCTTAAGCAGGCTCAGATTGGATACACATCTGCTTGCTGGCAGCCAGGAGATACATAATGCGTTCATGGAATGCTCCGTCGGCACCCCAGTTGTCAGAGGTTGTGGGAGAACTTAAAGTGTTATTTAATAGGGAAAGGATGGATGCGGAACTAAATACTGAACTAAAAACATTTTTCAGGCGATGGCGATACTTCGCTACTGCCACATTTGAGAGTTCCGAATTGTCCCAAATAATGTTTCCATTTATCTTTACGACCTAGTACTTAAAGGCTCAACTGTGTCACACACTAGGAGCCTTGGAGGTCACCTGAGATGTTTTCACTGCACTTAATAATAGACCTGAAACGTTGGCAATCAGAAAGGCCTTATGCCACTTTTAACTACCATACTAAACTATGCATTTTATTGGTGCCTAAGTTGAGTTTGATTTTGATTTTGTTTATGTTTTTTATATGGCCTTATCTTATCTTTATTGTCACTTCTGCTCATGACTGAGCCTTCGTTTCTGGATCATAGACCCACAATTCATCTCCGGTTATGACCTTTTTGAGGACAATTGGTTCATTGGTAGCGGTTTGAAGCAAGTAATTAGCAAGTACAGCACGATATTCCTTCTGCTCTGGTAGTAGAAGCTGTGGAACGAAGTTTGACATGACATGTTTCATGGCAAGATCATGCATCAAAATCTCAGGGACGGTAGTTTTTGGAATCCCCAGATCAGCTTCCAGTTCTCGCACTGTCAGTCGCCGATCTTTGTTGATTACAGCCTGTATACATTCAACATTCTCAGGTGTTCTGCTTGTTGCAGGCCTTCCAGAATGAGGATCACTTTCAACAGATTTTCGATCATCTTTAAAGCATTTGTGCCATCCCAGTCCACTCTCCTTGGCTGCCAAGTTAAATCAATGTCGCGCAAACTGTCCTCGTAGGAATGACTGGACTTTTTTTTCGGACAGACCTTGTATATACAGTTGATCTGATATGTATTTATATTATCAGGCTCCGAACATTTTGAGGCATTTTTTCCTTACTACTTTATTCATGTTTTTTTCATTTCATTGGATATAAAGTCACTCTGAATCAGAGATTTTGGCTGAAATCACATATAAAGGTTACTGCAATGTGCACTGGCATACCAAGCATGCATTAGTGTGTTAATTTTGAAAGCAACACACCATTCTGGTAAAGTGCAGTGGCCAAAATGGTAATGTGCAGTTTGGGCAACTCTGGAGTATGTTGGCAGTGCATTCAAAATAATGATGTCTTAACATAACGTGCATGCATTATGTATGACAGTTGTGATCCTGGCCTTTGATTGATGTTATTGTTTTAAATAAAAAAATAAAAATTATTAGTGTACACAACAGGAACATTATCCCCAAAAAATCAATTTAAATACAAAAAATAGAACTGTAAATAAATGACAGATATATAAAAATGTTAAATTGGGCATTTTTGCAAAACAGCGAAAATTGAAGGTATGCAAAATTACAACTAACGAACATACACTAAAAATCTTTGCTGTCAATGGCCAAAAATCAGAGGCCCTGAACCTCACCTTACCTACCTCTCTTGTACAGAGCCTTCGTAGCAATTTCCCGTTTTCGTGGTCCACGACCTCCCTTAAGTATTTGGGCATTCAGCTCCCGAGCGACTTGGCTGACACCTATTCTTTGAATTTCCTCCCCCTACTACACAGGTTAAAGGTGGATCTCCAAGACTGGTCACGCCTGGCATTCTCGTGGATGGGTAGGTGTAATGTCATTAAGCAGAATGTCCTACCCAGACTGCTACAGCCCATGCAAGAGCTCCCCGTCTCGATTCCCAGAGGATTTTTTACGCCTGTCCAATCTCTGATCTTAAAATTCGTGTGGGGCTCTAAGCCGGCCCGACTGAGACATTCCATCCTGTGCCTTCCCAAACGCTGTGGGGGTTTGGCGCTCCCTGATTTATGTTACTACTATGAGGTTGCTCATTTGGCTCGGATTTTGGATTGGTGTCATCATGCTACCCAAAAACCGTGGGTGTCCTTGGAACAGTCTTTTTCCTTGCTCCCTCTCAGGGCACTTCCTTGGTGCCACAAAATTCCTCTGGCACTTCGCTCACACCCGACGCTAGGACCAACATGGAATGCCTACTCTTTGACCCTAAACACCTTTCTCCCTCCCCGCTTCTCCCAGTAATAGACTCCCCCAATTTCACCCCTGGACTACAAGATCCTGCGTTTCTACTACTGGGTGAAAGCAGACAGTTTAGGGCCTCGCACTTTCTCCGGGGGCCCAAATGGTATCTGAGATGATCGACGACACCATCTTGGCACCGTTGGGGTTTTGGAGCCACTACCAACTAGCCCACTTTCTGCCTTCCTTACCTGGTCCAGTTTCCATGGCCCGGCCACTCACGAGCTTTGAGAGGGAATGTGTCTCTACAGGTACCTTATCTAAAACCCTTTCCCTCTGTTATCAGTTTTTACTTGCTTCTGATGTCGGCATGCCCTTGCTGTTCCTCGATGGATGGGAACGGGATCTGGAGGTTTCCTTCTCGCCCTAAGAGAAATCTAAATTACTACTGCTGTCTTTGAAGTCATCCATTTGCAATAGATATCAAGAATCAGGATACAAAACCTGACCCGATGGTACCGCACCCCTCAGAAGCTACGACAAATTTTCCCGGATGCTAGTGACTGTTGTTGGCGATGCAGCTCCTCCCCGCCGGCATGCTACACATTTTCGGGTCCTACCCGTCCCTGCAGTCGTTTTGGATTTAAGTTCGGAACATCACGCAGAAATTTTCGGATCTCCAGATACCTAAATCTCCCTCTTTTTTCTTCTCCACCACAACTCCCGTCCCCTGAAGGGATACAAAAATTCAGTTATCATCCACTTGGTCAATGCGGCACGAGCATGTATCCCTGCCCTGTGGAAGCAGGATTCTCCTTCCACCATCTAGCTCTGGTTTAGTAAGATTAATGATATCAGACGTATGGAAGACCTTACCATCTCCATCAAGGGTTCGGTGGCCTGGTTCTGTAATACGTGGTATTGTTGGGACGAGTTTGCTGCTTCTCAGGAGTATGCGGGCTTCTTGGGGTGAGCACTCAGAGAAGGTGCTTCTCTCTTTGCCCTCCCTCTCCTTTTCTTTACCCCCTCTTCATCCCTTCTACTCTCCCCTTGTGCATTTCCTATTTTATGTTTTCTGATTTGATCAGTTTTTGGTGCTGGCGGGTGGCCTGGAAGGCCCTGCCAACCCAGTTTGATAGACTGTGAGCATATAGTCTGTAAGACAACACGGTGGATGCATTGGATATAGAATTATAACCATCAGCACTTTCTAGCACTTCGGCACATACCCGACTGCGAGGCGGTCGGCGGGGATAGTGGTGTCCACTGTCAACTGCCCCTGTTAAACAATCTATTGTATCTATGCCAATGCGTATCTGTCTCACATGTGTGTTTCTGGTGGCTGCTTCCACCACCTGAATGTTGGTTACAAGCTAGTATGGGCTCTTAGTGATTTGTACTTGTTCTGCTTAATAAAATAATTTATTTTTTAAAAAAAATCGTTGCTATCTTATATTTTCAGCGTTATAGCAATGCCACTACATTTTTTTTTACCTAAACAATGTGCGGGAGTACTTTATATGTGTAGTATAGTCGTGTTAATGGACCCTTTATGCTTCCTCTGCATGTATAGGCTCCAACTATCTTTGTTGGGACAGTCCCGCATCTTGGACCTCATTCACAATGATGTTGTGTCCCAGGAGATGCCTTGGTATCACTGTGTCATCCCTATTTGAGTTATTTCACATGGGCAGAAACCCAATATGGCGCTCATTATGGTGATTGGGGGCCATAAATAATTAGACAGGATTTGAAATTCAAGCAGAATGGTGTTTAGCTCATGCAAGGGTGCAGAGAAGGAGGGCTACCAGCCCCCTGAGGCAGCTTACTTGGGGAAGACAAAAGCTATCAGACAAGTTGTTTTCACCTATCCAGTTTATATTCGCTTTTAACTTAGCTTTAGACTATTGTACAATCTGTCTGAAAGCGAACTGATTGAGGGACTATCATCTAATGTCTATATGCATCTTGAGTATTTACTACAATTAACAAGGTGAGGACAACAAGCATAAAAATTACAGATTACATATTTAGTACGTAAGTAAGCACGTTCAATGCCCTGGAATAAGTCACAGGGTATGCTTATGCCCGTTGGGCTTTCCTGTGACACAGCATTACTTAATTTGAAAGTCTGACAAAAATGTTCTACATTCTTTGGCTTCTTATTAACACCCAAGAAATTTCAGCAAAGAGCCTTAGAACATTTCCTGTAGCAAACTTACATTGCCCATCTCTTAAAAGTGTTTTACACAACATGTTATTTAAAAATAATAGCTACAATATTTATGGTAAATAATATTTTTAATATATCTAAAAAAGTCTATACAGTAGACATAATTCAATGTATATACACATATATAGAGACAGCATACACAAGAGGGCACTGTTTCTATACCTATAGATTACAAACAGAAATTGAAAGCCTAACTTACACAAAAAAAACATAGCTGCAAGCAAACACAGACTTTTAATGTCATTTATGTGAAAACGATATTTAGAAAAGGAAAAGAAAACGCCTGGGTAGCCCTGCGTCATTTCCGCTGTGTCACATCCTGCGGTGGTGACGCCACTTCCGCCTAGCGGCGCTTCACAGACCGAGTGTCCCCATACATCCCTTTGACAAAGTTTGTGCCAACATGAGTGGAATGTTATCTGATTGGCCAACTGGGAGCAATTCCGAGTCACACAGCCCTGCCCTGTGGGTAAGCAATCAAAGAGCAGGGTGTTATGATTTAGTGGTGGCAGCAAAAGGCTGTCATATTTACCATTTGCTCTGATGAAAGGGTTTTACCCTGGAAATGCATCAGCAAGGCTCATGTAGATTGCTTCAGCCCACATTCTGGTGGTTCAACAGTCCCTTCACAGGTCGACGGATTTCCCCCAAGTTTTGGTGGTTGTTTGAATGCTCATGTTACAGATACCGTTTGTGAGTATTAATTTATTACGTGTTTATATGGACAAATAAAACAGTATTTCACGAGAAGAAGGCGCTGTTCTTTGTTTAATTTTACTTGATCGTTGAGGCTTCCCATCCTGTTTTGGAACAGCAGCTCCCGCTGTGTAGCCTATTGATGTCCATATCTGTGGAATCCCTACATGAGTGACCTCCACCAAGCACTAGCAAATTGGAAAATGTGATGTTTAGGTTTTCAGATTAGGCCAATGATAAGGTAATCTGGCAACTCAAAGGAGGTTTTGGACAGACAGGAGTTCAGGATGGCAGCAGAAGATGGTAGCAGAAGATGATATGCGCATGTGCATGCTTTGGCACGCAGTTGAAAGTCAAGGATCATTGCAAGCATAGGCATGCAGGTGCACACATGCCAATTTCCGGCCTTGGCATCCGAAGGTCTATTAAAGGAGCAAAGCTGTGCAAAAAATGTACTGGCTGGTCTTCAGCTATTAACCAGTAACCTAAACCCAAACCTCTTATATAGGTCTGCTTATGCATTGCTGACTGGGCCTGCCTTTGGTCCTTTTTATACACTGCCTTCCCGTTATTGACCCGGCTTGCCTTTAGACCTGCTTTTCTCTGCTTATGCATTGCTCGCCCAGCTTGACCCTTAACCCGTCTTCGTTTTCTTGCCTATGCTGACCTGGCCAGTCTTTGACCTGCTTCTGCCTTCCCTTGCTTCTGCATTTTCACATTGCAACCCGCATAGAAATCCATTAAATTACATTGGCCTGTTTGCTGAGTTAAGGCTTTACAACTACTTTAGTATTGATCATTTGCAATCATTTCACTCAGACATTGTTACCTGAGTCAGTATATGGACAATGTCCAACAACAGGATGTGCATATCCTTAACTTTCAGGGTCTAATCACACACCGATGCGTTGAACAGGCATTATTGCGTGTTTTAAGTGCATTGCATCAAGATTCCTGTTCAGTTTTGAATGTCTGCAACACACCTCAAATGCTCCAAGGATGCTACATTTTCTAAGGCATTGCACTTGGTTAGGAAAACTCGGCTTGCTAATTGCACATGCGCAGTTAGCTTTTTTTCACAGCAGCAAATGAACTAAGCATTCTGCAAGTCAGAGAGGAAGCGTACTGCGCATGTGCAGTTAAGTCAAGTTCTCTTGGCCAAGTGCTCATGTATGAGGAGCTGGGGCCGTGCATTCATGGAGACAGGGAGCTCATAGGAGTAGCATTAATAAAAGTAAGCAGAATTTTGGAGAAACAGAGAGGGTAGGGGGAATCTCTGCGGGGAGTGAGGAGTGACAGTCACTGTCCTCTACAGGTGTTAGCTAAGCGATCAGCGGTTAAATCGCTCAGCTCTCGGTAGAAGCAGAGTGTGACAACTTTTGTGTCCCACAAGTATTGGGAAGATTATATTTTACTCTCCCAATACTTTTCCTTTGCCTTGAATCCCTAAATGTTCTAAAACAGAATTTAAAGAACTTATTGCATTTTTAAAGAAGTTTACCATATTTTAAACTCTGTTACATTCCTGTCTGGCATGACAACGTGTGTCACAGACATTTCCTAAAGGTTAAGATTGCTACAGTACATGCTGTGAACATTCTGAAGTGAATTTATCAAAACTGAAGCAGACAAAATCTGGAGCAGCTCTGCATGGCAACCAGTCAGCTTCTCTCTATCATTTTCAAATCTTATCTGAATAAACTGAAGAGAGAAGCTGATTGGTTGCCCTGGGCAACTGCTCCAGATTTTGCCTGCTCCAGTTTTGATAAATCCCCCTCTGTGTGTTCCAGTACAGCCTATAAAAGGATTTTCCATTTTGAATTGCCTATTGTATATAAAAGCAGAGGCTAGTGAGGTTCATGCTCAATGCAAGTTTTGCAATTAAAAAAGGTTTTTAGTGAATTATGGGAATAAATTGGATGTACATTTACAGATCTGAAATTGATCTGAAATGACCTGCTCTATAAAGAACAAAATGCTCTGTCTCTGAACTCCTCTGAACTCTGGCTAGGAAACTGTTTAACTGTCAGGTAAGATATCTCAGAAAGGTAAAAGAGCAGCCGAGGAGCTGAGTATTGAGAATTTCGTTGGAGGGATTGTTCCACACTGTTTGACTGTTACCATGGTGGCAGTGATCACATAAAACGAGTGTAGTTGAATCATGCAGGGTTAGTGTTCACCCTTGGTAGGTGGGTCAGGCTGGGCTTAATCGGGATAGGAGAGAGACACAACATCACCCTTGCAAAGTATAATAAATGGTAATAAAACTATGCAAGTGCCTCTCTTCTTCATGACTGATTGGTATTTTCAGGTTGAAATTTAATAAAAATGAGTGACGTGTTTTAGACTTTGCACTTTTTTTCCATGGTCTCTGCAACAAATAAACTGCATGTACAGTTGCTAACACTAAGGCTACATTCACACAGAGGAAGAAATATATGAACAAACTTTATGTTTCCCAGATCACTTTTTCCTGCATTTAGATGTACCCCTTAATGACAAAAGGTAAAAGAAATGTTAACTCCTGGACCCAGTTTTACAACTTTGGCATGTGTTAGTAAAACTGTACATATCTTTACAACTACTTAGGGGGTTATTCACAAAGCTGGCAAAGGCAGCTGAGTGAATAACCCAGCCGAAGTGAAGTGAGCCGAACAACGCTCGGCTATTCACTTCTGGCTTGTATGACTGATTTCAGCCGCACATCGGCTGAAATCAGCCATACATCTGCTGCCTTTGGCTGCACTTCGGTCAGCCGAACATGCTTTGCAAGGACTTTAACTCAGCCGATCCAACATCTGGATCGGCTGAGCCGAAGCTCCGGCGGCTCTCTTGCTGCCGTTCGCCCCTATTCTCATAGGCGCCGAACGCAGGGAGTGAATAGCCGAATGCCACCGAGCGCCATTCGGCTCAGCTATTCTGCTCGGCACCTCAGAGGTACCGAGCAGAATAACAAATCAATGAAAAGAGTTAAAAAAAAAAAAAGTTGAAAAAATATAAATAAATATTAAATTTAAAAAAAGAATCAAAGATTCTTTTAAAAAGAAAAAAAAACCCAATTGGGCAGAGCTAGCAGTGACAGCTAGCTCCGCCTAACTGTTTCCTATTGGCCGACACCTGCTTATCTTCTATCAGGTCCCTGCCAATGAATAACAAGTGGACAGAGCCGTTTGTGATGTCACGGCCTGCCTCGCCCAGTTGTAATTGTTTAATGACCGTTTAGCGTCACCAGGTCATTTGGGGATGCTGATCTGTCATTACAACTGGGCAGAGCCAGCCATGTGATCATGGCTGGCTCCGCCCAGCTGTCATTTGCAAGGCGTACGGCCAGCCCCGATTCTGCTGTCACTTCGGCTCAGTCGAGACGATGCATATCGATAGCAGAGGAGGCGGGGCCCGGGGAAGGAACAGGAGGCGGGGCCCGGGGACGGAACAGGAGTCGGGGCCGGCGACCACAGAGGCGCTGACAGGTAAGAGATCTCAGACCCTGCAGAGCCCACTATAGAGAGTCTATGGCGGGCTCTGCAGGGTCACTCTCCGCTGGGGCTCTGCAAGTGGCATAACTAGCAATCACGGGGCGCCATACAAAATGTTGCTATGGGGCCCTGTGATTTCTAGTTACGCCCCTGCTCTCAAGCGTTAGTTAGGTGACAGCTCGGTCTCCGTTCTTGGCGCACCTGATTGAGCACAGTATCAAGCACAAATGCATGCCACTTATATGCAGTCCTATGGAAGAAAGCCCCTTCTGTGACACTACATATGTCTGTTACGTCGTTATTAAGGTTAAAGTGGGTTTAGCCATGTTTAGACATAATTAGCTCTGTTTAGAGCTTCTAATCAGTTTTTGGAGGCACATATTTCTGTTTTCTCTAAACATTGTAGGACATCCCCGGCATCCCTTCGGATGTATATGTGAGTATACTTCTGTTTTTAGTCCTAAGTCCACTGTGTTGCAAAGTCCGGAGTCTAGTGCGCTCCTAAGGGCCGGTGCACACCTAGGCGATACCTCACTGCGCGGCAATCGTGCCTAGGTGTGCACCGATCGCGCTGTGGGTGCCATTATTTTGTAATGGCACCCCAATTGCGCCGAGCGAATCTAACGGTTTCCTGCCATGATTCCGTCCGTGCTTCCGAACATGATCGCGGCTGAATGTCTGCAATTGCCACGCAGATGTCACCCCATTGAAAGCATTGTGCAGGACCGTGAGATCCCGGGATGCGTAATCCCGGATTGCATAGGTCTGCATCGAGTCCCAAGTCTAGTGCGTTCCTAAGTCCCGAGTCCATTGCATTCCTAAGTCCAGTGTGTTCCCATGTCCAGAGTCAATTACGTTCTAAGTCCAAAGTCTAGTGCGTTCCTAAGTTCCGAGTCCAGTGCGTTCTAAGTCCAGAGTCTGTACTGGAGGGTAGGCTCATAAAGAGAACCTGTCACCTTCGAGCTTGTTAACCCGTGTGATAGCAATAAAGTTAAGTGAAAAAAAGTTTAAAAAAAAGAAATTACAACTTAAAAAAACTGATAAAAAATAAAAAAATAAATAAAACAAAATCATTATTAATAATCCGCAGAGCCAAACTTGAGACCCGACCAGGCCACCTTCCCACCAGGCCCCCTGAGACTCCGCACAGCCCACCTAAAACCCCCACAGGCTACCTGTAAACCCCCAGCCCACCTGCAACTCTGCACAGTCCACCCCAGACCCCGCACAGCCCACCTGAGACCCTGCACAGCCCACCTGATACCTCCACAGCCCACCTTAGACACTATACAGCATGCCTGAGACTCCACACAGCCATCCTGAGACCCTGGAGACATCAGGCCACCACCGTGGAGCAACACAGAGTGTGTAGCTTCATATTATTCTGCGTTGCTATATAATGTATTGCTGGGATTTGTAGTCCTCTATAGCTGGTGGTATTCTGCATTACTGTATAATGTATTGCTATGTGGTGGGCCTCCATGGTGGATCAGTGGCTTTAGACCCGCTCATATGCTCCCTTCTTTTGGTGCGGCAGCACCCCTCCTGAACCACCATGGAGTGTAGGCTTGAAATCACTCAAGTCTCTCCTCCATGACAGATTAGAAGGGGCACTGCCAGGAAAAGTGAAGCAAGCCCAGAAGTGGCTCCTAAATTACCAAAACAGCACTGTAGAATGACGGGATTTGAAGGTGGATCAGGAGGGGAAAACAAAGGCACGGGTACATTTGGTCTAGAGCATTGAACTATGGATTGATTTGTGGGGGGGCGCTAATGAAAGACCTGCCCCCAGGCGCCTAATTTTTTACACAAATAGAGCTTTATTTTGGTGCTATTTGATTGCCGCTGGGTTTTTTTGTTTATTTTATTTTTCTATATAAATGAAAAAAGACCAAAAATTGTGGGGAAAAAAATATTTTCTTCTTTTTGTTATACAAAACATCAAATAAAATCAAATTTCTTCCAAAAGTTAGGCCAAAATGTATTCTGCTAAATGTTTTTGGGGAAAAAAATCCCAATAAGTGTATACTAAGCGGTTTGTGTGAATTGGTATGTAACAATTATAAGTCTTTTTAAAACAAGGTTTTTTATCCATATGGTGTCAAACAACAAAATCGGTATTGCTCAGGGTAAAGGAATGATATGGCTGGTATATTTTTCAAAATCTGGTGTGTCTGCTAGATAAAGTCTTATAATTTGAGGAAGCTGAACCCCCCCAGGAAAAAAAACTATCTACGGCCCTGCCTAACAGAGAATCCTATTTTTATTTAACAGTAGAAGGCACAGAGGATTGACGGGCTGAATTCCCCATCCCTGTAATTGTATAGGTCATAAAAGGAAATACTATAGGGAGTATTGCACTTCCCCGTATAGCCTATTACATCACAGACAAGGCTTATTTAAACATTGTGCTGCTCTAGGCATTCCTGAATCATGACACCCTCGTGGTATGTCTTTATTTCAATAAAAAAAGAATGCTAGTGCTTTGGTAGACAGTTTATGGTCTGCTTTATATGCTCTATATACACTTTAAACAAAAGAAAGTTAAAATGTAATGTTTCCTGCACTATAGGACTTTTCTTTTGCATCCCTTTGCCCCTACAGTGCCTTTGCTGAATTCAGGCACAAATATCCAAGGGTTGATAAAAGCGAGAAGCAGTGGCCAGGACTTAATCTGTGTCTGGATTGTACAACGATCACAATCTCTGGAGCTATCTAGAAGATCATACTAGAAGTTCAAAGCACGTGATCCAGTCCGATTTAGCTGGGCACGTTGAGCCTTTAAATAATGCAGGTGTTGTGCATTCTGTTCCTTTAAAGAAGAACTCCAGAAAATGTAAACACTAACCCTTGCAGTGGGGCTACCCCTGCACTGCAAGGATTAACTGCTCTTTTGGTCTAGGGGCTAAAATAAAGTATATTTACCTTATCCTCAGTCCTGTGGCTGTGACCACTCACCTCTTTTCCCCTCAGCTATGGAGGTGGTGTCCCAATGCAACTACATTAGACGTGATGATGTCACGGATCCTTAGTTCGCTGGAGCCTGGGGGAGAAGAGGCTGTGGGGACCGGTCTAGCAACCAAGTGGGTCAGAGGATCAGGTGAGTATATTTTCTTTATTTTAGCCCCTCGATCAGGAGTAGGCAAACTCTGGGCCCTCCAGCTGCTATGAAACTACAAATTCCATTAGATATTGCAAGGCTCTGAGAGCCACAGACATCACTCCCAGAGGCAGATGCAGGGATTTGTAGTTTTACCACAGCTGGAGGGTTTGCCTACCCCTGCCCTGGACCTAAATGAGCAGTTAATCCTTAAAGTGCGGGGGCAGCCCCACTGCAAGGGTACATTTTCACATTTTCTGGCATTCTTCTTTAAAATGCACTATGGAATGTACACATCAACCTGAATTATGGAATGAATGAAAATGAAAAAAAAATCTGATCGCCCCCCACTCAACACCCCCGTCGTGTTTCCCGGGCTGCGCAGCCCCTGCTGCGGGGTTTGATGTACTTTTCAGGTCTAAAATTTGGATTGTAAAATGTGTGCAAAAAACAACAAAAAAGACCTGGTTAAAAATGTGTCTAATAAATAAACTGTTGCATAAAAAAAGACAATAACCACAAATACGATAAATATGGAGGCTGAACACAAGTCCTGGAAACGTCCAAGCAGTAGAAATCCTTTGGTGATGTAACCAAACTAAGCATTTCACGTGCGACATCTCCGCGTTCCCATGAGCCTCTCATATAAACAGGATCCACATGCATCATCTAAACATAAATAGAAAAAGAGAGAACTTCTGTTGGTGTTTCAAAAGCTTGTGGGTGACAATATATGGGGTATGACAGTGATTTAGCCAAGGAAACAAATAAATGTCAAAAGAAATAATATTTACTAAGAAATAGCACACTAGCAGGAAACACTTATGGATAATGCTTTTCAATTGTGAAATATAGGGATGAGATGTTCAAACCAAAATTAGTAGGTAGCTCTCAAACTTGAGTGACACATCTCATTGCATCATGTAAAACTTTTTAGGACATGCTTACAACTACTTTGGGAGGTGTAAAGGAAATACTAACAGATACATAATTTGTTCCAAACATCAGTATCACTGCAGTGAGTATGCTAATTAAAGTGTCACTGTCTTTATCCCTGTATAGAAGATTCCTTTTTATTTCCCAGCTATTTGATAAGTGTTAAACAACACAGCTATTTGCTAGGCATCAGACAAAACAGGAAGTGAGGGGAAATGCCCTCAACAGGGACACAGAACATAATAAAAACACATTTTATAATAGAGTGGGGAAGGATAAGAACTGTATTGCTGTCTTTGTCCCTAGGATTGAGTTTGCTCCTCATTACATATCAAGGTGACAGGAGTTAGACCTGCTTTCTCAACCAGGGTGCCGTGGTGTGCCCCCTGGTCTCCTCAGGGGTGCCTCTAAATGTTGTGGTAGTGTGACTGTGATGTGAAGGGGGGAATAAAAACTGTGGTGAAGGGGGTCACTGATGTAAAAAGGGAACTCTGATATAAAGGGGGGCGGGGTTCTGATATGAAAGAGGGGCTTCTAATGTAAAAGGGGGGCTCCTGATGTGAAGAGGGGCCACTGATACAAAGGGTGACTCTTGTGTGAAGGGGGATCTTGATTTGAATGGGGCACTTCAACGTGAAGGGAAAAACCCACTTTTTTTGTGTGTTTTTGCAAAAATCTGTGACATTTTATACTAGGGTGCCTCAAGATTTTGCATACTTTTAAAGGGTACGGTAACTGAAAAAAGGTTGAGAAAAGCTGAGTTAGTCAGCACAGGAAGAGCAATAAAATTCCCACTGTGGGAATGCGGACCACATTTTAAGTATATCTAATGCCAAAACATTTGTTTTTAGCTATAGTTATATGTTAAAAACTTTCTTCCTCTATTTTGCTGTCTGTGAAGATTTTTTTTATTTCCTGCATGTTCAAAGTGACGGTGTCCCTTCAAAGGGTATCCCCCAGCCCTCATATACTTACTTTACCTGCATTCCCTCACAGTTCATTGATCCTCCACAGCTGAAATTGGCTGTTTTAGTGCCCCAAGGTCTTTTTTTTTTTAAAGCATCACCCACGATGTGGCAGAATTAACGCAGAAGTAAACTAAGAAAGAAAACTGGTGATCGACAGTCTTTTTATGACAGAGGAGACTGTGTGAGTCTCTTCTGTCAAAAAAATCTTCTTAATGCCATTCAGAATCACGCATGTGTAGCTCAGTGCCGAGATTAATATACTCCAATACACACACAAGGGATATACGTCTTTAGGCCGCAGCTAATCAAGTGTCTGAAGTCTCAAAACCCAGAAGAGAACCGAGCTGAAAATGGAAGCGCCAGAGAGAGAAAGACAGAAAGGAGTGGGATCAGTTTGGTAGGTACGTCTGCCATAATGTGCTAATATGCTGTGCACACTAGAATATTATGGCTAAAAGCTCTAGGATGCCCTTTTTATGTTTACAGCAAAGCTTTACTTCCTCTTTAATGAAAAAAACGTTTTTTCATCATATAACTATAAAAGTATTTATTGTAGGGAACCCAAGGCAATAAATCAATGATGTGAATGGAGATAATAACTTAAAGTCTTGGTAATAGGCTTACACTGATGTGAGGGTACACTCCTACATGGTACTTAATATCAAATGAAACAACTGTCGAATAGAAGCCGTATTATCTTACAATATAGTATACTACTTGAAGATCAGTACGCAATGGACATCCACATTCTTTGATAAGACTGGTATTTATAACTCTATTGGTATTGAATGACGTCTCAGAGGATGGTAGAGATTGTTATCAATCAATAATGTTTGGTGTCTATGGAAATGTTGGTGCAATATTGTTTTAAACACATACATGAATATGCTAAACTTTATAGGCAGTAGGAATGAGTTTCAGGTAGAGTAGAAAACACAGTTACAATCCCTTAGCTTTCCTTTCCTTTTTTTCTTGCTGTCTGTGAAGTTTTTTTTTTATGCTCTGCATGGTCAAAGTGACATTGTCTCTTCAAAGGGCATCCCCCAACCCTCATATTTTCAGCTTATCTGTATTCCCTCGCAGCTACTTGTTCCTTTAAATTGGCAGTTGAATTGTCAGTGTCCTGGGATGCATTAGTCATGCTTTAGCAGAATTTATTAACCCCCTTCATGACTGAGGCCCTTTTTTCATTTTTTGCACCCATGTTATATTCCACATTTTAGGCCTGAAAATGACGTAAAACCCCCCAACATTATATATTTTCTGAATGCCAAGACCCTATAGTGCGGTGCGGGGGGGGGGGGGGGGGGGGGGCGGCCCCTTCTTCGGGACGCAGAAGCGATCTGGCGACAGGTAAGTCGCCAGGATCGCTTCTGTTGTAAAGCCGACAGTCGGCTCTACAAGTTTAAACATACTCCCGGTGGCAAAAGTTGCCGGGAGTCTGTTTAAACAGCCCCGATGCTGGCGACGTACACTGTACGTCGTCAGTCACGAAGGGGTTAAAAAAAGGTTGACTGAGTACAGAATTTAAAAATATGACTGTAAGCATTTATTGAAGAAAACCCAATGCAAATAAATTCATGATGGGAATGGAGAGAATAACTCAAAAGAGAACTATAGCCAAACCTTTTTTGACATTAGTTCTCTTTTGGATCACAGGAGGACATTTACTAATGTCCTTCTGTGACCCAAAACTCATACAGGGCTACACAAATAAGCTACATTTTTGTTAATAGTTAGGGTACTTGAATGCATTTTTAAGGTTTACCTACTGAGTTTAGTGTAACTTTAAGATGGATTTTATGGGTGCAGTAGCTGTGATGTCACAGCCCCTCTTCCAATAAGAGAATGCCTTGTATTTACTGATAAAAATACTGGCTGTTCTCTGAATAGCTGCTGTACCAAGCAAGCAACCCTTTGTGTTTCTAGGGCAGAAGGGAAGCCGCGCAGCACAGCGGCAGTACAGGACCCAGAAGATTGCTGTAAGGAACCAGTATAAGTATGCATCAAAAGTTATACCTGGAGGTCAGCTTTCAGCAAACTCAATGTCATTCAGTTAGGGTTTGCATGTTCTGTAAAATACAAAATAGTAGCATGCGCCTATAGCTTCCAGAAGATGAGCACCCTTTTATTGCTCATGGCAAAGATATCACCTAAAATAAATGGAAAAGAGGTAAAGGGGGCAAAATATAATGTGTGCCCCAGAGGGCTACTCTGTTCCATGGGCGTAGAGCAACATAATGTCACTCTCTCCCAATTATAATGCATCTTGCACTAAGAGGTGAAAATTTGCCTCATGTTTCCCAGAGGGACCACCAGGCGAAACAAAATTATCGCTTTGCTTCATCATGGAAACAGTCCTGTATGGACAGCAATTTCAAAGAATGTCGCCAGCACACCAAAATATCCTCGTACGATCACCAAAAATCTATTTTATTGAACAATTGTCAAAGGAAAAACATTAATTTGACAATTGTTTAATAAAATTAACTTTTGGTGATCCTACGAGGATATTTCGGTGTGCTGGTGAGTACGACAAGATCTTCTTCTATTCTGTATGGACAGCAGACGCTTTCCTCTGCACCACGTTTTTTTAGGTTAGACTCATTAGGCCTGTTGCACAAAGAGGACCCCAAATGTTCTTACTACCTTTAGCAATTAAAAACACCATTTTATAGTTTTGAATAGGAAGATGACAGTTGGAAGGCAGCTGGTTTTTATGGCAATGAAATAACTTTACAACAGTGTTCATTCATGAGGTTTCTTGTGCAACCAAAAATCTGCAACAGATTGCACACAAATTATTACAACTAATGATTAACACAAGGCAGGATTTCCTTGGTCACTAGCTGTCTGACAGCTTACAGATATTAAGGGAGGCCTGCAGTTAAAATACAGCTATTATTATCCTGTATTAATGACATGCTGAACCAACTTTGGAAAATATAAGATTAAGAGATGTTGTTTTAGGAATGTTCATCTTTCACAGGAAGCAAAGGGACATCACTGTCAAAGAATAAACCTCTAATAAAATGAAGAAACATGTAGCAGTGTACTCTTCATACTGTACATATTTCTAGCTTTAAGAGACAAAAAAACTGAAACATAAATGTTAAAGCCCAACAGACAACACTTTAGTGAGCTAGGCCAACAAGGCTAAAGGTAAATTAATTTTAGGCCATATTATAGCTGATAGTAGTTAGTCACATCCAACTGGACTTCTTCTGTAATGTTGAAGATGTTATGCAGCTTATCCAAGTGACTTTTTCAGCTCTGAGTGTCCAAAATATACCTCAGCATTTATAGCCACACCGGTAACTCAATCACATTAATCCAATCACTGTTGAATGTGTCAAGGCAGACATTGATTATCCAAGAACAGAAAAGAAGGCTTAAAATTTTCTGAAACCACCCTGATTTCATTACATAATCCATCTATGGTGCCAGGAATTCTACCACAGATGTTAATTCTTCGATTTACATGGCTGAAGGTGTGAATTGTTGTAATTCCATTAAAGTTACAACATACCCAAGGGTGGGCCTGGGGAGAAAATGTATTATTAATTCATAAACAATATCTACGTATATGTAAAATATCTCAAAGGGTTTTCGTTATATTACATTAAAACCACCATAAACTCTCATCATGTATGTTTCTCCACCTTACATTCATCAATATATAAGTGCAAAGTATTATCAGAGGGTTATCAAAATGGAGCCCAAACATGTTGTAAGATAAATATTGCAAAATTTTACAAAAATACATCCAAGTTCTGTGTAGATATAGATTACATCAGTATCAACCCATATATTCAAAAGTACGCTTACACATAGGTTTTAAAGTACATTCACTGAGAAGATCTAACACATCCACCTCTGACCCCATACATAAAATGTACTTTACCCCTTAAGAGGGTGTTTTGGTGTGGGGGTGGTGGGGGGGGGGGGGGGGGGGGGGGGGTTTTAAACATAGAAACAAAAAACAACAATATACATAAAAAGTTACACACAAAAAAACTGTAATTTTGGTTGAATTCATGGTAGAAACCTACATATAAGTGATCTAGATTAACATAAAATAGGGTTTAAAGTGGCACCCAGGAACATTGTTGTCAAATCACTGAGGCAGAAATGTTAAAGCATTATATGTATGTGACACATGGGGGGGTGATTTACTAACCTAAACACACGCACGCACTAGGTACGTGTGATTTTTACACAGCAAAACGTATTTATCAACCAAAAAGTCTCTAAAAGCATATTTCCACTAATGCCATATATGGAAAAATCATGCACATGATGCATATATAATGCTGCGTCACAGTTTAGACAAAAATGGTTAGCTCATGCTTTTACATTCCTGCATTCATCAACGCAAGCAACACAATGTAGAGCTAATTTATACAACATCACCTTGCAATTCATGCAGGGCTTTGCACAACACACCTGCTGGGTGTGTACACACTACAAAGGTGTCTAGATTTCACCAATAGATCATGCTGGGAGTGAACACACTACAGAGGTATATACTTGTTCGTGGCATGTTTATAAGGTTAGTAAATCAACCCCATGGTGTCAAAGGCCCCCACCCTGTGTAGAGATGTTTAATTCTGTATGGCCAATCTTATGATTTGTACACATCTGCCACTCTGCACAGCCAGGCAAGGGACAGACTTATTTCCTCAGCTGGACTACAAACCACCTGCCCCTAAAATATGGATATGAGGAGAGAGGATGTGTTTGTCTAATGTATTTTCCATTGAAATAAATAAAAACTTCACCATTGCAACATGTGTTATTGCACTCCATGATGCCTATAAATGCACCTCAATGGACATTAAAGCACGCTGACGTCTGTTGGTGTGGGTTATGATTGCACATGATGTGTAGTGTAAAGTGCATGGCAGCATGCTTTAAAACCGATTGCAATGTGCATTGACGTACATTTTAATGAATTTCCTTTGATTTAAATCTAAAACATGTCAGGCAATAAACACACCAAAATTGAAAGGTAAGGATGTGATATATGTGTGTGTGTGTGTGTGCTGATGGCATGATAATAGAGAGAGACCAATGTGTGTGCAGGATATGGGATCAGGTTAGTAATTCTCTAGCAGTAAAACAAGAGGCTATAATATCCTTGTATTACTATATGGGAAATGAATAGGATTTACTTAAAGTTCTTGTGATAAAAAGTCACTTTGTAAAAGCTCTAATGTCTTAAACTATAATTCATTCTGTTGTATTGATCTGATACCGCCATGTTTATGGAAAGAGTAGCGAGTAAGTAGTGCCCTTGTATACAAAGACTGTGAAAGGGGTACATTTATGTGAGATTTGTAATTTGTTCTGAAAAGATTGCCTCCTGGATTCAGTCATGTGTGTTTCTATGGAGGCTGCAGGAAGGCTTTGTAATGCCACCAGTGCCTAGACTGAAAGGGCAGAAAGCAGAGTCTACAGTAAGAAACTTGTAATATATAAAGCAAATATTTCCTTTTTTTATACTGAGTTAGATATTCTTCATGGGTGGGTAGGGTCTAGCAATAGAGCGAAATGTATTTCCATGTGAATGGTCCACTTTAATATCATATATGATAAATACATACTTAGTCTGCTATGAAGCGGAATGGCTGCGTTGAGCACCACACATTGCTTACACAATTACAAGTATTCCCATATCCTTGTCCATAAATCTGAGTAATTAAATGCCTCAGGTGCATACTTGCATATTCATGTGGCCTCCCTAATTGTCAGAAATTATACCAGACTCTAACAGACCTGACACCTAGTAATAGAAGATCATGGAACATGACAATACTGCTGGCTGGCAATCTGATGTTGTAGATCGGTGACCCTGGAGAAGAGAGATGAGCAAAATTAAAGTTTAACTGCAGACACACTTTTTTTTCTAGTTTTGGATGGCTTGTGGAAGGGTTTTTTTTGCTCTCTTTGTCCCTGTTGGAGACATTTTGGACCATATTTCTCTGCTTATTCTGTCCACAGAGACACAACAGGAAGGGGAAGCATTCCACATTTTGTGGCAAATTAGACCTTTTGGATTTCTCTTTGCTTTCTCTCAGGGTAACAATTGGCTGGAGTTTAACATGCAACTTTCACTTCAATACCCTAGTTTAGAAGACTTTTTGAAATCTTTCATACGTCAAATTAAGTCTGTACATATTTATACAGAAAAATCATTAGAATGTTAAACATACAAGATTTGTCCAACTTAGTAAAATTAAAACATTGGCAGGGAACTACTGGCTCCACAATGTGTAATAGTTTAGAACAAGTTCACATTTTTGATTAGAGTTATATGTGCCCCCCACTTTATTTAGCTTAACTTTTTTTCATCCTTGCCTAACACTGCAGCATGAACATTAAGCATCAGATGTCACCTGAAGTCTGACATTCGCTATCAACTGCTTATCCTTGTTGTCTCCTAAAGCCCAGTTCCAAGTTACCTTTCAACCGAATATACTGATTCTTGCACAAGAGCAATGGTGACTCGTTTATCCGCTCAGCCCCTATAGCCTAAAGAGAAGTATCTGGATTTATTTATCTATTAATAAGCTTTTTTCAGCAAAAATACAATTATTGCAAAAATAAACACCAGAGACCTTTAAATGCTAGGTTTAAAAATACTGTCTAACAAATGGCATGATTTGTCATCATTTACAATGTCAGCTCATTTAATAGCAACAGTTAACTATGGTTTGTAAATCATAATGCTCTGAATTTTCCTTTGGCCTTTGGCTTCACTGGCGTTCTCAACAACGAGGTAGAAATGATTTGCTTCAGTAGTGTCACCAGCTTAGTTGTGTCATAGCGGTATTCCCCTGACCCTGTCATTACACCAGAGTTGTTTTTAAGAATTTAACAGACTATTTAAAACACAAACAAGCTATTGAATGTAGGTAAACTAAATCCTCCTACGATTCTAAGCTACGTTAAACATAGAAATGCGTCACTACAGCCTACTACACATGTAACACTAAAGGGATTGAATTGCCCAGTTGTAATGTATGTATTAGATTACCATATAAGATATGTAAGTTTAGCTAGCAGTTTCACGATCAGATGCTGGTATTTTTTCTATATTACAAATCCCCTGTTAGACAATACTGTAGTTCAGGCCTGGACAAATCTCACCCAGAACTAGAGGCAAGCTTTAAAAAAAAGCACTGTGCAGTCTGCATATAACTATACGTGTTCTCCATCTTCAAGGTTCTGCCTCTATGTGAAAGATCAATTATGGGTGGTCTAACCCTACAACAGGTAAATGCAATAAAAAAAATATCCCAAAGTGGGAGCGGCGGTAGTCCATTTGACACTGGAGACCCATCTAAACCCCAATTCTGTCTGAAAAGCTCCTTGGGGGTTGCTAGCACTTGACACTATGGAGACAACGGAAGCTTCTCCTTTAAAACCATCCATGTCTTTAGCCCAAACTTTGACACCTGGGGCCCCAGAGCAGAAGACGCAGATCACAGAATGCAGAACTAGGGCTAGGGCACAGCCAGAGTATGGGTTGGTGATGATACTTTTATGACTTTTGACCTTGACCCAAACAAAGAATCCTCTAAAACCTTGGTTCTAAGCTGGTGGGTCGTGACCCAAAAGTGGGTCGCGACCCCGTGTTCAGTGGGTTGCCACTTGCCTTCCACTTTTCTAGGTGAGATGCTCCTCTGTCTCCCCCTAGCACAGCACTGTCATTTCTCATCCCAAGCAGCTATTCAAAATATGCTGCCTGGCACCGAGTGTCAGCTTGAGGTGGGATGGGACTATGGGAGCTCCATCCATACGTGCATTGCTTAAAGCTCCCTCACGTGTCCTATAGAGGTCCCTGGACTGGAGTGACATCACCGTCTGGCTCCCAGCACCTCTACAGGGCACGCAAAGGAGGTGTACAAGCAATATGTATGGAGCTCCGTCACAGCAGCCCACACTGGACCCTAGGCTGAGGATCCACTCCAGTTCTTGTAAGTTAGGGAGACTGGATGGACTGTGTATGAGAATGGATTGTGTATGAGAATGTCTGAGTTTATGAGATTGTGTCTGTGGCTGTGTATGTATGTCAGTGTTTTTGAGGGCCCATTCACACTGGTACAATGAGTTAATCGCATAGTACCACACAATCGCACCTACCGTGCATTCTGGTGTGGGAGGTGTGTTGTGTTACCATTCATTTGAATGGTTTCCCAACGCACCTCCCAACCACAGTCTGTACACCTATACGCGCGGTACCCTAATGCCTTGCATTCCATTCCAGTGCGACTTGGGTCACGACTTAATGACCAAGGACAAATGTGGGTCCTGAGGTTTCACAGGTTGAGAACCCCTGCTCTAAAGGTTTATCAGGCTCCATCCCTATACCTAAGATAGACTGCAGCAAACTATGACACAGCCTCTCTTGCTGCAGCCCACTCCTTCACCTATACTTGGCCCAGTGGTGCAGCCCCATGGACCCTTAGCTCAGTCTGTCATCCCCCACACCAGCTGTCAGTACATTCACATAGGCTGCTGCATGGCATTGCCTGACAACAGTACTAGCAATAGCTCCCAAAGTATTACAAATTATCTTCATTTGACATAATTCTATTGATAAATGCATGTTGGGGGTTCGTATTGCAATGGTAAATTGTTGCCACTGGCCTCCGGAAAATAATGCAGTAAACTTTGAACCACAGCATGCTGTGTGCCTCCGATGGGTGAGGTTAGATGAAGCTTAGTTAGAATATAAACTAGGAAAGAAAAGATTGAAAGGTCTACTGTGTTCCAAGATTGCATCTCACATGTTGGCAATGTATAGCATGGCACAGGATCTATAGTATAGCTCAAGATGGTTTCATTGAGGATATGACTTCAGAACCTCAGGAAGTGTAGCCTAAAAATACAATTCTTCGCTTGCCCTCCACCTATCTCAACCCAAAGCTTAAAAAAATGAAACAAGTCCCGTGCCACACTGGTCAATGCTTCAGAGGCTGTGGTGAAGTGGGTTCCTATATACATATATGGTGGCACTGCCCCCAATGTGCAGACTTTTTGGACTAGAGTTTTTGCCTTTTTGTCAGCAATCATGGCTCTCACAATGACACCTGACCCAAAAGTCACTCTACTCAACCTGCGGGAGTTACATCTATACAACATAAATTCTTACTTCATGTTCTCACAGCGGCCAAACAGATAGTGGCGAAGTCATGGCAATCCACAACTGTGCCTGTTGCAGAGCTGGAACGCAGACTCTAATGGTTCTTAACCAATGAACGCCTCACGGCACGGCTGACCAACAGGGTCCCTCGCTTTGAACTGGTCTGGAACCCATGGATACAGCATCCACAGTTGCATTCATTTGATGCCAGACTACTGGCACTCTAAATCTAGAGTAAGGACACTCAGCCCCATACCATCGCACCGGGATTACATCTTTACCAGGTCTCCCTTATTCCCACCTATGCTGCTACATCACACCTATTATTTTATATGCATTAGGTATCCAGGCATAGTTTGGAGTTTGGAGACAGAAAAACTGCCTGGACATACTTGCTGCAGCTTTAGAGAACATGCAAATATGGCCAAATGCCAGGCTGTTCTGACTGGCAACGTGTCAAAGCTTCCAGGTAGTGCCAAAGCTTGCAGCTAAGTCCCACCTCCAAGTTCCACATTCCTAGTGGCCTATCACTAAGATGGGGTGAACTACTGGTCTGTAGGAATGTGCAGGAGGTGGAAAGAATCAGGCAAGCTTTGGCAGTATGACATCAGAACGGTGCCGGGCGATATCGGCAGGTTTTTCTAAAAGCTAAAGCAGATATTTGCAGACACTTCTAGATGCCTGTACTTTACAGCAGCAGCAGCGTTTATTGTAGAGACAGCATCTCTTTTTGTATACTTTTAGATGGAGGTTTATTTGTTTTAATAACCCACCTCCCCAGCAGAACATACTCACGTTTTCTCCTAAAAGACTTCAGCTTACACAGGGTTAAGTGATCTCTCCCCAACCTATTTGACATTAACCAGCTATCTTTTTCTATTTGTACACATTATAATTTACAGTAACTAAACTTAACATATTTGTATTGTTTCAGTTTTAACCTGATGAGTATCATTTATATAAGCTGAAGCTTAGAAAAAAACAAAGGATCATTTTCTTTGAAAACAAATCAGGTTTTTTTCTAAATTGTTAGAAAGTCTCAGCTTCAGTATTCACCATATGGCCAAGAATATGTGGAAATCCCTCCAAATTATTGACCACTGGTGTTTCCAGTGAACAGTGCATTTAAAGCTACAGCATACTGTAAAAAGACATATTAGACAATTGTGCACTTCTGAACTTGTGGCAACAGTTTGGAGAAGTTTTCTTGATCAAGGTATTTCAGAGGTAGCCTCTCCCTCCCAATAACCACCTAATACCCCTCACTCCAAAACCCAACATACTCTCAGATTACTTCATAAATAAAAAAACAATTAGACCTGTGTGGAGTTCAAAAGGCCACAGCAGCCTCTCTTTAATTAAATACCAAATATACATAACAATGGAATAACATACAAAATAATACAAACATGTAAAGAAACAACTGGTTTCCAGGTCCTTGAAGGGCCGTAAAATAACAAAGCCCACCTCAGCCACCTGTAACCTAAATCTGCGGCATCGGACACCTAACCGTAGGCCGCCCCGCCACAAAACACCTCATTAGACCGCAGACACTTACAGCTGATACTACATGGTCCCAACCAATTGGCCACGTAGTAAAATACCACATAGAGGACCCCACACCCAACCATTTTTCAATAAAGCAGCCATAAAGACCACTTTCAAGGACCTAAAACTGCCCAAACACTGCAGTAATAAACAACCCAAAAGATCCAGAACCTTGATGGATGGATGGGAAACTCTCATGCCATCAGAAAATCTTCAACTGGATACTTCTTCTTTCACCCCACGGACCACCCCTAGAAAGTCCCTTCTTGCCAAACTTTACACTCAATCAGGCAAAGAGACCACTCCTTCTGAACTATCTCCGAACTAGAGATTTAAGTCTGTGTGTTCCAGCTCCACTTCTCCCCCTGTCATGTTTGCCTTCCGCTTTCTTATGCTCCAGGCCTTTCTTTTTGTTCAATCATGACTTGTTACATGTACACAAATCCATCCATAAAGACATGGCATAATGAGATTGGTGTGGAGGGACTCAAGTAACCTGCACAGAGCCCTGATCTCAACCTTACTAAACACCTTTGGGGTGAAGTGGAATATCAGTGGTGATCTAGGTACATCAGTACCTGACCTTACAGATTCTCTTTGGCTCAATGGGTTACAAATTCCCACAGACACACTCCAAAATCTTTTGGAAAGCCTTCCCAGAAAAGCGGTGGTGGTTATAGTTGCCAAGAGCAGGGGAGGGCGGGGTAAATTTATATTATTGCCTATGGTTTTGAAGTGGGATGTCCAGCAACCTTACATAGATATAAGCTGTCTACAAACATTTAGCCATATTGCGTAATTGTTTGCAAGCGCAAATAGCTCCATCCAGTTCACCGCCTGAGTTTTTTTTTAAATACTGTTTTTTAATTATACTTGAACACAGATAAACACAAAATGTCATAAAAATGTATACAGAGCAACGAAACTGCAAGTTTCATTAAAAAGCAAGTTAGTTGTTGTTATCATAAGAGTCTGGTTTTCCTTTTGTGTGTAATCTGTAGGCTAGATATTTGACCAGGAGCAAAGTGATATCATTCCCTTTCCAAATCTGTGAAGTACAGTGTTTCCACTTTTGAGTATTTTTTCCTGGACTGGGTCATTATAACCTATGGAAAAAATAACATGGTATTTTTTTTACTGATTGGAAATACTGAGCCAATCCCTTACCTCATCACTCATGTACATTCAATAGCTAGCATTCTCTTATAAGAGCTGGAAACATACCAAGGCCAGAAGATTTTATTCTGGGAATAGAAAGATATTTTTATCAATTCCTCTGATCTATAAATAGAAATGGCACAAGTTAAGCGTGAAAATAACTTTGTTATACCTATTTGGATTCTTGTTTACATCCTCCTCTGTTATATCATTAATGACGTCCCCATACATCTTTTTAGCAGTTTATCACTGATATAAATAGGAGCATATGCTAACCTAATCACTTAAAGTGCAACTGAAGCTAAAATTAGGGATGTCCCGATACCGATGCTACCATCGGAATCGGGCCCGATACAGGTATTATATACAGCACACCTCCACTACACTACAGCAATAGAGTTACAATTCTCCACTGCTAACATGAATAGGTTAAACAATGATCCATAGTACATAACATGTAGTTGTACTATGGATCATTTAAAGTCAAAAAGCATCGGTAATTGGTATCGGCATGAGGGGATGTACTTGTACTTGTACTTGGGCCTGAAAAAGTGGCATTTGGACATCCCTAGCTAAAATGTTTTGTTAGTTTTGGATAGAGTGCAGAGGATTTGGAATACCTCTCAGGTTTTTGATTGCTGTCTGTGTCCCCGTTAGGGAGATTCATCCTCTCCATTTGTCTTGGTGACCATTATCATTGAAAGTGAAAGAAAATCCCAAATTTTGGGTTGTCACTAGGACAGGAAAAGATGGGGAATCTTCCAATGGGACACTAGTTCTGGTGACCATGCTGACCATAATGGATTTCCCTCACTTTGGAGGGGTTTCCTCTCACTTCCTGTTGAGACTATCGAACAGGAAAAAAACTAATCTCCCTAATGGCACACAGAGGGCAAACAAAAACTGACAAAACCCCCTCTTTATTTTATTAAAAAAAAACATTTTGGCTTCATTTCTACTTTAACCTCCCTGGCGGTCTGATTATTCAGGATTTTAGGTACCAAAAGCGGTACATTGTTTTTCAAGCAAATATGTTGTTTTACATTGTAGGCCTGTAGTTCTTAGTAAATCCTAGGAATAACTCACCTAAATCTGTCCAAACAAGAGTCCAGTAGACATCCCGGGTATGTTAAAGTTTGAAAAACAAAATAATAAATTATAATATAACAAATAATTAGAAATAATTACTCGAAATAGCACTGTCTTCTCTATAATACAATGTATTAGAATATGTATGTGGTGTTTCACTTTTGAATTTCGCGGATGCGAAATGTGATGTGATTGCATTGCATAATTGCCACATACAATGCTGTTTTAACACCTCCTGGACTCCAATTATGCAAATGAAATCAACACCTGGTTGTGACAGATTATGTGGATTGAAGTGACATTAACCATATTTATTCCCAGATACTTGTTTGTACAAGTCATTCTGAATTGAGAAAGGTGGTCGGATGTCAAGTGAAACGTCTTCAAGAAAAATACAGCAAGTCCAGTTGCCTTGACTTATTTTTTACAGATATACCATGACCTGGATGAATGAGAACCTTCACAGAAAGATACAACCATTACTTTTCTACAGTTTATATCTGTAGGCCAGGCCAGGCCAAGTCCAACTGGGCATTTTACAATAAACAAAGTAATTTACCAAACCTATAGATAAATGCTATCCAATAAACTACTGGTTGGCAACTTATGGGGTATATGACATCACCAAAGGGCCACACATAATATTCAGTATATGAAATGCTAGAGAGGACTAACAAAGACTTCAGACAACCTAGAGAATATGATGGTCAGAAACTGTGGAAATTCAACAGGTCAGGACATGCTGCAAAGGATATTGAGAGACTGGGGATATGGCTAATAGAGACAATTGCTATTACACCTTTAACAAAGCAATGCTCTCACTCCCATTAAAGACTGTTGGTGTCCATGGGCCGCAGGTTGGCCATTAGGCCCATAAAATGAAAATTTGGGACTATTAAAAAGACGAAAAAGTTGATAAAATGTAAAGAAGCTTTATAAATACAATACAAAGGAACAAAAATCCAGAGAAAAAAATTGAGACAATGCCATATTTAGGCTTTATAAACAAAAGGACCCTTCAGTGTGTGCTTTCTGCTGTTGAAACATACTTACTGCTGTTGTCAAGAATTAAAAGTAATTAAGTAATATTCAGTATTACATGACATTTTTTCTGCCCAATAATGGATCTAAATGCTACCATTATTTTATCTCTTGTTGTTGGTGTGAAATAAGAAGGTGAAGGACTTGCACATTTCAAGCTTAGGTGGTGGGAGGATAGTTAGTCAAAGCACACTTAGTGACTACATTCATAACAACTTCATTTTTAGTTACATTTCTCTAATCATTAACAAAAAACAAAATGATGATAAACATAGAAAATGTTCAAGATTAGCGGGGGATAGTCCTGTGAATTTTTCAGGAGATAAACAGTGGGCGGAAAGTAAGAAAAAAAAGTACTAACGCAAGATACTTTATCCCACGGAAAATATTATTTAACAAGAGTGCTACAATGTTTAAAAGAAATTGTATTTTATTATATATTTTTTAAAGCAAAATTCCTGTCAATCAACTGTTACCACAGGATGCTTCCTATGGCCTTAATTAGATTTTTGGTTTGATTTTTATTATCACAGAGTATGACTATCCACTTGAAAAGATCCTGGCTTACCTCAAACATTCATGCAGTTGTTGTATATATCCATTATGTAAATGGTCTGTATAGGTGTGACACCCCCATTCACATGTGAGAGTGAGCATATTTAGGCTATTTTGAAGCTTTTTTTATGCATTTTTAGGATTGAATGTTTTTGTTGTAGCCAAAGGAAAGCTAGTTACTAGGAGGAGGAGTTGGTTGTTAGGCCCAAAAAACATGCAATACGTGCATTTTTTTAGGCACTCCCACTTTGCTACAAGGGGCCCAACACTCAGGTGTGAACAGGCACCGCTGAAAATAATGGGATTCTTCATGTTGAGCATTGTTACATTTCAGGAAACATGCGACAAAATGCTGAGGTATGAATGAGAGCTCGAGATTCATGTGTCTCACACAATGCAGGATAATGGGAATATGTTTTTAACAGCTTGAACCCCTTTACCTGTCTATTGTGGTCTTCTCCACCTAGCAGTCCGTTTAACAGTCATTCATAAATAGTTCTTAGCAACCACAAATCTTAGACATTACTGTAACTGTTCTTTGGCAGGTTCATAAGAACTTCTGTGTTGTCGCTGTTCTTGCTTTCTGAGATTCTCAACAGGAGCGCAGCACCCCCTTATCAGTGTACTACTAGACTAGACTGAGAAGCCCAGGATAGGCTAAGTGGCTCTTTTTAAAAACCAGCGGTATGGCCACACTGCTGTAAAATAGAAAAATCAAACACATTTATAAGGCATAGTCATGTGTTCTCTGGTTTCCTCCCATACTCCAAAGGCATGCTGGAAGGTTAATTGGCTCCTGTCTAAATTGGCCCTCGTATGTATGCATGTGAATTAGGGACCTTAGATTGTAAGCTCCTGAGGGCAGGGGCTGATGTGAATGTGCACTGTGTAAAGTGCTGCAAAAATTGTTGGCGCTATGTAAATACCAATAATAAACAAAGTCCAGTCATGTGATCTGTTGAAGTTACATGACCAGCTTCATTAAGCAGGAGCTATGCAGTTTTAACAAAAGGAAAAAGTGAACTTTCTTTCCAGCCTTCTATGTACTTGAGCAATTAGACTTATCAAAAATTAACAGCAACATTATTAAAAAAAAATAATAATTTTGTTTATTGTTCAACATGCAGATCAACACATTTAGGCGTGCGGACCTCAGTAATGACATTATGAAGAACAACGAAGAACAACAAAATAAAGTAAGTTACACTCATCTAAAGGGAAGGAGAGGATAGACTAGATTAGACTAGACTAGGTCAGTTTTTAAAGCAGTCTTCTTTTACTCGTCACTTTATAAATGTAGTAAGTAGTAAGTCTGCATTACCTTTAGTTTCTAATGTTTCAGTTGCTCCTTTTCGCAATCCCAATGCTTGTTTGTTGTTTTCTGGGAATTGTTAAACACATGGACTGGTAAGAACTTTAACAAGTTTTTACTGTCTCATTGATGTCTGCATCATTGACCAATCTTTGACAATAATGACAAACAAAAAGCAGCATGACATCTAGTAGTAATCTACCACTAATCTCCTAAACCCACTTATTGTCTGCTTCCTAATAATAAGCTTTTCTGACTTGTGACCTGCGTGTGCTCTTGCCAGTAAGCACACTTAGATGTTTTCAGGCAATATACAGTTTATGACTTTTAATGGCTTTCAGTAGTAAGTGATTTAAAGATAAACTCCTGGGTAAAGTGAAAAGAATGTCTCTTGCACTACCCCCAGTTCCTCCCTACACACATTGCAAGGGTTAAATCCCTGTTTTGTCTTTTACTTAACCCTGTGTTTTAAACATATTTATTTAGATTTCTCCAAATAGGAATGAGCTCATGTTCAGACCAAACCCAATCGGAACCTAAGCCCCTCTAAACCCGCTGGCGTCCAATCAGCTGCAGCCAGGAAATTCCCTGTCTCCAACTGCACATAAGCAAAGGGGCAGGATGCTCTTTATCTTACCAAATAAGCACCAACAGAGCATGAACATGACTGGTCTTACAAAGCATAAAGGTGAATCATATACTATCCATTGTTATATGTATACATTGATTTCAATGTATATTTAGGAAATTTCCACTTTCTCCATTTTCCCTCCTATACTGATCAGCAGGGGGACCTCACTTGGAACCCAACAATCAGCTGTTTTACCTAAACTTGATATTGTAGAGTGCTGGTAGCATCAGAGTTGTATGGCTTGTGTGGGTAGCCTCAGGATTCTAGGCTACTCCTAGGCTATCATAGCCCATTTCGACATACCCGTTGAAGATGAATAGGTATACAAGCAGGGCCAACCAATGCTGAGCACCATTTCTTAGCACTGGTAGTTTTGGGTCTGCTCAAGGTGCTGGTAAAACCACTGATTGGGAGGAATGACCCTCTTTAAATATCCCTGGGACAAAGCAGTACATAGCTTAGGTCCTGGCATAGTCTAATGTAAATGAGATGTTAAGAGACATCCTGCTTGTACGGCTGTAACAGACTGTATGCTGTACACCTGTGCACATGGACAGAGCCAAAGGAAATCTCACTCATTTCCTCACTTGTACAACTGTGCAAGACTGAAGGTAAAGTGGGAGTTCAGCATTAAATTTATTTTTAATATAAGCCTTACCCCACCTGTGTTTTATAGTGACCTAGCAGTAGGCACCTACTGCTAGGTCACTGGTTGGATCACCAGCATTGTGGTATATAACAGTATCAACTGTGAAAAATTGGGAGAAATGTCCCCTGGTGCAGCGCTAACACTGAGGTGAGGGTGTGGGAGTAAGGGTTAGAGCGCGGAAATACGGACCGGGGTGTCCGACGTTTGATAAGTGGGAAAAAAACAAGGAGTGAAGAAGCGCCACTACCAAGTGGTGATTTGTCAAAAACAGATAAGGGTATCAAACTTACCAAGTAGTGGGTACTGGCGTGGTATCAGCGGCGAGGTGAGGATGGATGAAAGTCCAAAGTTGCTCAGGGTGATAGGCACTCAGAGCGGTGTGTGGGCAGATTTGGGGCTGAGAAGGGTTCAATGTCAGTGGGAACCTGGGTCCGATGTAGAGTATAGCAGGGATCTGAGCTCTCCTCTCAAGCTTGAGAAAAGAAGAACAGCTCTTCGAAACGCGTAGCCAGCCTTTGACACGGTCACCCGTTACCCCTTACACCTCCGCCACTTGCTCTCACCCGCGCTACCCCACGGACACACCGCTCGCTGTTCCGGGCTCCCTGCTCGTGCCCTCGAGCGGTGTAGTCTCACCTATCTCCTTGGCTCACCCTGACCTCCGTATTCCTCCAGTCATTCAACTCCACCACCGGCCTCCTCTGGACACTCTCTTCCTGCCAGCACCAGCCCTGCCCCTCCCGTACGTTCTGTTCAGGCTCTCATTTACTGTCCTCTCCCAGCGGCCGGCATCCACCAGACAAGCAGTCCCACACTATTGAGGATCCGGGCTACATCTCTCATAGATCGTTAAAATATCCAGTAACCCGGTCCCCACCGTGCCTGCCACTCTCTGCATCACGCCCCGCCCCCCCATCTCAAATCCCTGCTATACTCTACATCGGACCCAGGTTCCCACTGACATTTAACCCTTCTCAGCCCCAAATCTGCCCACACACCGCTCTGAGTGCCTATCACCCTGAGCAACTTTGGACTTTCATCCATCCTCACCTCGCCGCTGATACCACGCCAGTACCCACTACTTGGTAAGTTTGATACCCTTATCTGTTTTTGACAAATCACCACTTGGTAGTGGCGCTTCTTCACTCCTTGTTTTTTTCCAACAGTATCAACTGTGCAGAGCCAAAGGAAATCTCACCGCTCCAATTCCTTAGCCACCATCAGGACTCCCCAGGTGCTGGTCCAATAGGTGCATCTCCACCTTAGAATGCAGCAGTATACGAACAGACCGCACTATCCAGAGAATTCCAATACTGCAGACTTAATTGAAATTACCTCTATGAATAAGCCTTTGGGTGAAACATGTGAGAGGTTGTAATTTGGTTGGGGGTGTGCAGTGCTGGCATTTCTTGCTTTATTCATTTTTATTCAATGATATACTGGATTTGCTGTGAATTTCAATTAAGTCTACAGTATTGGAATTCTCTGGATAGTGCGGTCTGTTCGTATACTGCTGCATTCTAAGGTGGAGATGCACCTATTGGACCAGCACCTTGAGTTTTGCACAGTTGTACAAGTGAGGAAATGAGTGAGATTTCCTTTGGCTCTGCACAGTTGATACTGTTATATATACCACAATGCTGGTGATCCAACCAGTGACCTAGCAGTAGGTGCCTACTGCTACGTCACTATAAAACACAGTTGGGGTAAGGCTTATATTAAAAATACATTTAATGCTGAACTCCCACCTTACCTTCAGTCTTGCACAGTTGTACAAGTGAGGAAACGAGTAGGAAACCAGGGGAGCCAAATATAAGCAGATTGAACTTCAGATTTAATGTGCTTTAGAGCAGTGTTTCCCAACCTTTTTGTAGTCATGGCACCTTTTAACAGTATGCAAAATCTCAAGGCACCCCATCTAAAATGTAGAAAACATAAATGTGAAAATGTAGCCCCTTCAAAATCCATACCAGACTCTTATCCCAAAAATGGGTCTGGTATGAATTTAAAGAGGGACCCCATGCAAAAACACAAAAAAAAAAGTTTTTCCTTCACATCAGAATCCCTCCTTTAACATCAGTCCCCTTTTACATCAGGCGCCTCCCTGTACAATACATTAGTGTATAGTAGGAAACCAGCTGCACTCCTTACCGGAAAATTAGTAAACCTCCCAAGCAGGTGGGTGCTTGTAGCGACCGCGAATGGCACCGTGAACATATAGAAGTAGTAGAAATTGTCACCAGCACACCACAAATATGTACAGCAAAAAGTCCTTTAATGACAGATTGCCATTCAGTACAGGCACTTTCAGGGTCTCAGAAGTACCCCTTCATCAGGCTTTCTGAGCCTGATGAAGGGGTACTTCTGAGACCCCGAAAGCGCTTGTACTGAATGGCAATCTGTCATTAAAGGACTTTTTGCTGTACATATTTGTGGTGTGCTGGTGACAATTTCTACTACTTCCCTGTATATTAGGAGCCTGCTACACATCAGGACCACCCTTCCTTTCACATCAGAGTCACCCTTTATGCGATAAGCACCCTTAACATCAGAAATGCCTCTTCTTTCACACCAAGAGCCCTCTTCACATCAGAACTCTCCTTTCTTTCACACCAAAGTTCCCACTTCACATCAGAGGCCTTCTTGTTCTATGGAAAGGAATGATGCTATGCAAAAATGTTGAGGCAGCAATGAAGAAGCCAGGAGGCACACCAGGGTGCTATGGTACCCTTGTTGAGATTGTTTACTTTGGAGGAATCTTTAACATTTTAAACTTGTATCTGGGCCCCAGGGCTAAGCCAAAACCCAAATTTCACTTGGGTGTTTCTTACCCATTACAGAAATAAATTTATGCTGTATACTCAAGCAGAAAAACTTTTTTTATTGACATTACTTGATATATTGGTATTGATTGTGATTTGTTACTTGCCTGCTGTCACAGGATCATGCAACGGAAGTCATTAACGCAATGACTTGAGTTCAAAGTTTGACTTTGGGGTGAGGGAAAAAAATGCTATAAACATTTCAGTGTTTACTACTCGTTGCTGTAACAACCATCAGTTTGTGACGTCACCAGTTAGGAGACTGCGATTAGTGTTTGCCTAGTGTTTTCAAATCTCTACTCACCCATGATATCTGTGTACATGCTTGATGCTTATCGCTGTCATTGAGCACAGTCTTCTCGCAGAGGCAGTTATATGGGTATACTATGAGGGGTTAAATGAGTGATTATTTGGAGTTATTGTTGCAGTATTCACCCTAATATCATTTTTTAGGTGCGACTTACCCAAAAACAAAAATGTAATATACTTTAGGTTACGATTTCTTTAAAGTGATGGTTGCATTTGATGTAAATTTTCAAGGCTTTTTTTCCATTTATTTTCGCCTGGTGATCCTGCCTTCCTATCTGATTGACTGTACTGCTTGTATAGGGGAACATTGTTGTCATCCTAGGACAGGACAACATAACATACTTGTCCCTCCACTTCTCCATTACGTGCAGGAGGTGTTATGTAGTCCATAGAGATAGCTGGGGACAATGTTCTTTATAATAGTTCATAAAATAAATTTTTGAGCAGTGCTGCTGTTCAAGAGTTAACCCTTAGCCCCCATTAACATATGGGTGTATCGTGAACACGCGCCAAACATGCACAATAATGCTTGGACAGGCGTTCGCTAAATGCTCACCAAACGCTAAAACGTTAAAATTCTGTTAGCAGGATAAATCCTTCTAAGAAAGCCTGAATAGCAGTAAAAAACCTCACATGGGTACTAATCTTTCCCCACTCTATCTATAACTAAGAAAGAAGCATGAGGAGAGTATTGTACCATGTTAGCCATTGATTAGTGCAGAAAGTTTGACGTTTAAGTGATACCGTTTCTTGGCTAACTTAAGGGCCCGTTCACACCAGACACAGTGCATTCCGGCCCAATTCTGGCTGGAACCCACTGGATCGCATTGCGGCCGGCTCACTTTGTTGTGGGGTGAAAGGGGGCAATGCGATCGGCTGCACCGGAACGTGTGGCACATGAATAACCTGCAGTCCGGTCAGAATGTAGCATTTTTTCGGACTGGAACGCAGGCATTGGTGTGAACGGGCCCTAAATTATCACAATTATGAAATTTTTATGAACAAATATGAAATTATTGAAAGATGCAAGTTTTCAGGATTCCTTAGATGCGTTCATCTTTATAAAATAAATGTATAAAGCCTAAAAAAGGGATCTAAGGAATCCTGAAAAGCATCTTTATTACCTTAAAGCCTTTCTCCAGGTAAAAAAATAACTACCCCCACACTGCAATGATTAACTGCTCCCTAATATCTAGGGGTATTGTATGAAGCACTATTATTTACCTGATCCCCACTCCCGCTGGCTCCAAGACCAGCACCTACAGTCTCTTCCCCACTGCCCTCCATTGGTCGTTGGTTGGTTGGCCCATAGCCATGTATTACTGTATATGTGAGAGCGCTAAGGGGGAACAGTCCACAAGCTGTAGCATAGGGGCGACAAAGTGAGTGCCGACTGTCAGGGGAGCAGGGATTAGGTAAGTAAAAAACCTTTAAACCCCCCGGCTATTAGCCCGGGTGGAAAAAAGGCAGCAGGGACCAGTCTTGCTGCCAGGTGGGGTTGAAGATTGGGTGAATATATCTTTAAACCTCAGACCAAAATGAGTAGTTTGCCCTTGCAGCGCAGGGGTAGCCCCACTGCAAGGGTTAATTTTTTTTACTGCCCAGAATTTTTTCTTCTTTAAACTCCAAGCTTTCTGCGCAAAACTAAGAATAAAAGTTGTAACTGGACACAAACTTCAAAGCAAGCTCAGATTTGAGGTTTTATGCCACTAAATGAATCAATTACCATCTGAGTATTGCAGCCAATATTTATTACCCTATAACTCTCTCTAAATCTTACCATCCCGCACTGTGTTTTTAAATCTACAATATGAAACACATGCTGAACTGTAATGCCAGAAAGTGAGTAAAGATTACCCTGTTTTGAGTGATAAAGAGTCAGTGGCGGGGAAGCCCTCATGCTGTGTTGATGAAGATGAGGGAATGTCTGTTGTTCTGTAGTTTTGGTCTGTAACAGCTTTCTCTAGGGAGGATTTCTAGACAAAGTAGAAAATCCAGGAGCTTCGCCTTTCAGGTTCCTGTCTGGGGTAATCACAGCTGGTTCTACTGTTACTAATTTTTCAGTGTTCTGTAACTGGAAAAAATTGTCCCATTAGACGGCAAACTGGGGGCAATCAATCATTTTCAATTCATCAAATACATTCAGCCAACATAATCTGTAATATGCAGACTCATCCATTTGTACTATACCCTTTAAAGTATTACTATTGTATAGCGGTGAGTAATGGTCTAAGCATGAAGGATTGTCACAAAGTACATTTACTAACAGAGATCAGAGGAAAGTGCACCCGTACTTTAATTACTTACAACTGATAACCATTTATTGGCCAGCCTGGTTAAAATGTCATGCCTTAATCACAAGTGGGTTTTCAGGATTTCTTAAACTGCAGCCCACATCAATGGGAATACTATGCTTACACAGGGCGAGCACATATAATTCTGTCATAAAGAATTCCACACCTTCTTAGGACGGCTGTATCAAAGACCTTTTTTCTGGCATATCATAGATATGTGAAAGGTGAAAGTATGTTTCCGTATCTAGTAAATGATACTATCCAGTCAGCACTAAATATGATAGTCCTCCAAAATTAAATTTATGAGTTCTCCATCACCCACAGTAGGCCTATATTCTGCTGCATTTTAAAGAGAACCTGACACCACTTGTAACTTCTGTACTTCATTACTGCTTTGGTTGAATATCTAGATGGGAACTAGGTACCTAGCTTGAAAATCCCCAGTACCACTCTAGTGTACATCACAAAGCATAGGGGATTCAGTTATTTTACAAACTTAGAATTGTCCCATCCTGGCACATGTTTAGTGGTGATGGCAACATCAGCAATAAACTTTTTACAGTAAACTTCATAACAAAGACTAGAGGCCACCACCTAAAATTGGGGGAGAAAATATTTAACCACAAAGGGCTTAGGGGCTTCTTTTCAATTAGAGAGGTTACATTTTGGAACTCACTGGCACAAGCAGTGGTATCAGCAGAGAGTATTGATGCATTCAAAAATCAATTAGATACCTTCCCCAGAGACCATAACATACAGGGGTACAGGTACTCTTAAAAACTAGATCACACAGGGACTCGTGTACACACATATACACATGCACAAACACACACAGACACAAGGTTGAACTTGATGGACCTGTGTCCTTATTCAACCTCAAATACTATGTAACTATGTGTCGGATGCTTGCATCTCCCTGCTACTTGATGGTGCCTCTCTTACTTCTGTGGCCACTGCGCCACTAGTATGTTTATGAAGCTGCCGGCACAGCCTTTTCATATGCCCAATAACAGTGCAGAGGTAGTGTCAGCTCTGCAGTGGCATACTAGTGATTAGGAATGAGTTCAGATTCAGACCATACCCAGTCCAAACCTGAGCTCCTCTGTACGTGGACAGGGCTCCTTCTAAGGACGAAAGGAAGCTCCTTCTGTACTGCCCAATCAAAAGGGCAAAAGGGCTGGGTGCAGTGACATCATTAATCTTATATGACCGCATGGCTATATTAGGTAAATTACATTTACACTTTAGGCCTGGTTCACACCTGGGCGTTTTACAGCGCGTTCCAACGCGCTATAAAACGCTCAACATGTGAAAACCAATAATTGCCTATGGGCATGGTTCCCACCTGGGCGTTTTACAGCATGTAGGAACGCGCTGTAAAACGCCCTACGCCCAAAGAAGTACAGGAGCTTCTTTGGGGCGTATTTGCCGTGCGTATCCATTAGGATACAGCCGGATAGCCCTCGGAAACGCGGGTTTGTCGCGTGTTTCTTGTAACGCAAATCGCGGTATAAACGCGCGGCACGAAACGCGTGGCAAACGCGCATATTCCGTACGCGAAGGTGCGAACCCAGCCTTATGGTCAGATAAGGTACAGGATATCAGGGCGAGCACACCACCCCTTTGTTTATGGTCAGTATGCCCTGATCCGAAACTGATTGGGTGGAAGCCCCATGTAGCTGCCATGTTCGGATGAGCTCAGGTTTGGATTGGGTTAGTTCCGAACCTTAGCTCATCCCTACTAGCGAAATAGTAGCTGGGGAAGGGTGGACTAACTAAAACAAACAGCTTACCCAAATTTTCAGTAAAAGATACACTTAAGCATATTTTAGTGCACATGAACACAATATATTACCAACCTTTTTGGTTAAATAAAAAAGAGGAGTTTGTGCCAAGTAAATACTGTAGATACTGTACCAATCATGTCAAGCTTTAAAATTGTGTGCACCTGCAAAATGGTGAAAAACTATGGTACCCAAAAATGTCTATAGGCGACAGTTTAAACACTTTTACAGGTCATTGGTTTAGAGTTAGCTGTGAATAAAGGTAATTATTGCTCATACTCCAGGGTGTGCGGCGATGCCTAAAGTGGGGCACAATCGTCGTCTTCATATTTAGGCACCTGACACATGTCTGCATCATAGGCATGTGCAGCATATTGCATTAGGGTGTGCAGTGCACACAAAAGTACAAACACACATTATATAGTATATATACGGTACTTATATACATAGACCTGATGCATCCCAGATTCCCATCTCTTCAGCTGTCCCTTACCTCTTCCAGCAGGAGTGCAGTAATGAAGCAGGGAGCCTGGCAGGTGGCCATGTTACCACTCGCCCAGCTTTCTTATTTAGTTGGGAAGCCTGGGAATCTGCAGCCACACTCCCTCACAGTTTTCTAGGCACCGAGGACTGTGGCTGTCGTGAGAGGAATGTAAGTGGCAAGTGTTTCTGCATTCTGTATTGTGATCTCTCCAAAAGCTCAGTGACTTAAAATACGATGCCCGCTGTTGCAGTTTCACCTGGGTTGATTAGGGTGTATTGAACTTTATTTTTAAAACCTTTTTTTTAACTTAAAGGAGAACTATGGGGAAAAGCCTTAACCCCATAGTTCTCCTTTAACTTTATTGCTATGACATAGGGGGCTCACAATGGCTCGTTCAGGACACTATCTGCATGGAGTTTACATGTTCTTCCTGAGCTTGTGTGGGTTTCTTTTGGGTGTTCCAGTTTCCTCCCACAGCACAAAGACAGGTTAACTGGCTCCTGTCTAAATTGGCCCCAGTATGTGTTTGTCTGTATCTATGCATGTACATAGGGACCTTAGACTGTAAGTTCCTTGAGGGCAGGGACGGATGTGAATGAATAGTATGTAAAACATTGTGTAAATTGATGGCACTATATAAATACCTGTAATAAATAAATAAATAATGTGGTACAGACCCACATGTATGAACAGGCCCTTAGGGTTCATATTTACTGCAGCCAATCAGAAGATGTACAGCTCCCAGTGTGTAGGACACACCTTGCATTGCTCAGATAAGGTCCATGTCACAATGCGCGGCTCTCCCTCAGGGTGCTATGAATTACTTTCAAGTTAGTCAGTATGTAATGTAGAAAGTCTACCAGTAGTACTTATCATTTTTATTCTAGTCATTCAAGGATTTAGATATTTACCATATTGTGCTTCATCTACTGATAACTTGGTAAATTATGACAGCTTGATTCTGGGTTAGCAGACAAGCAGTCTGTTCACTTCTTGTTACGCCTTGCCAGGAGGAAAGGAGATCCCCAGGATATCCTCTACAAACATGTAAGCGTGTCAGAACAAGGTGCAGAAGAAGTACAACGTCATAACGCCACACATCTAAAAGTAAACATATTGGAAGCATTCTTTCTGTAATCGGCTCACCTTTAGTTTCACGGTACAAGCATAGATGAAGACAGCAGGTTATGCAATTTCTAGGAGAGCTCAGAATCTTTCGGGGGCCAGAATCAGGGCTTTCTGTGTGTCACACTGACCGAATTAGTTGAAGGGAATTAGTTCAACTAGAAAGCACATTTATTGCCAGTAGTATTTATGATTCAGTGTAGGACAGAGAGGACTGTGTGGGAAGTGAGGTCTGACTGACACTACAATTCTTGTAGACCAAATCATCACTTGGAATCCAGCAATGTACTTGTCTAAGGGACTATTCACTCTTGCGTGTTACAACATGCGTGTTGCAGCACACCACAATGCCTGTGTTTTAATTAGCTATTCATTTGTTTGTGTTTGTGCACATATATGCACTGGGGTGTATTGCATGCTTACAGAAGGGCCAGGTGCGTTTTTTGTGTACTGCAGCGCATTGAATGGGATGAATTGGGAGCAACGTTTACCGTGACTGGTAAATCCCTTAGTGTTACTTCAAAGAAATGTAGAGGGATAATAAGCTTATTTGTTATTTTGACACTACTCTTTAGACGATGTTATCCTGCTGTTTTTGGTAACAACTTTACATATGTCAGCATTCACGTGGGGACACAGCCTTCCAAAAAAATTTATTTTGATGCTCCAGATGGGGTGTTATGGGGCCAAAAGCTGATCAAAACTGGGATAAATCGTCAACAAGTAAATCATTTACATAGAAAAACACAATAAGCAATAGACAGGCCAGCATTGCCTTTAAAGTACGAAAGGAAAAAAGAAGAAAAATAAATGAACATTAGAGGGAGAATGTATAACTCACAACAAATAAGGCAAACTGTGTTGGACTGCTAACACATAACTTACTAGATAGGCCAAATAACAAACAATACCGTACCTGCTCATGGGCAAGCAGGCATAATTCATGAATAAGTCCTAATGTTCTCTCAGCCCCTCATAGAGGATTCAAAACTTGCTTGTTCCCACCAATAACTGGATGCCCTCACTATCTTCACCTGCTCCTCTTCCTCCAGAAATAATGTAGTAGAAGCTGCATCCACCAATACCAAGGACAAATCAAACATGGCTAACACAGAGTAACAACACATTCCTGAAAGATGAACTCAGGGCATTTAAAAAATGTACCTCTGCAGGGGACTTCCCCTGCACTGCAAGAGTTAACTGCTTGTTTTGTCTAGTGGGGTCAAATAAGGCAGATAAACCCACCTGATCCTCTGTGCCACGGTGGTAATTGCTTACTTATCTTATGTGTGTGGGTATATATATATATATTAGGGATGCACCAATACCGGTATCATACTCATGAAAATGCCATACAAAGTGCTTTAGATTTTGAAACTGCTTCTGTGCTTCACTGGAAGACTGCTGAGGTTCCCAGCAATGTCCCAGCAGCCTTCCACCTGAGAGCCCGCACAGCCCACCATAGACCCCACATAGCCCACCTGAGAATCTGCACAGCCCACCATAAACCGTGCACAGCCTCCTTGGACCCTGCATAGCCCTCTAAGACCCCGCGCAGCTTTCCTGAGACCCCACACAGCCACATGGGTTCCTCTGCTGGAGACATTAGGCTGGCACCCCGGATCAGCACAAAGTATGAGCTTCATATTATTCTGCATTGATGTATAAAGCATTGCTGGGATTTGTAGTCCTTTATAGCCGGTTGCCATTCTGCATTTCTGTATAATTTATTGCTGAGATGCATTGTCCTCTATAGCTGGTGGTATTCTGCCTTGTTGTATAATGTATTGCTTGTAGTCCCTCTACAGCTTGGAGTCAGTGGCAGAACTACCAGGGTCACAGCGTTTGCAGCTGGGACTGGGCCCTGACACTTCACCACTGTCCTAAAATCATTAGTCTGAATTGTTTTAGGAAAACTGTCACATGACACTAAGGAAACGAAGGAGTACTTGAGGAAAATAATCGGTACTTGCACTCAGCCTGGAAACAATGGTATTGGTGCATACCTTTTA
>NW_017306383.1:439449-535850 GCF_000935625.1 Nanorana parkeri | reverse complement strand
ATATATATTGCTTGATGATATATTGAATAAAAACTGACCAGAGCTTTTAATATTCCATCTTACAGTTGCTCCTACTATGTGTTTGTACTGGTATATGTGTAGAAACTAGTCAATGACTAATTTACATCGTAAATGACTGAAACCACCTGGTAGTATTTATATGGTAAGCTGAGAAGAACGTCATAATTATACATATAATTAAGCCAGCCGCAACAAGAGCAGAGAGGGCCCTTTAAAAAGGGTATGGCTTTTTCCCTGGTGCACAAGGGTAAGTGATCAATGTAGTTTTTAAAGTGCATTTTTAGGGCAAAATCAAAAATATGTGCAATACATGCATTTTTTCTCATGTTGTATCCCAGCAAGTACGGAAAAATACCCGTTGGTCTTGGCAGGAATGCACTCAGTTCATAATTTCCTGTTGGGAGCTGAAGGCTCAGGGCTGCATGTATCAATTCTGTTTTCTGTAAGGAAACTAAACATGAGCAATGAGACAGATTTAGGGCCTGTGTCAAGAGACTTGTATCGTAAGGGTTTTGCACTCCTATACATGTCTATGGAAATGCAAAATCTACTTGAAGCAGGTCAAATGCAATTAAGAATCAGGTCAACTGCAGGTCAAGTGCTCCTGTCAATGAATTCTGAATGATCCAAGAAGACTCCCAAGCGGATGTCAGACTGATGCCATAGATACAAACCCAAAGCCCACTGACACAGGCTCCAATTTGGTTCAGTTGCCACACCAATGGCACACCTCCCGTCGACACAGGCCCTTATAATAATTAGGGAGCATCACTAAAGTAGCACTGCGAGAGAATGCATTTGCTCCTGACCGCATCTTAATTGTGCATCTGTTTGGAGCGAAAATCCTGACCTGCCCAGTTAGTGTTTAATTTTTTTCACTGATTTTCTCTACACAAGTCCCTAGGGATCTCCCAATACCGATGCTAGCATCCGAATCGGGACTGATGCAAGGCATTTTCACAGGTACTTGTACTTGTGAAAATGTCCCGATGCATAACGCCAATTCTTGTGCATCGATGTTGAATTCATATTGCCCGTGACATATAGTTCCAGGCGCCGGGCAAGCGAGAGCGGGGCGTGGAGCGGTGACGGCGGGGGGCGTGGAGCTGTGACAGAGCAGGGGGCGTGGAGCGGTGACAGAGCAGGGGGCGTGGAGCTGTGACAGGCTCTGTCACCTCCCTCAGCCTCTGTTCCCGGCCGCTGCTCGTTCTTGTCACAGGAGTTCTAGCACAGTGCTGTGCTAGAACTCCTGTGTTGGAGGTGACAGGGTCAATAAAGAGTACCTGTCACCTCCAAATGCTATCACACAGGGGATAAGCAATAAAGTTAAGTGAAAAAAGTAAAAAAATAATAACTAAATAAAAATGTAACTAAATAAAAATGTAAAATTAAAAAGGCGATAAAGTTAAAACAATAAAATAAATGGAAATTAAATTTTTTTTAAAAAGTAAATAAAAGTTGAAAAAAATGAAAACTAGCCCCACTGCCCACATCATCTGCATGCGAATAAACGAGCAGTGTTTTCAACCATGATTGTGTGCAACCGCTCGGGCAATCTGCCTGGCACGACTGGGGTGCCATTAGAAAATATTGGCACTGGCAGCGCGATCGGCGGTGGTGTGCAATCCATGACTGCCTGGTCATCGTGCACCAAACCGATCGGATGGCTGAGGCGGTCACGGAATCGCACACCACCGCTGATCGCGTTGGCAGTGCCATTATTTTCTAATGGCACTCCATTCACACCAATCAGATCGCACGGTTTCCCACCACGGTTAAAAACATGAATAGGTTAAATGTTTTATTGTTCTAAAACAGTCTTAAATTAAAGTTCTTCATAATCATAAAGAAGTTGGCCTAAAATCATTAGTCTGTATTGTTTTTTTTTTAAATGTCACCTGTCCCTTTAAGAAAAAGTATCTGTAATTGGTATTGGCAAGTACATGAGGGAAAGTACTTGTACTTATACTTGGTCTTGAAAAAGTGGTATCGGGACATCCCTACATGTCTCCCATAGTACCTTTATTAAACTAAAATGTTAAGGAATGGGTTCAGCCCTGCCTAGCTGTCTTTTTCTGAACAACAAATATCTCTCCTAATCTCCTCAATATAGGGGAAGGTGTTTTGGAGTCCAAGGTAAGAACAGGGAGGGCTAAATAGACACCTGGAGGTAACAGGGGCAGACTGAAAGTTCTACATTTCTGGCAGGATCAAAAAGTTTTTTTCTGCACTTACAGTATCAAATAAAAAAAAACTTTTAGATGTATATTTAACAGACCAAAGATAGCAAAGAAGAAAAGTTTTATTGTTAGGGTTTACATCATTTTTAAATCATATAACCCATGCAAATGTATGCGATATAGATATGTAATTAACTAATTATACTTATTAAGTGCATGCTAATTTATCTACGGTTAGAGAACAAACACAGATGGTAGAAACATTATGAACCTGGAGAAACCAAAAATATTACCAACTCTCTTATATCCCAAAGCATGTTTACGCTCTTTTTAAATCTCTCTCTATGCCTTCTCCTAAATTAATTATTATAACTATGTTTTAATAACAGGGAAGAGGGAATCTTCCTGGTTTCAGTTTGCAAACAATTTCAAGACTCTTTCTTGAAGTTCAAATATTTGAGAGCATCGGTGGGGGGTGTTGGGGTAGCATGGAGATCAGCTTTAAATAACTCAAAATTCACTGCAATGAGCAATGCACACCACAATGGTGGTGCTTTCTTCTGGTGTCCAAGGTCTTGTACGGTCCTAGTATCCCTGGTTATAGTTTTGTACATTGCTCCATACTACTTTCTCAGTTCTACATGCTACATACACATACCTCCCAAATGCCCCTTATTTGGAGGCACTGTCCCTCTTTTAGTACCAATTCTGTTTGTCCCTCTTTCTTCCTCCCTCTTTTTGGCCTGATGTATAGATCTCTTTAAAAAAATAATTATTTAACTATCAAAAGTGTTAACTTTTCTCTAACCTTTAAATTATTATTATTTTTATTTTGAAAATCTAAAATAAAGAAAAAGTAATGAGGACATTTTTTTCCCGTTAAACCAATCATTGTTTCTGCAATAATCGTATTGTTCTCTGTTACTGGAGATGTGGCAGGGGTGTGTCCTTTGCCTACATACTCTATGCTATAATGTTTCCCTCTCTGCCATCTCAAAAAGTTGGGAGGTTTACATTCATAATGAGAAATATGTTTTCCTTAACATTATGGGGTCTATTCACAAAGCTGCCATAGGCAGCCGAGTGAATAACCGGCCCGAAGTGAAGTGAGCCGAACGCTGTTCGGCTATTCACTTCAGGCTTGTACGGCTTATTTCAGCCATACAACGACTAAAATCAGCCTTACATCGGCTTGCTGCGGCTGGCTTCGGCTCGGCCAAACATGCTCAGCATTCGGCTTGGCTATTCTGCTCGGTACCAATTTGCAATATGCAATAGCAAGCTGGCTATTGCACCCGCCCCCTGCTGCTATCAATTACTGGAGGGGGACCTGACGGAGAACTTCAGGTCCCCTCTGCTGATTGACAGCAGCAGTGGGCGGGTGCAATAGCTAGTTATAGGAATGTAGTTTTGCATTCCTATGGTTTTTTTTTTTTATTCTGACGGCAGCCGGCGGCTCAGATGTAAGAAGAAAAAAAAAAGACAACACAGCAGGGAAAAGTTTACTCTGCTCTATTGAGCAGAGTAAAACTTTCAGGGAAAAAGTGTTTATCTCCCGGCCGGCCGGGAGCCACTATCTAATAGCGGGAGAGAGTTGGGCTGCCTGGAGATCAGCGTCCCTGGTTATCTGGTAACCAGGGACGCTGATCTGTCTGTGTAAGTGGCCGAAGCCAGACGTGAGATGATGGCTGGCTCCGCCCAGCTGTCAGTAGCAGGCTGTTCGGCCAGCTTCCACTTTCACCTGGGCTCAGTCGAGCCAAAGCATATGACTTCGGCTCGACTGAGCCTGCCACGTACCTTGGTATGAGCCTGAAGTGACGAGGAAGGCCTTTCCTTGCTGCTCTAGTCTGTGACCCACTGGAGATGGAACAGTAGTTATACAGACAGAGAGGGACACGAGTGGCTGGTATTACTGCTGGACACACGGGATGTGCTGATGCGGACAACAGGACGCCAGAGGCAGCTGGTGGTCGATGGCAGACCAGACGACACTTGTGTGAGAGTCTGAGGCGTAGTCAGGGACAAGCCAGATCGGTAACGTGCGGTCAGCGTGGTACAAAAGCAAGCGACAGAAGCAGAGTCAGGAACAGGCCGGGTCATACACTAACGAGCAGAATGGCACCGAATCAGGAGGCAGGAGAATGGTGAGGAACGAGCCGAGGTCACAAGGCAGGCAGCAAGCAGGCAGGGTCAAGAATCAAGCTGGGTCAAACAGGTATCAGGAGCAGAAACACAGATGCAGGTTACAGCTGAAGATCTCTCAGCAGATGCAGGGGCCATCTTTAAATAGCCCGCCTGGCGCCAAGGAAATGCGTGTGCATGTTACTTGCGTGTGCACATTTTTGTGTGCGAACGTGCATGTTTTTGCGCATGCGCAGTACTAGCGGAAACGCGCGGATTACGCGCATGCGCATAGCGTGCAGCAGTCCGGGCAATAGCGGTACTATGGCTGTTGACTGATGCACCCTGACAGAGCCCCTCGGCCAACTTCGGGAGCTGTACGGGCTATAGTGAATAGCGCGTACAGAAGTTCTTCGGTTCTACTGAACCGAAGGGGTCCTGGGGCGGAAGCTAGCCGAAGGATCAACCGAAGCTGCGGCTAGATCCTTCGGCAGCTTTGTGAATAGACCCCTATATTAACAGTCTTGGCAATGGGATGAAACATACAATGAGGTACAGTTGTGAAGTACCACCTCTTCTTGCCAATATTCTTCTCTAGCTGCCCTAATGTCTTCCAAGTTATTACATGAATAAAATGGGGCTACTATGTATATGACTGTTTTCTGTAGAGAGAGGATTGGAATGCTAATAGACACCAGGCTACAGTACTTCCCCTAACCCTTACAGAAAGGTAGGTCAAAGAGCACACAGCTATGCAATGAAACAACAGTCTCACCTTGGACTGCATAAGTAGTAAATCTGCTTACCTTCTGGTATTGCTGTATGCCCGGGTGACAGTATCACAGTCTGTATTTGCAGGGAACATCAATGTAGCATTTCTTCCTATGGTCAAATCACAGACTGAGGACATGCATTGGAACACTGTGGAAACAATAATTGTTAGGTAGTCACCTGGGGGTCTTTCAGTAAGTATACTTAGTTTCTGATTCCAATGATGTTTGGAGAAGTTGATGATAGCAACTAGGGCCAATCAATTCAGGATGACGGCTGATTCACCCATTTTATATCCCTATTTCAGGGTAGATGTGTCTGATCTTCAGAGACTCATACAATTAACAAATCTAGACAATCATTCATAAGTTGTATGAATCTCTGCAGGCTGAACAAATACACATAACTACAGTATAGTCAGGGAAAACATGTAAATTTGCTGATGTGTGTAGTCAGTTAGTTTGTAGACCAAATTGCTTGTAACTAATATCAAGCAATGTATTCAAAAGTAGTAGTAATAGGCAATCGTTTCATTTTTCCCTTCCTTTTTTTCACTTAACACAACATATATTGTCGTAAGAGCCAGCACGGACACCTACAACATCTCCATAAAAGCAGTTACCAAGAGACTGCTATCTGCATTTTTAGTGATGTGGTAGGTTTGAAATTCTCATCCAGTTTACTATTCATTCCTCAGTAGCCAGCCAAGTTAATAGGTCAGGTAGTACTGCTTCAAAAACAGTAGTACCAAGTCTCTGACAGTTGCTGGATAGTGGATAAGCTTGTCTAGTGACAGAAAACATTCTGATGGCAACCTAGGAACATTGCACATACCAATGCCATCCCATCACCATCCTTGGAATTCACAGGTCAATCGTTTTTTTTTTCTTTCCAGAATGTACTAAGAGCAGTGATGAAGCTATCCTGGGAAATAGTATTAACAGCAGGGACAGTGGAGGAGAATACACATGCTCTTTCAAGCTTTTTTTTCTTGCTGTCAAATGTCTGATACTTTGTTAAAATGCCCACACCCAGCATGAATTCATAACCATTCACAGGATGTTACACATTCTCTGTACTATGCCTCAAGGATATCACAGTTTATGTTATTATATGGCAGTAATCACATTTCAGAGTTCTAGCACAGTGCCCATCCAAACTATATTTACCACCATTGTGCCTATTCAGATTTTAGAACAGTGGAAATTGTTACCAATTGGAAGTGACCTTTATTAAAATGCACACATCACATGAATCAATAAAGGACATGTCAGAGTTACCAAATCACATTATTATTTTGGCCAAAACATGACCTCTCTTAATAATAATTAATGCTGCCCTCAGCTAGCCTAGCCATGGCTAAGGCTCCATGGTCTCTGGCTACCAGGAGCAGCATAGGCGTTTCATATCATTAAAGAGTGCAGAAACTATTCAGTGGCACAAACCCTGTCCTGTAGACTTCTGCAGACTTCCACAAACCCTGTCCTGTAGAATTCCACAAACCCTGTCCTGTAAGATCTGCAGAATGCCAACAAAAGAGGTTTTTAGTGGCTCAGTGCAATGACTCTGTCTAATTCTATTGAAATGAAACACCAGCCACCTAGGGAGTTTGCTGTCCGAGTCCTCAACATACAAACTTGCATTTTGAAAAGGAACAGAAAAGCACAACTATTGTGCAGCACTACCAAAGCAGAAAGCAATTCTTGTGTATATAATACGCAATTGAAAATATTGGCAATTTTATTACTGGGGATCTATAAATCTAAGAGGATTAAGGACCTTTACCACTGATAGCCTTTCCCGCAAAGCCACCGAGGTATAGTAATAACAAAACAGTACTCCTTGTCATCTTTTATTCTCTAGTTTGTAAAGGTAACTGCACATCATTGCTTTTTATTCTATACACCTTGTCAAGATTTATCCAAACTCCACTTCACTGTAACGCTAATCTAAACTATGGGGATTTAACAAAGAGAAATACGTAAATTTGTTAGTCTAAATATTGGTGCATATTCTGTGCGCCAAATCAACAATGCCATTCATTACATTAGTCCTATGTGTTGCTCCAGATGCGTCAAATCATGTTAAAGAAGTACTCCAGGAATGTTTTTATTAACCCTTGCAGTGGTTAAGGTTAAAAAAAAAAATGTTAGACTCACCCAAAGCTTGGAGCCGGCTTCTTCTTGGACCAGTTCTTCCAACATCTCCCCTCCCCCCCCCTCTGCAGTGGTCTAAGGTCCCGTAAATCAACAATGTCTATGCACTCTGTATAGACGTGAGACGCTGAGGGAGATTCCCATGCTTCAGATCAGAGGAGATAGTCTGGGGGGAGCGATGCGACAGCTGGCCGGCTCGTAGCTTCGGGAGAGTATATCTTGGTTATTTAAGCACCTAGACACAAATGGGCACTTAACCCTTGCAGTGTGGGGGTAGCTTCACTGCAAGGATTAATAAGAAAAAGAATCCTGAAGTTTTTTTTAGGTCCCCATTCACATCATAGCATAGCGGAGGTCGCATTGTGGTCATGTGAATCCACACAGATTTGCAGGAGTTTGTTTACCACCTTTAGTGGATGTCCCCGTTGTTTTTAATGGGTTCCTGAATGTTCGAGGAATGCAGAAAAGTAGCTCATGTAACAAATTCTGCGACATGCGACCCACTTTTTTCCATGTGTTCTCAAGTGTGCAAGCGCATGGGAAAAAGACGCATTTGCTCAGCCATGTTTGGGGCTCCATTAACTAGTAATGGCACTGCAAGCGCTCTCTGTGTTTGGTGCACATTTCGTTAACACACATCAAAGCACGCGCTTTTGTGCACATTTGATGAATATTCCTGATGCACTAAGGTGTGAATGGGAATTTAAAGAGATATGCGACAGAGCCAAAATGATCAAGCGCTTGCAATAATGTTGTAAGTTACAAATTGTTCTGAAATGTACACTATTGCCACAGTTGTACAAATACTGTATTAAGGAGGGATGGACAGTGAGGATCAGCACTGCAGAAGGGTGAGGAGAAGTGAATGTGTATGTACGGACATCGCACCATTATATTACAACAAATTAATTAATTGTCGTGTGACACTTTTATTATATTTGGTGCATTGAGCGCAAAACAAGTGTGCATTTAGAAATCGTCGCATTCCATGCGCCATTCTTTTAAATCTTCCGTCTGTGTTAACAATGTATCATGTTAGCCATTAGATAAAGCACAAAAACTAAAAATAAAAATGATATGCTTTATCAGCTCACTAAATATACAATATAATACTGCAGGATTTTCAGAATACTCAGTTCTCTTTTTTAGGCTTAATTTAAAAAAATAAACACACACATATTAAAGTACAGGATCCTGTGTCATCTGCCTACCTGCTTCCTATGACGTAAATCTGAGCCATGCTCCTCCCATGGCACACCACCCTTTTCCCTTCCTACATAATACATTGCATAGTTAGCTGCACTTCATCCTGAGCTCAGCTGGAGCTGCTACAACATTGCAAAGCTCGCTCTGACACAAAGTGTTCCACTGTGTCCTAACATCACGCCAAGAGCTCAGCTGTATACACCATGCCTCTTTCCAGAAGGATTCCCTGCTCAGCAATGTCTTCTCTCTCATTGCTCTTTGTGTGGACCACTTTACTTCTCTCAATAGGTAAGAACATTTTACTAGATACATTAGCAGCTTGTGTGTCCTGTTCTTGCTTCTAACTGCTGGAATGCTCGTATTCAACTAACTTTTAGTTCTGCTACCAATGGAAACTAAAAGGTGATACAATACTTCTGAATTTTTGTAATTACTTGTAGATTATTTTGTGCTTACTATGCAGAGAGTTTGGAGTTTCAGTGTTACCCTTTATTGGCTAACTTAAGTTATTGAAGATGCAAGCTTTCAGGATTCCTTAGATTCCTTTGCCAGGGTTTATGCAATTCTCTATACAAGATATATATAAAGCCCGACGAAGGGATCTAAGGAATACTGAAAGCTTGTATTTTTATTGACCTAAGTTAGACAATAAAGGGTATCACTGAAACTCCAAACTAATCGTTGGCTAACACTGTACAATTCTCTATTACTGTTATTATTTTATGAAATACTTTTATTCCTATAGTATTTAGTGGTATATAAGCATTATTTATATAGAATTACAGATGCACTATTTTGTGTTAAACAAACTGGGGCTGCACAGAGCTTCTAAACATTTGAAGCAAACTGCAGAGGAACTGATTAGAGATAAAAGTGCCCAGAGACACATGAGGGGGACTCAAGCAATTGTTCATATTTAGCCATGTGTAGATACCTCCCAACCCTGGTTTATCGGGGGAAAATGACAGCCAACTAACAAAGAGTCATCTGAATACCTCTATGTAGCCTCCGTGGACATCTACAGATACTTTATAGCAGGGATGGACAACTTCCAAGAGACAGGAAACCAATAGCCAATACTCCGTACAAATTAAAGCTGGCTCCTAACTTTTCTGGCTTTTTTTAGTTGTTGTCAGAGCAGCTGGCTCATAAAGAAAATTCTGCTGGCACCTGTATTGCTCAGACTGGCTTCTGAATTCCATATTAATTTGTCCACCCTTGCTTTATAGAGGTATCATTCAGAAAAGTGACTGTCATCTCATGTCTATGGGCACTTAAGGTATCCTTAGATTAATCTTGAGTATACTTATACATAAATAAGTACACAACAGTCTCATGGATGAGCAAATAAATTCTTCCTTCCATTAAAACCAATGCAGGAGACCAGTCAGTAACATTTTCTGCTACAAATTCAATGCAAATTGAAGCACTGCATTACTGTGGGAGATTAATTACACAGGACTGCTCACCTCTGTGCAGATTGATCTCCTGTGTGTATTAGGTTAATGTGAAACATGTTAATGTGAAACATACAAAGCAATCAATTGAAAAAAAATGTAAAACATTTTATTCACACTACTAAAAATGAGACATTTATACAGCTAAGAATATAGCCAGAGTATTAGCTGGAGAGAATGTACTGTGATAAGCTGAAACTTGCATGTCAGAACAAGTCAGGAATACAGTATGTGAGGAGGAAGACGTCAGTGGACGGAGGACAAGTCACCAACAAGCTTATGAATGAAGCAAACCTTCCAGCACATTAGCAACTTAGCAAGGAAATGGGGACAAGTGTTTAGTGCAGCCTTTCTCAACCTTATTACCCCAGAGGAACCCCGAAATTAATTTTCAGGCAATTGAAATGCCTTACTAAAACCAATACATTGGGGGTCAATGGGGAAAATGCCCATTACAATAGTAGGAAAAATGCAACCCTTACAGTGGTAGTCAAAATGCCACCCTTACAGACAGTTAAAATGTTGCTGGTATTGGCCCCAGAACTATGCAGACACCATCACATGGGAGGTCAGTCAGCCACAGCTCAAGGAGCAGCTAGCAACCTCTAGAGGATCCCTAGGGTTCCATGGCCCCCTGGTTGAGAATGGTTGGTTTAGTAGTGTATAATGTTTATAACTAAAATTCCAAAGACCACTTGTCCGCCTTAACTAGCTGACAAAGCATGTTTTTTAGAAGACAACGCTAGAAGCAAAAAGCATTCATAAAGTGAAATTACATGTAGCTTCCAAAAAGAGTTCAGATTACTGTATTACGCTGAGCTGAGAGATGACTGTTGATTGGTTGCCATGGAGTACTATACTTTGCACCTTGGTCTTCCTATTCTCTTACGGAATATCTACAGATCCACCACTTCACAGGCAGGTTATGGGGACCCTCCAGGCACAATATTTGAAGGAATTTTTCATTTTTACTCTTACCCTGTAAATCATGTAAAAATCACTGTTCCTTTAAAAAATATTTTTCTTGTTTTTTTTTGTTTTAAATTTCATTGATTCCTGTCATTCAGGGCACTACCCGGATCCCCATACACTTTTTATGGCCAATAAATTGCATATAAGGCTTCAAAATGGGGACCTTTAATTTTCTGAGTTCTACCCCCATAGACTTGCATTGAGTTCTAAGTTCGAGTTAGAACTTTTTCCATGTTCGAAAGTTCGAGTTAGAACCGAACACGGGGGTGTTCGGCTCATCACTACTCAGGAGTTTGCACTTTCTCTCTGTGTTTGTGTGGGTTTCATTTGGTTGCTCTGGTTTCCTCCCACAAATCAAAAACATACTCAATAGTTGATTGGCTTCAACCAAAATTGTCCCCAGTGTGAGTCAGGAACTGATGGTGGTTTTTTCGTACTCTTTAAAGAACTGTTTTGAATTGAAACTGAATTGATAAATAGGGTAGATAGTATTGATATTGAATAGAGTATTTGGCACCAAATCTCTCTCCTTTAAATAAGTTAACTAGTTTTTCTATCTATTTTTATTTAACTGTGGCACTTTTAGCCTTTATTTTACCCCTTACTTGTACCTAGAGCAAAATGTACACTATCAATTAGTCAAAAGAATGTAATTAATCTCATAATTGTTTCTTAAATCTACAGCAAACAGAAGCAAAGTGTACGGTGTTGTATTAACGACCACTGAGCCTAATGCTAGTGTGACAGTCTCTGGAGAAGGAGATGGCCTCCCTGAAGGTATTAAGGACTTCTATGACCTGGGCCATGAGGAAGAAAGCGACAATGAAGATAATGAAGAACACATCTCAATCAACAGCTTCTTCATAGACGATGATTCTATTCGTGGTAAGTAGGTGGATGCATCTACAGGGGTAACATTGCTAAGTTCTTCATACTATAATTAGCTAAATCTTACATGCTTTACATTGCAATAAGTAAAAAAATGGCACTCGCAAAGGGATCTGTCTATCCAGTACTTTATTTATTAAAAGGCATAACAGCAGCAAACAAACACATGCTTACATGTTTCAGCCCCCAAACTGGGCCTTAGTCGTAGCTTATTTGGCTATCACTTTTAGCCTTTATTTTACCCCTTACTTGTACCTAGAGCAAAATGTACACTATCAATTAGTCAAAAGAATGTAATTAATCTCATAATTGTTTCTTAAATCTACAGCAAACAGAAGCAAAGTGTACGGTGTTGTATTAACGACCACTGAGCCTAATGCTAGTGTGACAGTCTCTGGAGAAGGAGATGGCCTCCCTGAAGGTATTAAGGACTTCTATGACCTGGGCCATGAGGAAGAAAGCGACAATGAAGATAATGAAGAACACATCTCAATCAACAGCTTCTTCATAGACGATGATTCTATTCGTGGTAAGTAGGTGGATGCATCTACAGGGGTAACATTGCTAAGTTCTTCATACTATAATTAGCTAAATCTTACATGCTTTACATTGCAATAAGTAAAAAAATGGCACTCGCAAAGGGATCTGTCTATCCAGTACTTTATTTATTAAAAGGCATAACAGCAGCAAACAAACACATGCTTACATGTTTCAGCCCCCAAACTGGGCCTTAGTCGTAGCTTATTTGGCTACGACTAAGGCCCAGTTTGGGGGCTGAAACATGTAAGCATGTAAGCATTTGTGTGTTTGCTGCTGTTATGCCTTTTCACAAATAAAGTACTGGATGGACGGATCCCCATGCGAGTGCCGGATTTTTTACCTATTGCTTAGTAAAGGCTCCAGCGGAAGCGTTACCAGTCACCCGAGGTTCAAGCAGCGGGATTGGAGACAAGAGGGTAGAGCTTTGCATTTTATAATACTTCTGTGCTGTTTTAGGCTGGGTAAAATATGGAACAGCAATACAAGAAAGCTGTTTAAATCACTTAAATCAAAGTTCTTTAAATTACATGCATACAAGGCACCTAATACCTGTAGGAACATGTTAAAAGCCTAGGAGTAAATGCAATAAAACTAAGAATTGGTATGCATTATGTCATTGCTAGCGTGGCACTCACTAGACACACAGCTCTGTTCTTTATAATAGACGATCAGCTTACCTAGCACTTTAGATGTACTGCATGTTCTGACGAATCCGAAAGTAGAAAAAAGATATTGTGTTGCCCATAGCAACCTTTATTTTTCCATTTCAGGTAATAGAATAAGAGCTCTAATCTGAGTGGTTGCCCTTATCAGTAGAATGTTGATGCCCTGTAGATTTTATATGCAGAAAAAAGTACACCAGTCATAACAAAAGTATGGAAACTGCTATTGTGTCCTCCTAAAAATAGTTCCTGAGCTGTTATGCTGAACAACTAGCTAAAATACTTTATATGTCACTTACCAAAAACAAGAATGCTAATCAGGAGTTTTAATTGGAGAAAAGACAGTAGTTCATATCTGTTTGCTTGTTCTGCATCAATGATTCCCTGTACCAGGAATCCGCATGACAGCCAGGAAGCGTACATTATCAGGAGAAGTCAGCAATGGCAACCTCCACATTTCTCTCTTTCTTTCTTAGTTGGCCGATGAAAGTGAGAAGCTTGTTGCTAAAGCCAAAATTGTTTTCGTAATAAAAATCTAGCATATGTAGAGATAAGCAAATGATGAGAAACAGGAATAATTCAATACTTTGAAAAAGTATATGACACTTACTTCTGCCTACGCAAAATATGTCTACAAACCGAGAACTCTGCAGTGATAATATTTAGCTACCTACTTTTATTATTACGCTGTATTAGAAAGTCTGCTATCCGTCATTTAATGATCTGGAGCTGTGTGGGCCCTGAACACATTGCAGAGGTTTGTGGCACTGCCAGGAGTGAATCATATAATGGAACGCTTACTCAGTACCTTCTCGTCTGCATCTGAGACACCATGTGTCAAACATTTGTGTTTTTCTGTGGATTTAAACTGCTAGAGCTGAAGCAACCACTGCAATATTTCTCCTTTTTATAGACGCTTCATTTATTATATTATCTATCTATTGCTTCTACGCTTGAAGCTAAAGGGAATATACTAAAATATATTGAAATATTTTTGTCAATAAAGAATAGGAGTAATATATGGTGTCTAAGGAGAGAGGAGTCTCGGATATAAAGATGGGGTACCACTCTTTCAGATATTCAAATAACAGGCTGTCTTTTGCAGAAGCATATGTTGCCGTAGGCACACCATATTTACAAAGATTAGTGTCTTGTTTGGTATATACTAATTTCTACTTCATTGGAGCTGAATGTTTTCAGGAAATAAAGGAACCCTTAAAACATGTTTAAGGGGTTGTATACTTCTCTGAAAAAATATTTATATACCTGATTTCTAGTGGGCATCACTTTTAATAAAAGGTCCAAGTGGTATCTAATATACTATGAAGTCAATTGCACCAGTTATCACTTCCCAAAATAACATTATCTGGTGATAACCGTTGGGTTCTATGAAGTGTCTGATATTGTCTGTTGTATACTGCATTACCACAAACCAGATCAATGTTGAAATCAGGCACTATAATTACCTGATCTGGAATATGATACATAATAGGTAAATGTAGAATACTTAGGTAGATAACCACATGGCAGGAAGCAATATAATGGTGAACAGTTTGCACAACTGCTATCAATTGGATCAAAAGGACATTAGTATGTTCAAATCCTATGGTAAGCAAAGCAGTACCATTCCCGCATTTAAATCGTAATTGGTTGTTGGGCTGGAGTTATTCTTTTAACAACATCAAACCAGCAATGGCTAGTACCGTAAATCCTAATTTATGAGCGTCCATCAAATGTGCTGAAAGAGATTAGGCTGCGAGGGAGTATAGCGATATAGTAAACCATATAATGTTACCGTGTGTGAGTGTGGATGAAGGGAAAAAGCTTGGTGTTTAAAGCCTCACCTTAGTGACTCACTGCATGTTAATGAAACGTGTCTAGCACAATCTCCCAGTGACATGACCTTCTCCCAACCCTGCCTCCAAGGCTTATGTGTACACAGTTTTTAGTCATTCTTGAAAAAGTGACATTTCCGATTCAGAAGAATTCAAGTAAAGGCTTGCTTGGGGGGTAGGGGTCAGGTAGGAAGCTATGTATGTTCAGAGAGGCATTTAAGAAAGTTAGGTATGTAAGAAGGACCTTTGGTAGAGGTCCAGCTTACATTAATCATTATTGTGTTGTGTAGGATGAAAATTGTAGGGCACAGTTGTGAAAGCTAATACTCTTATAGATGATTAATAACTGACGCTGCAGGCCTCGTACTTAAATATACTGACATAAATTGTTAAAGTCTGGTAAATCAATACTGTGGGAAGTGAACAATTTGAATTGATTGGATTTTCTATGTAGTGTCACATAATACTGGGATTCCAAATATATCACTATAAAAACAGATTTGAATCTACCACTAATATCCAGCTTTTAACAAAGAAAGGACTTCAAGGAAAAGTATACTAAAATAAATATGTAAGCTATGTGGTGTTAAAATGCTGTGACTCAACACTAGCGTATTTCTTCCAGTTCAGGTTTTAAAGCGGAAATAGCATGACAACCAGAAAGTTAGCATTTTCCAAAAGAGGTCACAGCAGGGACAGTCTGTATTTTCTTCTTAGTACAGGTTTCCTGTAAAGATCTCAGGTGGCATTCAAAGTGTTTACTAATGTATGGTTGGCATATATATTAAAGCATGCATGCTTAAGATGGAAAATCCAGGTTATGATAGATATTTCTGACCGTGTACTGAATGTAATGTTTATTTATGCAGAACACCCAGTTTAGGAAGGTTTTGATGTATGCTTGTATGGCTATATCTATGAAGTATTTGGCTTTCCAAGCTGGGCAATCCTTTCTTACCACACTTGACAATCTGAGTAAAGGCTTAAATGTTAATAATGCAGCCCTGATTAAAATACTGTTATACTTGTCTGTGTCCGCTACTGCATTACAAATTCTAAATATACTAACTGATTTTTTCACTTACCAGTGCAACCAGTAATCAAGCCAGAAAACGCAGACGCGTCAACAGCAACAGTCAGCAAGAAAGGTGAAAAGAAAAATGGAGAAAAAAAGAAGAAAAAAGGATCAAAAAAGGGAAATAAGAAGAAGAAGCAGAATCCCTGCCTAACCACACATAAAAAATTCTGCATACATGGCGAATGCCGATACCTAGAAAAGGTTCCAGAAGTCTCATGCAAGTGAGTTTCTATGTTACAAATGTAATGATTTTAACACTAACAATACTTTTCCTGTCTGTTTACAAAAAAAGAGATTTTAGAGTTTTAGGCTAAGTATAGTATAAGTTACCCACTGGATCCTTATGTCTCTTACCGGTCTAGTGTTTACATCTCCATGCTATAGTTCCTGTTTCTATTCCACCCACCATACTGTTTTTCTCCATCTGCCACTGGTGTTCTGATATGGTCCAACTCATTCTGTTGCATTCTTAATAATATAAAATACTGACAGGGTTCACAAAAGGGTGAAGAGTTTGGAGAAGTGAACAATCTAGGCCAAAATAGCTGATTTGGAAGAATTCTCCAATTCAGCTCTCTTTCCAGTTTAGCTATGTTGTCCTAGATTGTTTCACTTCTCCTGACTTCTTCAATCGCTTCAACCTTTTGTGAATAGCCCTGTTTAAGTCCAAACATCTAAGAAAGTGTAAGGGATCTCTTTCTAATGGTGTGCGTCTGGGAATTTAAGGTGCAGAAATGTTACCTACAAGAGCCCTTGAGAGTCATAAAAACCAGTGAATTAACTCTTGACCTTGAAGATGATGTGAAGAAGAGCTATCCACATATATTCAGTAAACCTGTAAAGAGCAGTATCTGTACTTTGGATGCCATCATTTTGCTTTGCACTGCTCTACTGATTTTGCTCTACTGATTCAGCCTATTAGTCTTACTTATAATAACAGCATTCCTTTTTTGTGATCAAAACGGCCTTGTTTTATAGGTAAGCCTCACACTTTCTGTACATGAATTGCTGCTTATAAAAAATGAATGTGAAAGCAGTGAATGGATGCACTCTGCTTTTCCTAGAATGTATTGCAGAGATGAGATCACACTGCATTCCATAGATGACAATCCTTTGCAACTGTACTCTGTCTATTTTAGGCAGTGCCTTGTTACAGTCTTTTCTTATGACCACAAAAACACTAACGTTTGCGTAGGCGAGCTTACAGTGCTGTACATATATATAGAGAGAGTGTTAATATTAAGGTGTTCCTCTTTTCCGTAGATGCCAGCAAAACTTCTTTGGTGAGCGGTGCAGCGAACAGTCTATGACATCTGCAAAGGAAAAACTTAGCGACATAACCACAACAACAGTATTAGCAGTTATAGCTGTCCTGCTATCAACTCTTAGCATTTCTGCCATCATCATCATCATTGTAGTACAGTAAGTATGACACATATGACACACTAATTTTTATTGTTTCTTTTGAGAAAACAGTGGAACAAAACTATACAGCTGGTTAAAAGTCAGGGTTGGATGGGTAAATCCAGGGAAAGATCAAAATCAGGGACTGTCCCTGGAAATTAACATACGAGGCAATGATGACTCCTATCTGCCCAAAGCCCACCCAAATGATAAAAATGATAAAGCCCATATTAGGAAACAATACACACTCAGGGCCATGCCGCAAGAGAGGCCAATTGTATTTAGATTGGTGTGCCAAAGCAAGTATTGGTGAAAGATATGTATTACTAAAGATTTACTAAAGAGAATAGTGGTGTACAATTCACTTATGTTCACTTAAAACATCTAATCATCAAGTACAAAAAAAAAAGCATATCCTTTACATGGCTGCATATTATACTCCACTGCTCTTCAACTCACTTTACACTACAGTAAATCAGGCCTACAGTTTTATAAATCCTACTAAACACACAATTAAAGCCTAATTGCAGCCAAAGCATTTTCTCATTTTGTATAGAGTGTGGAAAAGACACAATTTAGATCAGGTTTTATTCATGTTGACCTTTAGATCACGTTTTTATTTCTACCTTTGACCCTCTATTGGGAAAACTCTCCTTCCCTTCCTGTCCTGTGAAACCAGAAGAAATCGAGGGAGCGGTTGTCACCAAGACAGGAAGGCACAGAGAGCAATGATAATATGTTTGATCTCATACAAAATATCTTATGCAAGATCCCACCTTTATCCTTTTTTGTATTACATTGCAAGCCAGTGAGTGAAAATGGTGTGGTTAAGTTACTTCAGAGTTGAATTCATTTGGATATTTTTTTTTTTAGCACACGAAGGAAATATCCATCCTATCAATATGAAGCAGAAGAAAAAAAGAAATTAGGTCAAGAAAATGGAAGTGATGAAGTTTAAGTTTGAAGGAAATGGTGAGTATTTTGATTATATTCTTCATACTGCATGTCATTATCCTTGGTCATGGCTTATTCTGCCCCTTACAGTCATTGTGGCATGTTGACAAAGTGGAACGCTTTAGAGCTAATGTCCCGTTCTCTAGTTTGATTGCAACAGATTTCTGAATCATGATCTGTGGAGATAACAAAAAGTGTCAAATGCTTAGCGGAGCCACTCTTAGCCTACATAATAACAAGGGGAAGGGTGACAATACCTTCATGTAGAACTTTGTGAGTGATGAACGTTTCTACCTTGTCAAAAAAACGAGAAAAAAAGGAAAACAAACAATTTTTAGATCTTTAACACATCCTACAAAATGGAAAAATATATGTACTGCAGTTTACCGTAAGGCTCATTAACATTTCACTATCACTTTCATGCTACTAGCACAAGTTAGAAAATCAAAGGGATAATTGGCATCTTTTTTTAAAAAAAGTTCATGCATGTTAATTTTTTTTTGTTACACTTAAAATGAGGTCCCAATAATCTGAAATAACTTCTGTTCTTTTTTTCTTGTTTCTAGGTTGCGTACCGAATTCTGTAGAAGCACTGCCACGCAATGTGACCCCGAAAATAATATATTTTTTTATTACGATAATTTATTTTTATTTAATATTTTTAATGTTATGTTGTCTGTGTATACTTATAATTATTGTTAATATTATTATTACATTAAACATTTTTATATACATTTCCTTATCTTCTGTGGCTTACTTGTAAGATATTATTTATCTGGGATAAAGTTTAATCTTGCAATTTTACATTTAGGAGAATAAGATTTAATATTCAGATGACTTCCAAACTCCAAACTTGCAAGCTTATCGTAGAACCCTATTGAAGCATATGTGAGAGTGGGTATTTCACTATCCACTTTAGCATGAATCAAGGTTTTTTTCTCATTCAGCCCTTGGGGCTGAACAAGAGAAAACTCTAAATGTACGGGAAGAGTGTAACATGAAACATGGTAACAGTCCTCTTTCCTCCCCACCTTCAAACTGTCCCCCACCACCTGAATTTCAGGGTTTATCTCCCTGCAGTATTCTGTATACTTTTGAATTTGTCCTGCACAGCCACATAATCTATTCACAGATACATTATTGGACTCATAGATCTCAATGGAGCATAACTGCTGTGACATGACCACACTTGTAGTCCATTGATTACTTCCTCCAACCCCATAACCTAAGACCCGTACCTCTGTACAGATTTGAAGATGGGGGAATAGTCAGCAGGCCCATGCACTGCACACCTGATCCGCGAGTTGTGGTTTCAATGCTTTGCAGGCTACAATGCAAAAAAAATAATGAATGCACATTTTTTCTTTCATCAATGTGTGTGCGCATGTATTCATTTTTTTATTTTGTCATTGGCAAGTAATAAAACAACATGGTGTCCTGCTAAATTCTTTAATTATCTTGGCCAAATGTTAGACACTAATTGATTTACCTGAAATATTTTATATCTTGCTCAGCTGCTTGTTAAAAGGAAACTGTCAGGTCAGCTGTTTCCATCAAAGCTCTTCTCCAGTGTCACGACTGCTTTAGTGGCAATTGGGATTCACAACTGCGGAGTTTAGCACGCGTTTGGTGGTTGGAGACGGCTTCTCAGGTTCGAGTCCCAGGCGTCACTCCCAATCTTAAACGGGGAGTTTGGGACTCTAGCATCACAACCGTATGTAACCAAAAAGAAATGCAGAGCTATTGCATCATAGCCTAATATCAATAAATGAGATGGGATGATATGGTTTGTAGTAATATAGGTAGTAAACTGATAATAAATCTCCGATATACCAGGGAGTTCACCCTTTAAGGACAGTTCAGGTAATCAATACAGTCTATGGTTTTAGTTTTCCCCTGGGGGATACTTGCGTTTGGGAGCTTCTGGTCTGTAACCAAGCAGCAGGTCCTTCTGATGGTCTAGGAGGGGTCCTTCCCAGGCAGGGTAGATTGAAGCAGAGATTGTCCAGAGGGATTCCTTCCAAGGCAGGGTAAATAGGGAGATTGTAGGGTTCAGAGTCAATGAGGCAGCAGGCGTTCTGACTTCAATAGTTGAACGCCATACTGCCTCAGCTGGGGCTTTAAATAGCCCAGGAGTGAGGGAGGAGTCAATTGCCGTGACGACCGGCTTCCGCGTTCCACCGTGGAACGCAGGCCGCTCGCACCGCAATCCGGAAGTCGAGCGGCTTCCGCGTTCCACCGTGGAACGCAATTTGTCCGTCCCTGCATGTGGGGAGACCCGAGCGGTCTGAACCCTCGGGACTCGTTACATCCAGTGCTGGGTGATACCAAAGGTCTTACTCATAGGAGTGGTGCTAGTTGGTTTCAGGACAGCCATTGCGCTGTGTATGAAGCTGCCATGTAGGAGAAGTATGTATCAGACATGGACACATGATAATCTCTCCTTAATGCTGCTGTCTATGTATTTGTTTTATGTTTCTTATAGTTGCCCTTTAAAGAAGAAATCTGGGCATATGGAATTTCAACTCTTTCAGTTCGGCTACCCCCGCACTAATAGGGTTAAGTGCTCCATTTGTCTAGGGAGCCAAAATAACAAAGATACACTCACCTCGAGCATGCCTGGCTGCTAGACCAGTCCCTGCAACCTCACTCCCCTTCAGCTCTGGAACCCATGAGTCAACCAGTGAGGACACTGAGAGAAATTACACCACTGGAGCAGAGGGGTAGCGAGGCTGCAGGGACCGGTGAAGCAGGCAGGCTTGAGATTTGCATAAAATATCTTTGTTATTATAGCTCCCTAGAAAAAATGTGCACTTCACCCTTGCAGTACAGGGCTGGCCCCCACTGCAAGGGTTACGATTTAATATGCCTGGAGTTCTTCTTTAATTTCAATAGGATAATTAATTATTTCATAACATTTCTTCTGCTTTATGTTGATGTAGAGAAATCTGCCACATTTGAACATCAAAGCAAATAATGATAAAATGTGATTAAAATGTTGGCTTTATAGAGCAGTGATGATGAAAAAAAATAGCCAGTAGGGATATAATAGGCAGTAGCCCGCTGTATGTTGGCTTTGGATCATAGGCGTTTTTTGGCCTTACTTTTCTTTCAAATGTAGGTCAGCTTTCAGTGAATTTATACCTTTAGGACTCAAATGCCTTTCACCATCAACTTGAGACACGCCATTGATATTTTCTTTCTGGGAGGGTTTCAGCTTTTGGTGCTTAGAAGAGAATAATTATTTTTTAATTACTAATTTGTTTACTTCTCCTTAATATATTTATCCAATATGCAGAAAATCATGCAACTCAGGAATCCTGAATTCTTACATTACATAATTCTACGCAGATTTTATGCAGATGAAACAGATCTACATACAAATATTCATGTGAATAAAAGTAGTTGTGTTGATGGGCTTTTGTGTGGGTCAAACGGCTCCATACAAACCTATGGGAAATTTTATTGATGCTTGGTGTCTCCCCTTATTGTTGCTGCTTAGTCTTTTATGGCTGTTAAATGTGCCCTCCTTGTATTGCTACTCAATGTCCTCTCCTTTGTTTCTGTTCAGTGTTTCCGCTTTTGTTGCTGATCCAAGTGCCACTCTTTTGTTGCTGCTTAAAGTGACACTAAACGCTGGAGTTAAATGTTTAAAATACAACCCCAATTCCCAAAAAAGTTGGCACGCTGTGTAAAATCTACCTAAAAACAGAATGGAATGATTTGCAAATCTCATAAACCCATATTTTATTCACAATAGAAAACAGAAAACATATCAAATGTTTAAACTGAGAAAATGTACTATTTTAAGAAAACAAATAAGGTCATTTTGAAATTGATGGCAGCAACACGTCTCAAAAAAGTTGGGACAGGGCCATGTTTACCATGGCGTAGCCTCCCCTCTTCTTTTAACAACACTCTGTAAATGTCTGGGAACTGAGGAGACCAGTTGCTGGAGTTTTGGGAGAGGAATGTGATCCCAATCTTGCCTGATATAGGATCTAACGGCTGAACAGTCCTGAGTCTTCTTTGTTGTATTTTTCGTTTCAAGCTGCACCAAACATTTTCAATTGGTGAAAGGTCTGGACTGCAGGCAGGTCAGTTAAGCACCCAGACTCTTCTACTATGAAGTCATACATCTAATTTGGTTTAACATTGTCCTCCTGAAATATGCAAAGCCTTCCCTGAAAAAGACATTGTCTGGATGGGAGTGTATGCTGCTCTAAAACCTGGATATAACTGGTTAGAGTGACTCAATGATCATAAGTGCATACCAAGGATGGAATGAAGTTGAGTTACATAGCACAACTATTCTAAAACTTCCCTTTTCTTTTGCAAGACAATAGTGTCACATCCCACTAGCCACTACTGAAGAATTTATCTAAATTGACCGAAACTCAGATTCCATCAGAATGCTGATAAGCTACTCCAGAAATGAGAAGAATCAAGATAAACAAAAGAAGGCATTTTATAAATGACTACAGGTCAGTTATTGCAGGTAGCGAGAAATAACCTAATTACGGAGGAAAAAGCTACTTGATGCGTTGGCTCGACATGATGCAATACCAATGGCTCACCACATTATATGTACAGGAAAGGGGTATTATTGTTTCCTCTTCCTGTCACTTTGCTTCCTCCTGCCCATATTGCCCCAAAGTGGTAGCACAGACACGATTCTCTGCACAGTCAGCAGCATACACTGTATATCTAATATTTTTTGCATTTTAATGCAGTAAGGTTCTTCCGGGCAGATGGTGACAGGACAATATATTTACATCTCTCACTCTCTGCAGCCATATAGCCACCCCAGTGCAATTGGAAATTGTCTGAGATTCTGTTCCCAGGCTTCTGTTCCCATCACCTTGCTTCTGATCTCATGGTCCATATAGTGAACTTGGTGCCAAATGATTCACTTTAAGGTCACTGCAAAGGACAAGGGGGCACTCTTTGCGTCTGGAGGAAAGAGGTTTTTCCTTTGCATACGGAAAAGATTCTTCACAGTTAGAGCTGTGAAAATATGGTACAGACTCCCCCAGGAGCTAGTTCTAGCTAGCTCAGTTAATTGCTTTAAAAAAAATCTGGATGTATTCCTAAATGCACAGAATATTACTGGAAATTGAGTTCTTATAGGTATATTCAGCATCAAAGATTGGTGATCCAGGGAATATCCAATTGCCTTATGGGATCAGGAAGACATTTTTTTCCCCTGTTGGAGCAAATTGAACCATGCTTTATAGGGGTTTTTTGCCTTCCTCTGTATCAACAGTGGGTAATTGTGGGCATAGTGTTCTGTTTAGGCTTTTTTTTTCATATCTCTATATGTTGAAATTGATGAAGATTTGTCTTTTTTCAACCTGACTAACTATGTAACTATGATCCTGCTTTTGATTCCTGTTGACGATCCAACTTCCATCTGACCACAATTACTGGCCGCTGCTCACCACAACCTCGGCCTGTTTTTAGACTCCCTGTTTGCCACCATCCATGACCTCTTACTTGTCTAGGCAAGTGGTCCTCAACCGTAGAGAGACTAGTGCTCAGAAAATTCTTCCAAAATCTTCCATGCTCCAACAATAAGTAAACATTTTATATATTTATGCAATAAAAGTATGGTAATGCAAAAAATGTATTAATATTTAAAAAGTAGTAGGGCAAATAGTAGCTTAGTTAGCACTTCTGCCTTGGAGCACTGGGGGTCGCCAGTTCAAATCCTGGTCAGGACACTATCTGCATGGAGTTCGCATGTTCTCCCTTTGCTTGCATGGGTCTCCACTGGGTACTCTGAAAAGATATGGCATGGGTTTTGAGATAGCGACCTTAAATTGTAAGCTCCTTGAAGGCAGGGACTGATGTATAGATATAGAGGTATCAACAGGTTTTCAATCCTACTATGCATATCTTTGCAATCTGGTAGCCGTTCACAGCAAAGCCTATTACCCCATGAAGGGTGCACTGGTGAATACCTAAAATTTTTTGCAATGGTATTCCCGAGATCAAAAACCCAAATTAATTTTAACCCATATTAGCGGCGTATATATAGTACCATCTACTCAGTCTTGTAACATGATTTTAGCTCAAAAAAAGGGTATTCAGTGATAAAGGATCACTGAAAGAAGTTGTTACCAAGAAGACTGGGACAGGTTTGAAAAGTAAAACAATTAGTTTTATTGGTATTTCATTAAAATTAAGATAGCATCATTACATTGCCTTCCTTCATAATTTTAAAAGAAGACAAAAGTTTGTCTGCGGCTTTCATGCACTCTCACTTTCACAACAATGGGCCCCACACACACATTGCAAAAATCGGTCAGCACAGGAAAAACGAAAAAGGGGGACGAAAATTCTGATGGAGTTTCAAGGAAACAATCATTAGCAAAGGAAAGACTGGAGTTATGAGGAATCGAAAAATTTTCCCAAAGTCCTGCGAAAGGGAAGTCCACCAAAATTATAATTGGCTTTTTTAGTTAATATAATACAACAACCATCAAAGGGGTTTAACGTATCACAGCTATTTTCCCATCTCAGGATTCTGGCCAATACAATGTGTATGGCTCAATTTGCGCCGGCTGAGATGAAAATGTATTAACCGGTTGTAAAAGAGCTAATGCACTGTCTATGTTGATGGCTTGTAAGTGGGTTTCCCCTTGTTAATGTTGTCTATAGTCAATGCCGTTGTGGGATTTGGTTCTTATTCAAGAGATGTATTTCATAGGGAGAGACTCCAAATATATATATATTGTGGCGATCAATTCGATCAGTACTCACTCGTTGCCGTCTCCCATCCCGGTGTGGAAAAAACTTCCATGATGTCTTTTATCTCTGATTGATTTTCATCGTAGGTGTCCCAGCATGGGCGACTTCTATATTGAGTTGAATCCTCGGGGGTTCGCAGCTGGGCATCAAGTCAGTCCTTTCGTATAGTCCCCAAACTTTTCTTGGAAAATCCTGTGGAGTGTTTGCAGCGTGTGTGGTCCTTCACGCTCACATAACACACATGCTCAGTCGACGTGTTTCGCCCCACCCTCCGGGGCTTTGTCAAGACTTCTTTTACAACCAGTTAATACATTTTCATCTCAGCCGGCGCAAATTGAGCCATACCAATTGTATTGGCCAGAATCCTGAGATGGGAAAATACCTGTGATACGTTAAACCCCTTTGATGGTTGTTATATTACATTAACTAAAAAAGCCAATTATAATTTTGGTGGACTTCCCTTTAGCAGACTTTGGGAGCATTTTTCGATTCCTCATAACTCCAGTCTTTCCTTGGCTAATGATTGTTTCCTTGAAACTCCATCAGAATTTTCGTCCCCCTTTTTCGTTTTTCCTGTGCTGACCGATTTTTGCAATGTGTGTGTGGGGCCCATTGTTGTGAAAGTGAGAGTGCATGAAAGCTGCAGACAAACTTTTGTCTTCTTTTAAATTATGAAGGAAGGCAATGTAATGGTGCTATCTTAATTTTAATGAAATACCAATAAAACTAATTTTTTTACTTTTCAAACCTGTCCCAGTCTTCTTGGTAACAACTTCTTTCAGTGATCCTTTATCACTGAATACCCTTTTTTTGAGCACTGCTGAATACCAACTGTTTTTTTTTTCGATTCTGCACATCGCCCTTTATTAGGTTCTTTATTTGTTTGGCGACATTGGAGGGTCACTTAAGCCGGCCACACACCGTTAGAATTCACAGGAATCGGATGACATTCCACAAGTGGGTAGCCCTGCCAGCTCAACAAAAATCAATTACTCAACCAACATTTGTTGAAGAAGACAGGTTGAAGATTATCAGCCAAACAGTGACTGCAGCCAATGAGCTCTAGTCTCTGAGTATCCTGACAGCAGCCAGTGCCAGCTGTTAGAATACAATAACCAGGCAGGGGAGATTCCCCCAACCACGCTGTTTGGAGCATGGATGGGGGAATCAGAAGTTAGTGTATGGGCAGCTGAACATAACAACATGTCATGACAATATAGATGTTTTTAGATCAAAAGACAAGTGTACAATCAGATTGTAGGTGTATGGCTGGATATACAAAAATGTCACATTGTAGAGTCAGTTGGGCTAGTAGGAAACTATCCTACCCTAATGTTTTTGAAATGCAGAAGAAAACCTCAGCACTCTAAACTGCATAAGCCCTAATTATTAAGTACAATGCTATAAAAAGGTATACCATTATGCTATTAAAAGGATATACCCGTATTTGTACTGGTGCAAATTGTAGGGAACCTTTATTAAAAACATTTTGCTTCTTAGAATCCCTGTTAAGCATTGTACCTATACATTTCCTTGTGGAATGAGTTCTTAGGCAAGCCAAGTACAAAGTTTACTGATAATGCAAGAGACAAAGGCATTTAGATTTATTGTAAAGCAATGTAAAATGAAATGCCTAAACAAACATAACAAGATTATGACTGTGTTTGCACTCACATTTTTTACATATTTATACCTAGCACACTTTGTTTGAGAAGGCGGCTGCCTTTGGCCTAGCAAAAGTAATTCCTAGGAAATAATCTTACTTGTTTCACAACAATTAATTTAAACGCGAAAGGAAAATGTTAATGCAGTCTTTCTGTTGTGTTAAAACACACAAATATTTGGAGTCTGTGACTGCAAAGTTATAAGATGTTATTTACAATATTGAAAATTAAATTAAAATGGTCAGTCCACCCAAAACTCATATTTTACAGTTTTGTAGATACTGGAGGGCTAAAGCACCTGTTTCTATTACTATATCACCTGTGGACTCTATTGGTTAGCTATCTGCACTTGAGTTCTTAGGTCTGCAAACCTCATGTTGACATTTTACAGGGTTCCGAGTTTCACTAATGGATTATTATTTATTTTTACTGTATATACTGGAGAATGCTAACAAAGGAGTTTGAACACGGAAGAGATGGACCATAACACCCCAAACTACCAGATGAACATGAACATAAAGAATTATTGATGGTGATGTATTTGGTAGAGTATCTAAGCCATAGACGTTAGAGGCTCACTGAGCCCACCATGCTCCGTCTATTACTAAATATCAATTTTGGAAGAAATGAGTCAGACATAATAAATACATTACATAGGGGTTAATTCATTACAACTGGATAAAACCAATGGGATAGGTTTGTATTAAGAGTGTGGTATAAGATAATTCATTTTTGTCCATTGTGGTGCCAATGAAGAAGTCAGAATGTATTAGATTGTGCATTGACCTGTGTGAATGAAATAAAGCTGTTGTCAATGATAGTCATCCGTTGCCCGAAGTCCTTTTAGAACTCAGAGAAGCTAATGTAAATTATTTTCTACGATGCATCTATGAAGTGCATTACATTAGGTTTTACTGGGTAAGTAAAGTAATGACCTTACCACAATTATTACCCATGTAGGCCTGTGTTGTTTCAAGCATGCAATGTATAGATTACCCTGCACACCCAGTTGTTTTCAAAGTCTGATGTTTGTAGCCCTCAGTAAAAAAAAGCAGAAAACCACCTGGACACAAATATCCAGGGGCTTTGTTATTATGGGGCTTTTAATTAATACTCACAAAGAAGGTATGCTGAAAGTGAAATACATACAAAAATGTATTTTATTAGTTTCCATTGAAAAACAAAATATAAAAAAAAAAGCAAGATAAAATACACAGATAAAATCTGGAAGGACAGATATAATCTGGAAGCAGTACGAACCCACCCAGGACCATAACTATATCAGGATGATTTGTCCATGGTATTCTTTGTATATGCAAGATGGCTATAAGTGTTTCCTCTTAATTGGTTGATATATGAACTGAATATATAGTAGTGCTTGGTCCTGATTTCTCGACGTGTTTCAGGATTTGGCTTCCTCAGGAGGAGTAGGGTTTCGCTAACATATTCAGATAGAATAATAAACAAACAAAAATGAAAGAAAGATATCTTCAACAAAAAAATTAATAAAATAACTTGAATATACACGGTATTATATATGCTTCAAAATATCATAACCTGTGGGTGCCAGCCAGAAACCATACTAACAAGATTCAATGTGAAAAAAATCCCCAAACCCCCCTTAGTGGGGCCCACAAGGGGGTAAAGACGTAATGCTGGCGTGTCAGTCAGGGAGGATCTAAAACGAAACCAATGTTTCTAAACTGAATTTTTCTAAATGCTGCTTTGGACAAACTCAGCTGTCATTTCTGGGCCACATTATATCACAAGAGGGACTATTGACTGATAAAGAACATGTGAAAGCTGTGATGCAAGCCACTGCTTTATCTGACTTAATTGCTTTCTTAGGTATTTCTTCATGGTGTTCCAAATGTATTCCCCAATCATCCGTCAAATGGCAGTATTGAGAGTATTACGGTACTACCCAGAAATTCAAATATGGTCTGGTCAGAAATCAGATCAGCACAACTTTGAATCAGATACTCATACTTGATACCAAAAAAATTGTATTGGTGTAACCCTAGCTAAGAAGCAAGCTTTTGTCAAGCATGGAATAGAAAGCCAGGCACAGCCATGGGTGACGTGCCAATGACAAAAATTAAAAACAAAACTGATATCCAATGCAAATGGCCAAACTCAGGAAAAAGAAATTGAGGGCTGTTGTCTCAACAGCCAGCGAAGTCAAACTGTCCTGCCACTGGTCAATCTTTTCTGTATAATTGTATCTGAGATGCTACGCTATACTTTTTACTGCAGGGAAACACTTGACTTATGTTTACACATTTAGGCCTATTCAAACACGTGCTGTCCTGCCACTGCTTTATTTTTTCACAACTGTATCTCATATACTACACTCCAATGTTTATTGTAGAAAACATGGCTGCCTTGTTTTTGTCTTCATACTTTGCACTATTCTACCTGGTCACGTCCAACTACTGTCTTGTCGCTGGTCATTTTTACATGATGTACCATGTTTTCTAAATGTGATACCACTGGCCATGAAGATTCAAGGTGCAGATTCTAAAGGAGCCACCTGGTATTCATCATCACTCTCTGCGAAGAGTGATTGACTTTGCTGCAGAATGGCTACCAGGTTTCAACTCTCAGGTACACTCAGATTGTCATCTTTTCTTGGCACTTTAAAAAACAAAATTCTAAAAAGAACCCACCTGCGATGTGTTTACACACGCACATTGAGTTCTATCAGCTCTCATAATGTTCTGCACTGGTCAATTGTTTTTGAAGTGTAGGAAAACACCTGTCTTGTTTGTGTTTTTACTTTTACTTTTGTCCTTCTTTACTCTGGCAACCAATCTAAAAAAGAATAAACAAGGGAACAAGTTTGGAAATTACATTAGAAGAAAAAGCTTTGTACTACAAATAGATAAAACTATTAGGACAAGGGGCTTCATGAGTGGGCTGATGCTTTATAATATCCTGTACCTCACACTCATTAATTCTCTAATGGATCAGTTTACAAAAAACACAATTATAATAAGTACTCTTGGATATGCGTAGATATAATACCTAGAAGAGGGATAATAAATATTTTGAAAGATGGCAGTAATAGTTTCAAGAATATTAAGAGAATCATACAAAACTTGGTCCTATTCTTTGATAGAGAACATGGTAGATTAAGGCTCCATTGACTTATAGCATTTGCGTTCCCACGCGGTTTTCCATGCGGAAGACCACACTGGACGCAAGCACTATGTGTGAAACAACTGTATGGATTCCATTCGTTTGTGGCTATTGTATAGTCGCGAACGCGTGGAATCCGCAATATTATCGCGCTTGCACTAAAAACGAAACCACGCGGTCCCCACAATAGTCTGAACAATGCACAAACAACAGTGCATTGTTTTTTTCTTTTTAGAGCGGCTCCATGCGCATTCGTACAACTAAATACACGTGCACCACCGCTCCATTGTGAATGGAGCCTAAGCTTCAGGGCCCCTAGTTTCTAGTCAGTCTGATAAGACCGTATTCCCTCTTCCATAACATTTTTTTTTTTGGGAATAAAAGAGATTTTTAATTTCCTGGGATTGAAGAAAAATGCTCTTCAAGCCTCTGTCAGGAAAGTGTACTTAGTGAATAAGAAATACCTTATATATTGTTGGTCAAGAAGTATGAGTTCGCCAAAAGCTTTGACAATCTTTTGCTGGGCATGTTAGTTTTCTGTGAACAGTAGCGTTGTGGCCAGACAGTGACACACATAGTGACTGAGCCCTTATTAAACTTAGGAGTTAAATCTTAAAAATGCATTCAAATACCTTAACTATTAACAAAAATGGTATCCTATATGTCTATTACTCAGCTTTAGATTTTCAAATCTTCTCTGAATTGGTGCTGACACTATCCTTCATTCTGGAGGGTGGCTACTTTTGTTCCCCATGGTCCCTGTGTGTGTTGTAAAGTAGCCACCTCTCCAAGCTCACTACAATGATGGTCTACAAAGTAAAGTAATTCATCACAGGAGTAGGTTTAAAGAGGGGGCGATCAATAAGTAATACAAGCAGTAATGAGTTTGAGTAGTAATAAAAAAAAGCTGAAGTCTTGATCTGATGGATTTAAAATCAACCAGGAGTAGAGAAGTTGTATCTGTTAAGTAGAGCTCTGAATTTTTAAATAGATTTTTAAAAATAATTTAGCACTCATATTTTCTGGCAACACTAGCAAAGTTTATTTTATAGTAGCCATATTCTCTTAACTTTTTGTGATTTTTTAAAAAGTCCTTTTTAAAAGTTTAAAAGTCCCTTTTAAATGCCAAAGGATGGAAATAAGTAGAATTTTAAAATGTTTTCCTACCTTACTATAAAACATTTGTTTTAGATTAGCATTTTTCATAGATTGAGGTATCATTGCCTTTCAAATTCAATTTTCTCACTATGTCCATCACCTGGCATAAACAGAAGAAATGGAATGGGTCCTGTGTTCTTTCTTCATTTGTCATTTGTGGTGAGTCATGTGATTTAAAAACGGCTGTCATTTCCCTAAAATTGATTCTGAATACAAAAAAATCACTTATCCCACTTCCTCAACAAATGAATACTTAATATATTTTTTAAAACATGATTCACATTTTTTACAAATTTCCACCTTTCATATCTATTACTGTTTTATAATGGCTTTAAGTAAAGTCCTCCAGTGCTGTCAAGTTCCCTTCCTAGTGTGACTGCATGCCTGTTTTATGTAAAGAGAGGATAGTATGTTGGTGTGAATTCCTTTGAAGTTGCAATAAATTCTATGCTTTTATTATTTACAAACAAAGCTTTCAAAACTTCAGACGCAAAATAATAACCCATAAAGTTTCTCTAATTTTAGACTTGAAACTAAAAGCACACGCCATCATCATTCCTAATAACATACTTGGAACTGTATAAAGATCTTGTTATTCAGCATTTCTTTATCATGCGTATAGGAAAGTTAAAGTGCACTATGCAAATAATCAAAAAATGAAACTAGTATCTACTGCAGGAGTCCCTGATCTTTATAAACAAATGACCAGTTTACAGTCCTCCAAACTGTGGTTGAAATAGAGAACAAAAGGAACAATTTGTTAGATGCCACTAAAGGCTAAATATTGCATTACCATTATATGCAACATATCCCAACATTAACACTAAACTACCAAACAGCATTTTAATAGGAAGAGCAGTCAAATATGCACCCATGTTCTGAGCATGCAGAAGCATGCCTGTCCACTGGCTGCATAAGAAATTAGAAGGGAACCCTTTTATGACTCTCAACCAGGGCTGCATTTAAATCCCAGGAGCTTATATGCACAAAAAATCTGGTGCCTTATGCCCCACCCATAAAAATGCCATAATTATACCATGCCCCCTTTGTTTAACTGAGAACTCATTTATAAGATTTCCAAATGAATGCCGTTCATGCAGCACTAACGCCCAACGTCCCTAGATTAAGCTGACGAGTATAGGAACTTTTAAAAATGAACCCTACGGTGTGTTGAAAAAAATAGACCTTTTAAAAACAAGTAGGTAAAAGGAGAAGAGAGCAGTGTGAGAGGAGGGTTGTAGGGTGACAACTTTAGTGATAAAAGGGTGGTGGGTGCAAGGTGAGAGAAGGGGGGTTGATAGTGAGTCCCCAACAAAAATGGAATGGCAGGTGTGGGCGACAATAGTTTAGTGAAATTTGGGGGTAGGGTGAGAGAAAGTGCGGTAGAGAGAGGAATTGATGAGAAGAGGGGGTTCATTAGTTTACTTGCATATCTCCTTGCCTCTCTTCTGCACGTACTACACACAATAACAGTCTCTAATCCCTTCACCACAGCAACCTAGGTCTCAGTTAGTCTGTAAAGATTGCGGTGGGGAAGTAGTTTTCAGACTCCGATGCCTTCAGGAAGTGGGTGGGTTGCACCTGTGGAGACACTGCACATACCACCTGGGCTGCTGCTATGGAAGAGATGATGGAGATGAAGGTGGTGATGTAGGCATGGGCACTGCTCAATGGAGAGGGCAAGTTGCCACTGGTGCCTGATAAAGCAGTCTGCGATGACACATGTGGGGAAAGCTCTGCCTATGTTACAGCCAGGCAGATTCTATGTACAATATTTTCACAGCTAAGTGTGTGGGAAAGGGGCCAGGGAATATAGGCACATGTCTAGCATGCCTAGACCAAAATCCTAGGCCCAACCCTGCTCTCAACAGCTTTCGTATAAAAGTTCAAACGAGCACCAGCAGTCTTGTATAGAAGGTCGTCTTTATTACAGCTCATTAAAAAGTTCTAATATTAAAAATGTCAGAGGATCACATTTGAAATACCATGCAATGTTTTGGAGCACACTGTTCCTTTCTCAATCATATCTAAAATGTGTGAAAGTTGACACTTGTATAATCATTTTGCCAAAGTGTACATTTCCATGTAAATTATGTAAGCAGGACCAAGACAGGATTTCCAGCATTGCAGCATTGCAGTGCATTAAAGTCCATTAACATGCATTGTGTTAAGGGAGCCCATTTTCTCATTGTGAATGGAAAGTCAACGCATCACAACACAGTTCTTTTTTGAAATTAGCGTTGTGGTCAACTGCAGGCTGGGGCATTGCCTACTACTAAATTAGCACGTTGGGGCTCCCACTCAAAATTAACTTTGAGAAGTCAAATGCCGCTGTGTGGTAGCGTCAGGTTGCCACAGTAACAAGCGGCTCTTCTCACTCGTACTCTTTAACGGCTGTGACAGCTGTAACCCTCCCTACTCTGCCCGCACATGTAGTCCATTTGACCTGGAACCATCTGGGCTTCTGTCATTGAACTGTGAGTGTCCTCTGTGATGTTTGAGTATAATACAATGTATGCTGTTTATCTCTTGCTGCTGATGTTAGATTATATGGAGTAGTTTCAATATTGTTTAGCACACATTTTTGAATGTTGAATGGCGGGATTCTGACATCATTATGATGTCCAAGGGTATGGGAGTGTTCTGTAATTCACTTACTAATTGGTATGTCTATATAAATGACTATGTGTTACCTCTGCACTGTCATCTATGAGCCTGATGAAGGGGATCCTGTGTGGCCCCGAAACGCTTGCTAATGAGAGGCAGCATTTATCAATAAATGAGCACTTGATTGCTGTTATCATCGTTTGCTATGCTGGTGACATCTTCCAATTGTCTACATGTGGCGGCGCCATCCGCAGTCATTTCGAGCACCCATCTGCATATTATGGGAATCCCTGTAAGGAGTGCGGCAAGGTTTCTTTTTTCTTGTTTCCCACTCAAAATGAATGACACTGCAACACGCTATAATGTGGTATATGCCACACCACACCATGGTACTGAGCAGAATAGAAAATAGGTGACAAATGTGACAAAAACATATTGCAAAATGATTACAAAAATTATAATAAAATAGTGTTTCCTATTGGCCGGCACCTGCCAGAGTCTTCTAGCAGGTCCCAGACAATAATTAACAACTGGGTGGAAATGGCCATGACATCACGGCCGACTCCACCCAGTTGTTTTTGTTTAATGACAGGTCAGCATCCCGAGGTCATTTGGGGACGCTGATCTGTCATTACAACTGGGCGGAGCGAGCCGTGAGATCATGGCTGGCTCCACCCAGCTGTCATTTGCGGGAGAAGTGCCGGCTTTTTTGTGAATAATTCCCTTTATCTATTCAAATGTATTTTGAAAAATTAAGTAATTTGAGGAAAACATAGCAAACGGGATATGAAGCCTTGTCCCCAACGTCATATTTAAAAATATAGTAAATACCATTTGCTATGTTTTACTAAAAGTACTGATTTTTTCAGAATATGTTGGCATAGATAGAGTCTTGTGTGATTTTGTAGGAAACCAAAATCCATGAAACTTCCAGGATGGGTTTGGGAAGTTGAAAAGATAGGATGTGCAAAGTTTCAAGGCAATTGATTGAGGTTTAGGCACTTTATTACACATTAAGCTACATAAAGCCATTTTCACATTAACAGGGTTATTCACAAAAGGGTGAAGAGTTTGGAGAAGGCAGGAGAAGTGAACAATCTAGGATAACATAGCGGAACCGGAAAGTGAGCTGAATTGGATTGTTCACTTCTCCTTCCTTCTTCAAACTCTTTACCATTTTCTGCATAACCCTGTTATTCTAGGATGTTCCATGGAGAGGAGGTTATTATTGCAGTAAGAGCAGCCTTTTATGTTTTTACAAATGCTGGGCAACTATTTAAAGGTTATTAAGACTAAAAAGGTACCCAGAAATATTTATATATCAGGAGCTCTAGACTCATTCATAAAGTCACTGCCTTGTTTGTTACCCTTCATTGCACCCATGATAAACACACACATGATGAAGTGTTGGCTTTTTTTCCTGCGGGGAAAAGCATTCAGGTGAACTGAAGCCATCGGAGTGTGTGACGCAAAAGTGTCAAACTAATTGTGAATGAATGTCATTACGGTAGCTAGTTGTTATTATTGTGGTTTATGCAAGGATTATATTTTACAATGTAGCAGACTCATTTTTATGCTGGGCTGAACAACTTGGCATAGACTGAGTCTACCAACGTCCGAGTGACTGTCTGCTTTGTAACACGGCTCTTGTTAATGTCCATCAATGACACAGGGTTATTTTTTTCTGTTTTGTTCTAAATGTGAAGAATTGAGCCAGATGCATAATTCGACAGTATGCAGTGTTTTTTTTTACCATCAGCCAAGCAGATGTACAATACATTAAAATGACTATAAAGCAATGGAATTTCCAAACTGATGCACGCAATACAAAAATGAATCAATGCTTAAGGTAGCAAATTGTCTTTAGGAAAAGTTTGTGAGAACAATGAATATGAAAGCTAAGTAATAAAGACTACACATGTATTTTTCAAAATTGTATAGACAGCAGATAATTAGAATAACGGATCCTAATTGTCATTTCCATCTTAACAATGATCAGCCTAATATTTCAGCTTTTTTTTTTTTTAGAAGATGCTGGAGACCTACCACCTTACACTTTCTTTTATAGCTCAGTAACTCAGTTAGTGAGATATCTTTGCTTGAGTCTCTTGTTCTGCACACCTACAGTGGCTGTTATGAGGGTTCTCATGTTTGTCTTTTTTATATAATGGAAAATGCAGCTGGAAAGTTTGGAATATGCAAAGAGCAGACACACCCAAAATTTTTAGGTGGACAGACGCAGAGTGAATAATGGCAGGGAGAGCTTGCTGTTGTAGTATCCAAGACATATTAGAAACTAGGAATGAACTTAAGTTCGGACCAAACTACCCTGAACATGGAAGGAAGCTCCTTCCGTGACTTCCAATCAGCTATGGGCAGGGAATTCCTCACTTGCAGGGTGGGGTGACGTTATTTACCTTATATGGCTTCATACCTATATTTGGTAAATTACATATACCTATTATGGCTATATAAGGTAAATTATGTCAGCACAAGTATCCCACCCCTTTGCTTACATGCAACTGCGGGGTAGGTAATGCCAGGCCCTGTAGCTGCATTGGGTGCCTGGCCCCTGATCTACACCAGCATTTCCACTGAAGTGCCCATGGTACTTCCTTGTTTGTAGTAGCTCAGGTCCAAACCTGAGTTCATCCCTATTATAAACCAGGGGATGGCTCAGCAAACAATACTAAGCATCTTACTAAAGGAAAATCTAAATACCAGAGCCCAGCTCTGAGTTTGTGGTTCCTTCCGAGGCTCCCATTTTGTGTATGATGGTTTTTTTAAATGATACTTATCTGTATTCATTTCTTCTAGACCATGACTAGACATGACATGCATGACATGATGCATGGTCCTCTTCTTCTCCTGATCTACTCCAGCAGGGGAAAATCCTTGGAGATGCAGAGAGAGTAACTGATGTGATGATGTCAGCTTCACTTCCTCTGCACCAACAAACTGTGAATTAAATGTATGGTACCATGGTCATGGCCACACATGGCCACAACATCCTGGATTCATAGCATGTCCTCAGTCTGTTAGGATGAAAGAAACTGAACGTCACTCAAGACTGAGCACATTTTGTGACGAAAATAATTATTGTGGGGGACCATCCTGGGTAAAGGTTGAGCATTACAGTATGAGCTATTTTTACTTTGTTCATTGCATGGGGGTCCATTTAATTTAAAAACACATTTTCCCAGAGTAGAGCTTTAAAATATGAGTTCACACAAAACTTATTTCCCTGTCGGGTAAACTCACTCAATGGCTTCTTAAAGCGGACCTTTAGCCATATCTTAAAAATAACAACAAACACAACTTTAGAAATGTTTAGTAATGACAATCTACAAAAACATACATATAGATGTAATTGCAGGCTTTGTATTCTTTGCATACCTTATTTCTCTTGTCTTCCCCAGTCTTCTGGCAGTGGACATGTTTACTAAGGGCAGATTACTAGCTCTTCTTTGACTTCCTGGATTTCTGGCACGTGTGACTAGACATGTGACAAGGACATGTGACCATGCACATCATCACAGGGAATGAAAATGCCATGAGATTACAGATGAGATTTCCCAGCAATGCTCTGCTGATGTCAAGGCAATCTCAATGTGCATTGCTTTGGCACACTGAAGTCATTTTACCTGTTCAATACAGGAAGTGAATGCTCTGCAAGTGTAAGTATTTCAAAATCTCAGCACCTGACATGTCTATGTTATTATTAATGATCTTTACACCTAACATGTCTATGTTATTATTAATCATCATAAATAGAGGATTGCATTAGTAGAATTTGATTTTTGAGCGTAAAGGTCCCCCTTTAAAGCTTCCAAGGACACTTGCAAAGAGATCTCCTCACCAGGTCAGCCAAGACACAGCTATTTGAGAGGTCCTTGCTTGATATTCATTTATTTAAAAAATAATGCATGTAGGGGACAGAGCCAAAGCTCTGGCTGGTCAATGTATAAAACAACATGTTTATGAGAATAAAGCCCAGATACAAAAACATGCACAATTTAAAAATGTTCAGGTCATAGGCAATTCATACAGACTCCTGACGGATGCTCATAAAAGAATGCTTTTGCTAAATTTATCTTCATGCCTGTTTGTCAGGCAGGTAAATGAATGAAGAACTGGGGTGACAGGAAGGTAAGAAAGTAATGCAATACTAAAAACAGCTACAACAAATCTATTTTAGCTCCCAGGGTACTTTTAGTTAAGCACACTTAATCCCCTCACTGTATGGTTGAGTTGCATCAAAATATTACATGAACTATACAACTCTGTGGTTCTTTCACAGAAAGAGTTTTTTAGAAAAAACATGGACAGTTCCAGCACGCTAAAAGCTGTTGTAACAGTTACGTAGCAATAAGGGAGTCCATTCTGAGACATTTGTAATTCTTCAAAATGTTTTTTTCAGTAACAAATTAAAATTAAAGTCTCTGTTGGGGTATTTTTACCCCCAATAACAAAAATGTCATATATTGCCGCTTACCAGTCCTTAGATATAGTGGCTGCATTAATTTCCCTTTTTAGGCTTTTTTCATTTACTTTCTGCTGATCCTGCCAGTAACACACTTGTTCTCGCACTACAGTTTAACCCTTGGTCAGGTGATGTGTCAGGACTAGAGAAAACCTCTCCCTTACCTCATCTCCATAACAATGGAGAGGTGCTCTGTAGTTTACAGAGGTAACTTGTGCAGGGCTGGAAAGGACTGTTTGAGATAACGCTGCAAAGTTTTTATGAAGTTACAAGCCTACTGAATTTCTGGCAGGATCATCAGGTATTTTTTCAGTTATCAGAATGCATATAAAAAAAGCTTTCAATGGTATATTTAATATAAATAAGATGAGTTAAAGCTAAACTCCATGTTAAACAACAAGAGGTGTGTGTATTCTTCTTTGAATCTTGGTGTGTTTACGTATTTCTTCCAGATCTCTGCATTAATCCAGCATAAAACTTTGCCTCTGTGCAGGAGTTTCCTGTCATAAAGACCAGCCACTGCTGTTCTCTCTTCTTATGCACGGTGATTGGTCTTATATCCGCCCCTTACTGTAGTTTTCTCCAGGCAGCCTGTAGAGAGCCTGTTGAGTCCTGCCCACAGCTCTGCTCTCTGCACAGGTTATGTACAGCATAATGATTATGTCACTGCTACTTTTGCAGGGTAATATAGGGTTTGCAAAGGAATTCGGTACACACAAAGTGCAGGTGGGTAAAAGTGCAACTCTCATTGAGGAGATGTGATCTGCTAATATTCCGTGGCAGCACAATGCCTACAGATATTAACAATAGGAATGTATTTTCCTTCTGTGTAATGAGATGTAACTAAGCTTTCTTATACTGTACATCTATTACCTAAGAAAAACATACAGTAGACATTTTTCAGCCATAACCAAAATATGTATAAAAATCTCAAGGATACAAAAGTCTTCAGTGCAGAATGTTTTGAAAATACGGTAGGTCCTGATCATGATGTATTGCAAAGGATATGAAATGTATTAAAGAGTTCACATATGTAGTGACAACTGTATGTTCTTTAAAGTAACACTAAACTAAAAATGCAGTATCCGAACTATTAACAAAAATGTATCTTGTTTGTGTATCACTCAGCTGCAGATCCTCCAATCATCTCTGAATTCATGCTGACACTGTCCTTCCTTCTGGAGGGTGGCTACTTTTGTTCCCCATGGTCCCTGTGTTTGTTGTAAAGTAACCACGGCTCCAAGCTCACTCCTGTGATGGAGTACAATCTCACGTTTAGTTTACTGATTTGTAGGGATGCACCAAAATTTAGGCCGCCCAAACATTCCAGTCGAAAATGGCAGTTTTGGCAAACTGCTGAAAGTGCCATGACGGCCGAAGATGCGGCCAAAAATTTAGTGTATCTCAGCTTCTCTCCTCCCCACTGGGCGCCGGCCTGTGTGTCTACTGATGCAGCGACCGCGCCCAGTGGGGAGGAGAGAAGCTTTTAGGATGCCAAGCGATACGCACCTCCCAGCTCAGCCTCCAGGATGGAGAACAGGGCGGTGACAGCTGTAATCTTTCACAGGAGGTGGAGCTCTGCTCCCACACCTCCTGTCTCTGCCTCCTGTGTCAGGATGGAGATCGGCGATTGGAGGAGAGCATTGTGATCTATCACACCCTACTGCCCGACCCCTCCTGTGACAGCCAATTCAGGATGGAGAGCGGTATACAAATACTCATCGATCAACTGATCATTGAGTGTTTGTAAAAAACTGGACATAGTGTGCTTACCATGTCTAGTTAATTATGAATGAATGGGAAGTGATCTACATCACTTCCTTTTTATTCATGATTGTAGACATAGCAAGTGCACTATATCCACAATGTATTAAAGAGCAGGAACACTCAGTATAGAGGCTTCCTGTTCGTTCATAAGAGGGGCTGTATAATAAGAGATTCAGGACTCGATTGTCCTCAATCTCTTTTTCTATTTTCAAAGGGAAATATCAGGGGTCTGTTTAGGCCCCTGATGTTTACCTAGGGCCCCCAACAGTAAAGTATAAAAAAGAAATAAAAATAAAATAATGAAGAAATCATTAAAACATTTTTTTAAAGTTTGGGAAAAAAAAGTCATTTTCGTTTTCGGTATCAGCCTCACAATTCCATTCCATTTCGGTGCATCCCTACTAATTTATGTTGAGATTGTAGCCCATCACAGGAGTGAGCTTCAAGAGGTGACTACTTTACAACATACAAAGGAATCATGGGGAATAAAAATATCCACCCTCAAGAAACAAGGACAGTGTCAGCATCAATTCAGAGATGATTTGAGGATTTACTGCCCAGTGATACACAAATAAGATACATTTTTGTTAATAGTTAAAGTACTTAAATACATTTTTGAGATTTAACTCCTGAGTTCAGTGTCACTTTAAAGTTAAACAACCCCCCAAACTGAGTCATTTCCCACCTACTTAGACAACAATTTTTTATGGAATACTCATTCCAAGTCTTGTTAAAACATGTTCTTTGAATATTGGGACTACCGTAGCCCTCCGCCAATCACTGGGGATCCTACCAGTCATTAAGGAGTCCTTAAAAATGAGGATTAATGGTCTAGTTATAACCTGGCTTAATTCCTTAAGTACCTTGGGGTGCAGGTTATCCGGACCCACTGCTTTGTTTGCATTGAGCATTTTAAGTCTTTGTTGTATCCCGGTTTCTGTCAACCACTGAGGTATATTTTGAGTTAAACTGGGAGTTTTATCATGTGTGTCAAACCCGTTTCCCTCCCGAGTGTATACTGAGGAGAAAAAAGCGTTCAGCGCCTCGGCCCTCTCCTTGTCGTTTGTGACTAGCTTCCCGCTTCCATCCTTTATTGGGCCTATCTGCTCCTTTCTCACCTTTTTACTGTTAATATAGATACGTCGTGTTGTTTATAAAGGTGAACTCGAAGTTTAGTTTAATGTGACATTAAACCCTCAGATTTTTTTAACATAAAACAATACTGTAATGTGTGCCTTACTGTAATCCATGGTAGTTTCCCTTCTCTTTGCTGCTCTTCCTTTTAAATATGTATCTGTTCTCATGCTGGGCAGAACTTCTGTTTTGCAGCAGACTGCCTTGTCTCTGAAATGGATACATGGTGTCTGTGTGTAGGTTTGCAACCTGAGCCAGCACTACAGGAAGAGGCACTCAGCTGCAAAGGGAAGTTCTCCCCAAGCATGAGAAGACATGAGGATTTAAAAGGAAGAGCAGCAAAGAGAATGGAAACAATCATGGATTACAGTAGGGCACACATTACAGTATTGGTTTATGTTAAAAAATCTGACGGTTTAATGTCACTTTAAGTACATGATGTTCCTTCATGATCCTTTTTTTGGTATAGAAATTAGAATCTAAATATTTTCACAAATGTCTTGAAAATGTGCTCCAGTCAAATATAAAAATACTGCATTTAAAGTCACTTTGCGGAACTCTGATTTTAATGCTGGAAACTGATTTGAATTCATGTTATAAATTAAATTAGTTTAGTTGCTATGGTTGCTCCTAATAATCTGAAGGGCCCTGATTTTGTGTCTGTGAAAATGCAGTATGTGTTCTTTATGTTGGGTATACATGGTTATATTTTGTTCATCCAACCTGCAGGCTGACGAAGAAAACAGATTCCTTCATCCATTTGGAATGTCATGGATGGACGAATCTCCTGCTTTGAGCATTGTACTGGTTGACTGGCTTCAAGCACCGTTCAACCAAAGATTATCCAATATGTTGATCTAATAACTTCTGCCGATGAAAAAGGGTAATCGACACAGCTGAATTGTCCAAAATGTGCTACGAGTGTACCCTACTTAGCTTAGGTACTGTCCCCTAGTATGTCAGTACAAAAATCAGGTGAAAAGAGGTTGCATTTATTTAAAATGTCCCCCTGTGTCAGTATCTTTAGAATAAAGGGAAAACAAAGACAAGCAGATGGTTTCTATTATCACATTATGGACAACTAATTATCCATTGTAAACTAGAGCTTATATAAATATTCAGGAGACGTCTGTAATTAGGGCTAGGTTGAATTGCCTGAGATTATTAATTTGGCAGTGAAGTACATGAGTCCGTGGGAACCCGACAACACCCGCCTATGTTCCTTGCAAAACTGGATGGGCACCTTTGGTTTACTGTAGTTGGGAGTTTATTAGAAAGGTTAAGACACTGACAACTTTGATGAAATAAATGAGCTGCTTCCCTAAACTAGGTGATATTTTAGAGAAAACACAGTAATCTGTTGTTTCCAAATGTATTGATTCCAGGGAATGCTTATTAATATTGTGCGGGGTAGGAGACTAAACCAAAAGTTTGGGACAAAAGGTCTGGGTAGAAAAAGATTTGCTAAAAAATACAGTCCTTAAAGCATATGTTAAACACTTTTCAGCACAAATGAATAGAAGTTAAACTAAGATAAACATAACACAGCATATGGCTAACATGGTGGTCCAGCAATCCATCTTGAACCAGCTACTCAGTGAAGCTTGTGTAGAACTTCCCATAGATCTGTAAAGAGGGTGTTTTGTCTCATACACACCACACTGTGTTAGAAAAATATTATCACCTTTACTCCAAACTCTCCATTCATTCTACTTCAAAGGACCAGGGATGTCATTGGTCCTTAGGAGAACACCTAAGCCTTTGAAATATGTTGGCTATTTTACCTTGTGTTAATGCAATTTGAAGCAAATAAACCTCATCTTGGACTCTACAACCATTAGTGTTCCACTCTTATTATAACTTCTTTTCCCAAACACTATTAGCGTGTCTATCTTGTCACCATTTGCAATTTCCAAAAAGCCTATGACAATTCTAAGTGTCTCTTACTTTTAATGATAGATACTTCATGGAGGTGTTGGCTGGTATTGTACAAAACCCACATTTGCATTTCCTGGACAAGAGGAAGGCAGTCTTGAAGCCTTACGTCACTCTAAATTGTATATGTTTCCGCTTGGAGATTTCAAAGATTGCCATTTCACATTTAGCTCTTTTGACAGCTATGTAATGAATGTAGTTAACTAATTTATAGTATGGTTTGTAAAGACATATAAAATGGTATGTTTCAAATATTAGAGCATTAGATTTATTCATATATCAAATGAATGCACTGTATGCAATTTTGCATTTGCTTTTAAAAGTTAAAAGCATTAGACAATGCATGTGAAATATAAAAGAGACACACAGCTCAGAAGTGACCTCCTAACACCCCCTTGGATTCCAAATTCGAGGTTAAATAACATGGTCAAAGGTCTATAAACATGATGGATGGAGTACAGTGATTATGCAGATACATATCAAAAGAGTAAATAATTAATTTCATGATAGTAGAAAACCTCTAGTGGAACACAATTGGTGGGTGATGATGCAGCACCCGCAATGCTCAGGTTATGCAGTACTTGAAAGGCTCCACACGTTTAGCACCCTCAGGCGCTTCCTCAGGAGAGGGAGGTATTCCCCTCGGTGTGAGATCAATAAATGCACAAACAATAGCGCCAAGCGGATCAAGGAGACACATGTTCCTAGGATGAAGGAGAAGATGTGTTCTAAATCAGGAGCTACTTATTAGGGATGCTGATAGTATTGTGGTGGAGAGGAGTAAGCTCATATCCAGAGTAAGTCCATCAGAAAGAAAAACATCCCATGGAAGAGGCTCATTGGTGTAATAGAGGATCAGGGCAACCTGATGGTAGTCTCCAACATCAGAAGCCGCCGATGCATGTGGGGCTGTCTCCAGCCGTACCAGAGGCAATGTGGAAGATTTGCTGATGTTATTGCTTACAACCACTATATCAACCATTATTACATATACTGTATATTATGCTTTGAAAGTCAGCATGATATTAATTCATCAGAATGCATTTGACTGTTATTACTATTACTTTTATAGCTGTATGTATTAATACCTAGACTTTTTTGTACAAAGAAGATGGCGGCTTGCAGTATATCAGGGCTATTCACAAAAGGGTAAAGAGTTTGGAGAAGACAGGAGAAGTGAACAATATAGGCCAAAATAGCTGATTTGGAAGAATTCTCCAATTCAGCTCACTTTCCAGTTCAGTGATGTTATCCTAGATTGTTCACTTCTCCTGCCTTCTCCAAACTCTTCACCCTTTTGTGAATAGCCCTGTATGTATTTTACTCTGTGCATCACCAATAGAGCTTAATTACCTGTTCTCTCTCTTCAGTTCATTTTATTTCTACTGACATCCCAATAAATGAAAAAGTGTTGGTTTTTCTGATGGTAACAACAACAGACATGCTTTTGATTCATTATTATTATTATACAGGATTTCTATAGCGCCAACAGTTTCCACAGCACTTTACAATATAAGGAAGACATTACAATTACAATTCAAGACAAGATGGTAAGGAGGGCCCTGCCCCTGAGGGCTTACAATCTAAAAGGGTTCATGGGTTATAGATAAAAATAGCACCTGAAGCATTAATTTAGATCAAATTGATTACTTAGCCATATGGAGATAGAGTCCACCAGTACAGAGCTCTTATTTTTTCATCCAGCATTAGTTATGGTGTGCCAGACAACTCTGTTGCTGAAAGTTTCTTTGCTGCCGCACATAAATCGAGGTGTTCCTGGATTGCTTATCTCTCCTGCTTGAAAGATCAGTAGTTCCCTAGGTCTTTCTGCACATTACCTTCTGGCACTCTAGACTCTTTTCATTGTTCCACCTGTACCACATACTGATCCTGGTTCCTTCTGATGTCTGCTTTCTGTCTGGCCTTTTGATGGCCAGACAGGTCACACATACAGTATCTTTGTAATGTTGCAGTCCTGCTCAGCAGTCATTGCAGAAGGCAAGCCAATGTAGTCTGCAGTAAATTGGGGATACTTTTTTATTTTAGTACATTTTGCAATATTACCTGGATTGGACTGACAGTTCAGATTTACCTAGTGTTTCATATGGAGAGATTAAGAATTGCGGGGTGCTCCTCTTCTCAGCAACTCCAGCCTTATCTTCAGTCTTGCACAGTTGTACATGCCCCTATCCTGTACTGAAATTGCTTTCACTGCGCACTGTGACCTTCTCATAGTATGCATTAGAAGCTGTAGCAAGCCACGTAGAGCCTGCCTCATTTTATGGCTGGAGAACATCCAGAATCATGTAGCCGTTTCCTCCTCATACTTACTGTCCCTGACCCATGCCTTTTATTTATTGGGTTCTTTAAATCATAAAGGTTCAGCATCCCATGTGGGCAATAACTAGGACACTAAGCATGCAAATGCAGCTGGCTAAGAATGCCCACTCCCCCAGACTGACATCCATCCATCAAGGCATATTGATATCTGTATAACTCCCAAAAGCCAACCCACTGCTTGCATCAGAGCTGAGGGCTCTTGAGTGGAGTATTGAGGCAAGGTGTGATTATGTTTTAAAAAGAAGCTACATACAGCATCCTGTTGGCCCACACCACCACCTATGATCTGCCTGCATTACATAGAGATTCCCAGAAGCCCAGTGATGGCATCATTATGTAGTAGGTGTTGCCAAAGTATGTGGAGACCATACAGATCTCTAACAACAGTCCAATGAAAGAGGTAACTGTTCCACTCCAGGAACAGAAAAGGTAACATACCATCATACCTCTTCTACTATCTCTGGTTTTATATATATATTCTTTTGCCTACATGTCATGTTTTACAAGACACAAGAAGGTTTCTGTGAACACTAGAGCAGCCTGCAAGTCATCTTATTTACTCATTCACATACGCTGCAAAAAATCCCTTAATCCTCTGAATATTTTACTCTTTTAATGTACCGTATCTGCAGTGTTAAAAAAAGTTTTCACATCACATTTAATTGTTAATGAGACATAATACAGTGAGAGGGTGTGGAGTAGTAACTGACTCTATTATAACCTGCTTCAGTTCCTATTTTTAGCCTTTGTTGAACTTTCCTTTAAGTTGTTATTTTCGTTCAGTGTTCTAGCTGCGTACGGTTACCAAGCACAAGTAAACTGGGACAACTGACCCGTGATGAAAAGGAAGCTTTTATACACTCAGCGTAAGTAAGCTTCAAAGGGCATGGATCAAACAAAGCCTATGTGTTACTGGAGGACAAGGTGTATTTGAAAACTTTGCTTCTTTGATTGTCGCAGTGTTCTCAATAAATTGTTCTCAGGGATCGGACAAACACAGACTAGAAATAATAAACTGGAACATAAAAAGGCTTTTCTGCTCAGATAGTTTCATGTTTCAGGAACTGGGGGGCAGGAGAGTAAGGGGGGTTAGTAAACATGTTTCAGAAGGCAGGGTTGTGGCACTTATGAAAATATAGACTTAATATATGTAGTCCCATTCATAAACAAATCTATGCAGCATGACAGACCCAGGAGCTGACTGCACTTATAAGAGAAAAGATTTTACAGGAACAGTGGCATTTTCTGTATACTGTTAGAAAGCATAATACATGTTCCAAAAAGACTGTCTGTTTCAGTGGGTTACCCCTTTGTTTCAAAAAAGTCAGTCCATTCAAAATTAATATTTCACTTTTGGGTAGATAGTGTAGAGGTAAAATGTGCCATGCCCATAACGGCTTATGATCAACTTCACTTTAAGCTCACCAAACCAACGTGAAATACCCAATACTTCCAAAAATATATGGGAGAGCATGCAACCCTATCCCTCTTCTCCCACAATGCAGTGCTCTACTGAACAATCCTCACATCCTAACGATGTCATATGGGGGCAGAGATAGGGCATATAGCTCTCTGTAAGATTCTTTTTATTTTGCACTAGTGGATGAGAAGGATGGCTGGGGATCAAATAAAATGGAAAGTCCAAATTAACAATATGGAAAGCACCTTTTTTCCAGGTACTCTTATACTAGTACAAAGGCACCACAAAGGACCGAAGCCCAAAACTGGGCTACATATAAACTTTTCTATTTCCAAATCGCTGCGTGCAGTGTTCGGTGACCGCACAGGGCAGTTTCAAAATGGAGCACACAGTAGGATTTCCTGATCTCCGAAGCCTATATTGTTGCAGAAAGAATACATGACCTACACACACCAGATCAGAAACTGCTGTTCCCAGCACACCAGCATAGATGACAACACCTTACATAGTTTGAATAAATGTGCATGCAGCTAAGTCAGTAGATTTGAGCTTGGCATATAAAATACCTTACCATCCAAAATCATAGGCATAATAAAACAAATCCAACAACTACATCTTTCCCATCACACACCCAATAAAAACACTGAAAGGATGTGGTTTAAAGGGAAGGTCACAGCTTTACTGATCGCAAAGTATATTTATTCCAGCAATAAAAGCAAACCAAACTTCAGCTAAGCGTTGACGTTACCAAAATAGTGCTATCCACAGATGAACAGTGAGCACCCAAAGTAACATGGCATAAAGATCTGTCCTAACTTTCAGTTCAGGACAGACACCTGAATAGCCAAGGTCCACTGAGGACATCAAACATAGACCATGTGACCCCTGGAAATGTAAACACCACCAATAAAGCTGAGACAATAAGAAGAAAAATGGCGAGTGGGTGGGACAAATCACCATGAAGTAGAAGACATATATTATCCATTAGCTGGATGAAAATTTGGGTGACCTTTCTTTCCACCCACATGTAGTAAGCTCACCGCTCTCCCCACCCCCCATAAAAGCTAGCCAGTTATCTTTTACTTCTTTGAATTGTAGCGCTCCCCCCTGAAGGAGCCACCAGAATAACTCAGGTCATTACTAGTTTGTCTAGGTGTTTTAGTATTCAGCTGCCCCTTTAGCATTAACCGCCCCCTTCTAGTGCCCACAAAGTTGATATGCACCCCAACAGTATAATGTCATAGTATAAAGAACAGTATAACAGTATAAAGAAGTTTTATTGACATCTTCCCACTGGGGAGAGAGGGTATAGGGATCCCAGGCATCCAGGGTAGAACAGACATAGACTCCAGACACATCAGTCCCTTTTTAGCAATTCACTGTAGATCCATTTGTAGCACAGCGGATAGGGATTTGAGCAGCAGATAAGCAGGGATGAACACAGATCCTCTACAGGGGTGACACCAGACTTGCTCCTGAGGTCCACTATGTTCTGGCTACCTCCAGCAGCCATCATCTTCCCTGATTCTCCTCCTCTGACAACCGCAAAGACCTCCTCCAGACTTGAGGCCTAGCTAAACACTTCCCGCACTCCAGCATCCCCACCCCCAGGCCTAGCCTGGGGGGCAGGCTGGACAGCACCTCAACCTAGACTAATCCATGGCTGGCACCAGACTCCACACATGGCAATCCCCTCAAGTATATAAGCATGCGACACTGGTTGAGAGAAACCCAGTGATTGGCGGGTGAATTGCACACACACTCAGAGTGCCCCCCATTGGCTGTTCCACACTACAGCAGAGTCACACTCCCCCCAGGTAGGTACAATCAATGCCAGAACACCTCAAATTAACCAGATAAATGGCAACTATAATTTAGCCAGACTAACTGCAGCTCTGGCAATCACTACATTTCTAGTAGCCACCTCACAGATGGTGATGGGGGCTACAGAATAAGGAACATAGGGTTTTCTGGAGATCCGAATCCACTAGGTGTATCCCTTTGCATAAAAATTGAGCTAATCCTGCATGTCTTGTAACCGTGTAAACACGAAAAAAGAAGGGGTCTTTCAGAGATAAGAGATCACTGAAAAAAGTGGTTACTTCACAGACCGGGACCAGCATATGAGTATAAATATAATTTATTAATTGCAAAATATAGAACACCATCAGCTTGTTTCTTCCCAAATCCCCAATAAAAAGACAACGTTGTCAGTAGCACTCTATCACTCTTTCATTCATTCAATGGGCCCCACAGACACTAAATGCAAATTTAGATTTCTCAGGATTTAAAAAAGGTGATGATTGGATCTCAGACTTATCACCAGTTCTCAATTACATTGGAAGCCTGTGCAGTCGCAGTCTCTAAGATTCCAGACTTTCTTTAGGCTATGGTATATATATTTTCTTCCTTGTGTGAGAGAAGGTGACATTGTTGCAGAGTGTTCAGATTGTATAGTGTATGTTGAGTTTCTTGGGATCGAGATAGCCTGTGGATAGGCAGATCCGATAATTCCAGATACAGAATAATTAGGGAGCTTAGGCCCCACAGTAACCTAATATTAGGAGCATGTCTAACGCTCCTATGCCAGTTGCAGCCTCCCAGGTCCTCCTGGTGGTTGCTTGTTCCCACTGTACCTGTCCTAGACTTCTTTGTCAGCTATGGGCTAATGAGCCTGGCCACACACCCTTAGCACCGCTCTGTCAGCTGTGGACTAATGAGCCTGGCCACACACCCCTCAGCCTTGGGATTGGTTAGCACCTTATTTAAGCATCACAAGCCCAGGGCTCTGGGTTTGTGATAGTTCTGTCTTCACAAGTCTCTGAATATCTTGATCTTGCATCCTGTTGATGTCTTGCATCTGGCTACCTGTCCAGTTTAAGTATCGTGCCCCTGGAATACTCTGTCTGCCGCCAGTCCTGACCTCAGCCTGTCTCTAGTAAACACCTCTGTCATGTCCTCCATCACCAGTCAGTATCCCTGCTGTGTGGCTGAGACCCGTCAGCGACATTGTACAGTCAGAGTACATAATGTAGTTTAGGTCCTGGGGGCATCCGAGTACTGGCGCACTGCTAAGGGTGAAGTCACTCACCACTATATACTCTGACTGAAGTGTCTGCAAACAATCCTAATGCCTACCTTATGCCATGCTTCCAACAGTCAGGAGCCCCTTCCACTACATCACAAAGATTCTATACTTTACTGAAAGGCCATTATCACTTGGTATGTAGAACATCTTCTTGAAAGACTACAATAACAACATACCTAGTTCTAACATTTATAAGAGCCCATTCACACCAGGGCAGTTGTGGATCAGCGCGGTTACCGTGCTGACCTCAAAGGGTGGCTTTGGGAGTTTTTAATTGAGTTTCAATGCTTAAACGCAATTAAAAACGCTCAAAACTGGGCTGATCAGCGCTGTTTCATTGATAACTGTATGCAAACAGCACTGATCAGAGTGGCAAAAATAGTGCAGGGAGCAGTTCGGGCGGGGGACATTTTGAATCGCGTGGACCCGCGCAGTCACATGAGCGGTCCCCATAGCAATATATGGGATCATTCATGTCAGTGTATCCGTGCAGCCGAATCCACGCGGCCGAACCACCCCAGTGTGAACGGGGTCTAACACTGGTATACAAACGTGCCCACATTTAAACACAGCTTTTTGGTAAATATTCAATGTCCCAATTTTTCTGAGCAGTTTTAAAATATATTTGGTCTACTTAGAAAAAGAATTGCAACAGCATATTTACGATCCGTGTTAAATTCAAACTACTTGTGCAGAATGTCTATTTGCTCACAATGCTCAGATGCAGGTACAGGCTCCTTTAGATTCCTTTTTTTTCACAGTTCTCTGGATTTCTGGACACACACAGAGAAGATAACTTTCTCAGCTGCTCTCCCTCAGGAGCTCAGAGGGGTCACACCTGATGGGGCAGAGGTAGCTGAGTAAGTGATCTGGGCAGCTGGGCCAGAGCCTAATAGCACTTAGCTTTTAAGGAAGACCCAACTACTCCAGTTCCAGTGGGGTGGCCCCTGTGTCCTTGGGCCTGGGATCCCTCCATCTGTTCACCTGTGGTACCAGAGCTATTCTTTACTGAGAGGAATATTGTTTATGACGATAATCACAAGTAGCATTCTGTTCTGTTTCTAGTGAAGTAGTTTTATAGAGACTATGCTATGCAGCCACATTTTACTCTGTTTGAGCCACATAGACATTGTTGTAAATGGCCCATGTTTGTGCAGCTTTAATTTTTGCATTGTTTTGTATTAGTAGTAGTATATACTGTATATGCTCTTTGCCATCCTGAACCTGTATTGCATTATTGTTTCTAACTTTGCACCTGTTTAGTAAACTGCAAGTTACAGTTACTCCCTGTTTGATTATTCAGCCACTTTTATTTGCTTTTGATCACCATAAGCAAGCAACTGGCCCTGGCAACCTTTTACTGTTCATTCACCCTTAATTATTTATACAATAAATATCCTACAACGGAAGGAATCACAATAATTTATATTTTCTTCCATAGGAAGGAGAGAAGTTCAAATATTTCTAATATTGATTTCCTTAGGGAGGATAGAAGATCAAATATTTTGTAGCGCCCTAGTGGAAAGGGTGCTATTAAATCTAGTGTTTATCAGATTGTATGTGGTCTGATACTAATTTGTAATCTGGGTTCATGTGGTTTTCCCCTTGAACAATCTGTCATTGCTTGCCATATGTTTGCCAGGTGTGCCCTGGTGATAGAACAGAGCAACCAATGGGATTACTATTAGTAGATATCCCTCTCCAGCCAATCACTGTTAATCGATAGTCAGTGGTGCATGCTGGGGGGGGGGGAAGATAAATACTTGGGTTGGACCATGTGAGCTCTCTCTTCCTCCCAAGGGCCCAGCCTGTGGGGAGGCTGCACTGGATTACCTAAGATGGCTAGGCCTAAAGCCTGGGGACTAGCCATGTGAAGAACATGGAGCCTGGTGGCAGCAGGTCCAGTGGCTACTACATGTCCATACAAACAAACGTAAGAAAAAGAAGAGAATTTCCTGAATTACCAATATCACATAACAAATATATATATACAAGACTGACTCCATAGATCATGAATCCAGCAAAAAGCCTCAACCAAAAAAAAAAAAGATACCCTCCTAATAAAAACCATATTTCCATATTCCAAAACCCTCCCCCAAAATTCCCACCCTAAAGGTTCATCGAGCTATAATCAATCCAAATATCCCATTTACTGAGGAACGCGTCATGATTCTCTCTACCCATTGCTATCCACTTTTCAGATTCCATAATACAATTAACCTGCCTTACCCAATCTGATCTTATAGGTACCTTTTGGCTCTTCCAAAATCTAGACATTAACCTCTTTGCTGCATTTAGAAGATGAGGGGAAACTGTAGCTTTGTATTTAGCCTTTGACACAGGCATCAAATGCAGCAAAAAGACCTCTGGAGAAAACGGGAGAGTCTCACCCAGAATGGTCTGTATTTGTTCTCTAACATCTTGCCAAAAAGGCTTAAGCTTAGGACATTCCCACCACACATGTAAATATGTCCACTGTAACCCACAGTTCCTCCAACATAGAGGAGAGACATTTTGATAAATTTTCCCTAAAGAATATGGAACCCGATACCACCGGGTAAGCACCTTATAATTGGTTTCTTGAACTCTGGAATCTATAGATGAATTATGGGCCCGCGCTAGTATTTGGTCCTTCTGTACGTCCGAAAAAGTCACCCCCATGTCCCTCTCCCATTCTCTCATAAAGTACAAAGAACCTCTTAAGCTTATTTTCAGTAACATTTTATACATAGGAGATAGAGCGCGACTAGGGGGGGGACCTAGAGTCACATAATTTTTCAAAAAAAGTTCAAGACCCAAGTGGCCTAATAAGACTAATATGTTCCCAAAGGAAGTTACTGAGTTGTAAGTAGCGCCAAGCATCTAAAGGAAATGACCCCTTTTTTCCCTCAGTTCCTCCAATGGGATAAGAGTGTTCTCCACCATAAATCTGCCCAAACGAACATCCCCATCCACCACCCAAGTCCGAAAATATAATAAGTGCTCTCCTGGTAAAAACCAGGGGAAACCACCAATTGGTGCTAAAGGGGATATATTAGGGACCAATTCTCCCCTTTTATTTACTGTATCCCATACCTTTTAAAGTGTGTATAGTCAGGGGCGATACTGTGGCCGCCAAACCTCTACTGGCCGATGGTAGCCAGTGGGCATTAGCTACATTTCTACCGGCCATATATTTTTCCAACAGAACCCATTGCTTGTCCTTCTCATAATACTGCCAATCTAGTATCTTCTGTAATGCAACAGCCTTATAATAAAGAGAGACATCTGGCGGTCCCAAACCACCATTTTGTTTGCTGCGCCTCAAAATATCATATGACAACCTTGGTTTTCTGTTACTCCACACAAATCTCAAAAACAAACTACGTAATTGTTTTTTTAAAAATGGTGGCAATCTAATCGGTATTGACTGTAAGAAAAATAATATTCTCGGCAGAACATTCAATTTCAAAATATTGATGCGGCCTAACCAAGTAAATGTGGTTTTATCCCAAGAGCCAAGGTCCTTAGTAATCACTTTCAACAATGGTACATAATTAAGTTAATACATTTGTCTCAATTCCCAAATAACGAAAATGCTGTGAGGCCCATTTAAAAGTGAATGAGGATTTCAAACTATGACTAACGGCCGGAGATAAATTTAATGACAACATTTCTGACTTCTAATAATTAATCTGAAAATTAGATATATTACCATATATACTTAGTTCTTGTAGTAGATTAGGAAGGGATATCTGTGGTTGAGTGAGGAAAAATAAAATATCATCTGCATATGCTGATAATTTATGTTCTTTATCACCTACTCTAATTCCATGTATGGCTGAATTATTTTGAATCTTAGTTAAAAGGGGTTCTAACATTAATACAAATAATAAAGGAGACAATGGGCATCCTTGTCTCGTTCAATTTTGTATAGTAAATGGGGAAGATACTAAGCCATTGACTCTTACTCTAGCTTCTGGTTTACTATAAAGTGCTGCAATTCCCTGCCTTATATTCGGTCCTATGCCAATTACCTTTAATGTCTCCTCCATAAACCGCCAATCCACCCTATCAAATGCCTTTTCAGCATCTGTTGACAATAAACGGCATGGTGGAGAAGCCGAACTGGCTTCTATCCAATGAATCAGATTAAGAGCTCTATTAGTATTATCCCGTAATTCTTTTCCTCGTATGAAACCTGTTTGATCTGGATGTACCAAGGCTGGGAGGAGACCTCTGAGTCTATTGGCCAGTATCTTTGAAAAAAATTTCACATCTGTATTAAGAAGGGATATTGGTCTGTAATTTTGGGGTACAGTAGGATCTTTGCCCTCTTTAGGAATTACTGATATATATGCTGACAGAAATAAGGGTGGTATAGGTTCTCCAGAAATAATTTTATTAAAGAATCTACACATATGGGGGCCTAATAGATGTAACAACTTTATATATTTCGTGAACTCATCAGGTCCCGGACTTTTTTCCCGTTAGGAAGGCTTTTAATCACTGATTCGATCTACTGTACCGTTATAGGCCTATCTAACGCCTCCGCCTGCTGGGCTGACACCTTTTTGCTATTTTCCATCTCCAGGTACATATGTATAAATGAGCGCTTATTATCTATAGATATTGGAGATCCTTCTCCTGGCAAATTGTATAATATAGCATAATATTGCCGAAAAACCTCCAATATCTTAGAAGTATGTTGGACCATTTCTCCCGAAGTAGTTTGCAACTTTGATATACATGTCCGGGTTCTTTGTTTTTGTAGTGCCCTTGCCAACATTTTACCACATTTATTACCATGTTCATAACATTTATGAGATATAGATCTTGCACTTTTACGCACCCATTCTTCTAATAATCGAGTTAGAGCCGACCGCAAAGACTCTAAATTCTGCTCATCTAGAGATGAGCCATTTCTCTTATGTTTTAATTCTGCCACTCGTAATTGTTCTAATAATGTAGCCAACTCCTTCTTTCTGGCCTTATTCAGATACGAGCCCCTTGAGATTAGTTCTCCCCTAATAACTGCCTTATGACCCTCCCATACCGAACCCTCCAGCCTTATTCAGAACAAAGTAAGATTCTCTGGCTTTCGTAACAAGACCTGATGTGGTCATGTCATCCAATACATTTTCATTTAATCTCCACATCCATTCTCTTGGTGGATGTACATCTCTTTTTGCAGTAAACTGGCTTTTTGTCTATTTGAAACACGATGTACTCGATCTATTTCCAAGTGGTCCATCCTGGGTTTCCCCAGTAATGTATTAAAAATACCTTGTACTAATATTCAATATTATTTCTAATATTGTCTTCCTTAGGGAGGATAGAAAATCAAATATTTCTTATATTGTCTTCCTTAGGGAGAATAGAACATCAAATATTTCTTATATTGTCTTCCTTCCGGAGGATAGAACATCACATATTTCTAATATTGTCTTCCTTAGGGAGGATAGAACATCAAATATTTCTTATATTGTCTTCCTTAGGTAGGATAGAAGATGAAATATTTCTTATATTGTCTTCCTTAGGGTGGATGTTAGTCATAGTTTAGAAGTGAAGTAAGAGGTACATAGTCATCCACAGGCAAAACAGAACAGGTAATTACACACCAGTGTTTTACTGAGTTAAAATCTCAATAATCCTCCCCAAAGCATCCATTGCTGCTGCACAGTTTGTTCAGGTATACTGCTAGTGACAGAAGAGATTGAGTACATTTTTAGAAAGGACAGTTTGACCTCATATAGTTTTCTTCCTGTGTGTCTCGGTCCTTTCCCCAACTTCCTGTTTCATAATTTAATTCAACCAATTTTCTTGATTGAGATAAAAATAGCATTAAAGGTCAAGGGAAATTCCAAATAAATTTGTGTTTAGTTTTTGAAGCAGCTCATTAATAGACCCTACTACTTTAAAAGAGAACCATGGGGTAAGTGGTTTTCCTCATAGCTCTCTTAAGGTTCGCGGGAGGACATATACTAGCTTACTCCCATGATCCAAAGCTCAGTATATTGCGAGCTTTGGATTTCAATTCACGGTATACTGAGACCGCAGCAGCCGGGACGGATCTCGACAATGCTGTCTCTTTCTCTCTCTCTCTCTGCTGTCTCTCTTCTCACTCTCTTCTCTCTCCTGGCTGTCTTTTTTTACCTGCTTCCCAGGTCTCCTCTCGTGCGCCGTCTTGTCCTCCCGCGGTGCTCGTGTGGCCGAATGTGGCCGACGCTGCACACAGGGAGAGGTGTCCCGCCCCTTCCCGTCTGCGGCATCTGACACATTCAGCCGCACAGCAGGAGGGAGAGACCGCACGGCAGGATTCAGAGGGCAGCGGGAGGGAGCTCAGGTAAGTGAGCCGATCACGATCTACCAGTGTTCGCTTTGCGATCGACCTAATGGGCACCCCTGCTCTGGCCTGTCTCCTTCTCTGCTCCAGCGATGGAATGTCCCTCAGTATTCTCACATCCATTACACTTTATTGGATGTGATGACTCAAGGATCCTCGAACAAAATGAACACTGAACCCATGCAGTGCGGGGGTAACCCTGCTGTAAGTTCTTCTTAATGTTTCTAATGCACTATAGTTCTTCCACCACATTTGCAGGCCTGTGTCGTTCTAAAGCAGGGGGAGGCAACCTCAGCACTCCAGCTGTGGTAAAGCTATAAATTCCATAAGGCATTACAACACTCTGACAGCCACAGGTATGGCTTCCAGAGATAGATGCATGTTGACACCATGTCTGACACCATGAGGCCATGCAAGCACCTCACTATAAGCTTATCATGAGATGTGAATTCTGGATAGCAAGGAGAGACAATTAATCTACAAATTCTGAACAGGAATCAGCTTGGTACCCCCATATAACAATAACATCAGGGTAGTAAGTTCAGAGTAGCATAGTGAAGATCACTGAAAGGGGGACCAAGGTCAGTGGCAGCAGCACCCAGGAGAATGGGGGGAAGCATTTAACGGAAAAGTGTACTAAAAGTACAGTTAAGGATATCTTAAAGGGTATTTAAACCCTTTGGGTTTTTTGCATGTATCTACTTCTAAATGGATAGGTAGAACCCAACATTTGAAAAAAAACCCTCTACTTTTGCATGTATCTACTTCTAAATGGATAGGTAGAACCCAACATTTGAAGAAAAAAAACCCTCTACTTTTGCATGTATCTACTACTAAATCAGGTAAGTGCCGTGCCCAAGTGTCAGTGAATCACTTGTGGGGTCCCACACCCTAGTGATTTTCTGGCAGCCCTGGGATGCCACCCCCAGGGGGCACAGCACCACGGGCCTCTGCCGCCCCCGAACCCTCCGGCCAGACCAGAGGTGCAGCACCTATCCCCATCAGGAGGCATTAGTGCCGAGGAAGCTCACCCTGCTCCGAAGGGAACTGCCGCAAACACCCACCTTCACTTCAGAGAGTTGCGTTCCACCGTGGAATGCGGCGCTGGGAGGAGAGTATCTACGGCTCCCCCGGCGGGACGCGACATATTGCGTTCCAGGGTGGAACGCGGAAGTCGCGGGCCGTCCGTGCGCTCCACCCCTTTCAGCGGCGGCCTATTTAAACACAGTCGGGAGGCTGATACGGCGTTCCACAATTGCGGATTAGAGCCCTCCAGCCTCCCGACGACTCTACCTGCATGTGCCTCGCCTGGACAGCATACACAGCGATCTGCTACACCGCCTGGGACCCCCTCTAAAAAGCCAGGACTCCTCTACCTTGGACACCTGCCTAACCAGGAACCAAACCGCAGCTGACCTAACCTTCATTGCCAGCAGTCCTCCAGACCGGGACCCTGTCCTCCTAAACGCAAGAACCTACTAAGGGAATTAGCACTTCCATGCTTTACTGCCATCCTAAGTGACTTTTTGCTACCAAGTGATTCTATGCATACTAGTTGCCATTAGTAGCGGGTACTATTACTGCAGGAGAAAACTGTATTACCCCTATTCAAATACCTTAATTATCATTATTTTCTATAGTTTCGGGCCTATGAATTAATAGTTCACCCTTAACCAATACTAAGAGAAGCATACGGCAGATGATGCTGAAACCCCTAACTCTCCGTCCAGTCTGAGAGTGACGCCAGGGGTTAAGCCTGAGTAGCCGTTTCTCCTTGTATTGCAGCTTAAAAGGAGAACTATGGGGAAAAGCCTTAACCCCATAGTTCTCCTTTAAGTGCGTGATTATCCTGCTGCAGCTGAGATCCAAACCCTAGAGGATTTGGGGGGTGCGTGACAACACTGAATACACTGTCCACCATTCTTTCACTCACAAAATATGTTTTTATTACTGTGCCACTGAAGAGAGTCCCACAGACTGACATAAACCTCAAGACAGAAAATCCAAAAATTACTATTTCAACTCGATACACATTTCTGCCAACAGAATATACACATAGCGTTAAACACTTTGAATGAGCCTATCTTAATGAAGATTTTTTTTTTTTTTAAAGCTGAGGTCTGGGAACATCTTGTAACTATCAGCTGTTGAGGTAAAACACACCTAAAAGAACACATATGTAATACACAATACATTTTAAGTGCATTAGTCAGGACCATGTTACATACGGTACAACAAAACATACAGAGTGCAGCATTCAGGAGTATATATTTTACTCTCTTATGTTGGTGTCAGTGGAAAATAATGCCACAGACCCTGGCCTAAAGAAACATTGGTGTTTAGTGGCAAAGATGCCCCAGCCAGGGCCAAAGTCCTGGCTTTTAGTATTAGGACTTGTTCACACCAAGTAATTGCAGTAACGTGTGCATGACCACAATGTACATTACATGTGTTGGTGTGATGTGATGCCATTTTATTAAATGAGAAAAACGCAATTTACCAAAACATATGCTTTGCAGTGCAGTGTGCTGCCAAAATGGCGCATGCTCCATTTTTTGCCAGCACATCGCATAGCACACTCTTGCATTGTCTCGTGTTGCATTGTGCTTCCATCGGAAGGTGCGGTGAGGTACAATTAAAAATATATGGCACTAGCTACACCAATGCAGTTAACATGCATGGCCTTAAACTTACTGCAAGACTGTGAACAGGTACTTAGTGTTTAACAGGAATTAGAAAAAATAAATAATGTCCCAATAATGATCCAGACCAGCATGTCAGTCAATGGCACAGTGCCAATTTAATTCCTAACTCCCGGACCTCATCTGATGGGTTATAGACAGTATATGGCCTGTAGACAATATCACTATTCCACTTGGAAAGTCTACCCAAAATTAATTTCCTATCATTTCATTATTAACTCTATGGTAAGAGTGCCACCCATTATTGTTACGACGTCCCTCCCCCCTTCCCCAATCAGTGACTTGTAGCATTTCAGAAGTGTGCTATATACATACTTTTTTAAGTAGATCTAAACCCCAAAATAGGATTACAATTAGTTTGCGACAAACTGGTTTATCAACCTCTGATCCTGTTTTTTCACATATCATATTTAGCAGATGTACAAACAGACAGAATGAAACACACAAAAGCTGGGCAGGGCTCACACCAAGTCTTTGAAAATTCAGTCCACAAAAAGGCACGTGGTGTCATTCCACAAGAAGAAATTAGGAGCCGAGTGCATTTCTGGCAGGGTATTTAAAAGGATAAAACATAGGGAAAGGTGTGTGTACTGGAGAGAGGTACTGGATAATGGATATGGTATGTTTGTTTGTTTTTTGCCCTGGCATACACTTAAGGTGTGGAAATGCAAGCATAACAACAGCAGAAATATACAAACCCATGTACACTTAGTGCAACAAGAGCATTTGGCCCTGTTCCAGAAGACTGTGCTAGTTTCATATTGTTTGGTACTTTGTGTTATTGTATACCAGGCATTGTATGATACTCATAGGATGTTTGCTGAACACATTACAACAAATGTGTTTTGCTGCCTGTGGTCAGGGATGGCCAGCCTGTAATGCAGGGTAAACACAAGAGATCAAGCTGTCAGCAATCAATGTACTGTATATGTGGCCTTATTAATAAGTGTGTGTTACAGAGTAACAAATGTGAGGATTGCTTTTTTATGTCAAACAAACACTACAAAATGCTATTGTTATGAGTAGGAGCTCCAGTTTCCTTACATCCATTTGTTTGTACACTGCTGTTGCTCCCAGTTTGAGTGCATGCAAGACAAACACAAATACTGGTCATGTATTGCGCACACGATAACATTTCCCTGGGAGACTGCTATAGGTGAAATAACAATACTACATACATAGCCACACATAGCCACACATGAAGGAAACATGCTCCAAGCTCAGCCTTGCAACTCTTAAGAGAGCAGAGAGGAGCGCTCATGAAACTCGTAGGTGGGAGCCTTGCTCAAGGATAATCTCAGAAGAAAAACTGTAACCACCTGCAGAACCACCAGATGGGAGCCCTGTGCACCCATGCTTTTGATTTTTTTTATGTGATTTACATAACTGGCATTTAAAGGGTTATAGACTTCTGGATGTTCCCTCACAAGGCTTATAAATAGCTACACTTCAACAATGGATCCTCCACCAACTGCTTGGCTGCTCCCAGATTCTCAAAAGCATGGGTGTACATGGTCTCACAAGCAATGGAAGGACAGGATAAACTATCCCTAGTAGATAAAAGAAGAAAGAGTTTAGATGGTATGATATCTTTAACTTGGGATCAGTTGCGTGAACTTAAGAAGTGAGTGAGTGCCCAGATAGCAAGGATAACTTGCCACAAACTTGTGGCAGGGTTAAATTGCACTGGCGGAACTACCAGGATCGCAGCAGTCGCAAATGCGACCGGGCCCTGGCGTTCCGCCACTTGGGGGTGCCCATCAAGGACGTAGAGGGCCCCCCCCGCAATCGTGCCGCTCCTTCCCTGTCACACAGCCACCCGCAGCATGTACGGGCGGCTGTGCGAAAGGACTGGAGACGCTGAGAATGAGCTGGCCTTACAAGTTCTAGTTGACACTTTTTAAATTTGTAGCAAATTTGCTTTGCAAGTATACAGCAAGAGTCCTGCAGGTCTTAACAAGAGCTCTGCAAGTGTACAGCACTTTAGCAAAGCATGTTGATCTGGAGACTTTCAATGCAGACTTGCTGTAATTGTGCGACAAAATTGTGAAGCTTGGCAAGTTTAGCAAGTCATTTTCAAACTTGCAGCTCAATTGCTTGCTATCTGAGTGAGAGGCACGTGCAATCCAGCTTTAGCGCATATTCCATCCACTAAACCCCCTGACCCCATTTACAGAGCGAATCTTCAAGTTCTATCTTCTGAAGGCTCCCATCCTGGTGCTTGCAGGTGGTTACGATTTTTCTTCCTTTGTTCCTTGAGCAAAGCTCCCACTTGTGAGTGCATAAATTAGGGATGCACCGATACCAAGTACCGTACTCAGTACAAGTACATGTACAGATATTTTTCGAGCTATAAGACTAGACTAGAGAAAAATTAAAAAGTTAGGAGGCAGCTGTCATTTGTAAGGAGCACACGGAGCTCCTGGGATTTGTACATCTCTGTTTTAATGTATGATTTTGTTTTTATAAACATATATAAAGGGCTGCACCGATACCATGTTTGCAAGTACAAGTACTGATACTTGTCCTAGTACTCGCAGGTACAAGTACTGATACTTTTTTGTTTATTGTCATGTGACAGTTTTTCTAAAACAATACAGACTAATGTTTTCAGGACAGTGGTGGAGCGCCAGAGCTAGGTCCCAGCTGCAACCGCTGCAACCCTGGTAGTTCTCATGAAAGTGACAAGTATCGGCACTGGTATCTGAACTGGTATCTGGACATCCCTAGCATAAATGTATTAGTTGTAGAACATAGTTTCATGGATAAGTTCCTAATTTTTACACAGCTGTGTATTTGACAGCTGCAAATCTTAATTCACGCAGGAAAACTATGAAGTCTTGTATCTAAATTTGGCCTATTCTTGCTGAATAAACTCCAATCAAATCCATTCGGGGTCAAGCCATTTCTGGTCAATAAGAGGAATTGGATGTCACATGTAGCAGGTCAAGCAATGGAGCCACAGTGCTGACTCTGTACCATTTTCTTGTTCAGATGCTGCTTACCTGGCCTCAAGCCTGCTCCAATCATTGCTATATCTCCTGCCATAGAACCCATGTCCTGTAAGCTTTAGAAAAATATATATATGTGTTTGATACAGATTATATACAGATACAGATTATATTATATACAGATTTTTGTTGTTGTTATCATTTATACATAGAAATGTCTGTGGTTCATTGGCAAAAGTACAATGTAATCCACCTTTAGAAGTTTAAAGTTTGATTCACTTTGTATTATCTGATACTTTCTTTCAATTTAGTAGTATTTACTTTGCAGTTTTTATTGGATTATGTTTTGTCAGTCAGTGATATTGACAGGCGGGTGTGTATATCTTCCTAATTGGCTATAGATATGCTTTAAAAATACATTTAATCATATTTTCAATAAATAACTGCGTTGAGTATTTTCTGAATTTTTTTTCTATCTGTAATTTATTTACACCAATGCGTTTTTTCCTTGATGCATTTCCCAAAGAAATCAATGGAAATCATGTGCTGTTATGCATTTTATAACACATGTTGCAATACACTTTTGGGTCTATTCACTAAGCTGCGGTAGGCAGCCGAGTGACTAACCGACCCGAAGCGAAGTGAGCCGAACGCTGTTCAGCTATTCACTTCAACCTGGTACGGCTGATTCTAGCCGTATATCGGCTGACATCAGCCGTACATCGGGTGGCTTCGGCTAGCTTCGGGTCGGCATGTTCAGCCGACCTGAAGTGCAGAAAGAGTTCGACTCAGCCGATCCAACATCTGGATCGACTAAGCCGAACCTCCGGCATGCTACTCGCTGCTGTTAGGCCTATTCTCATAGATGCCGAACAGCAGTGAGTGAATAGCCAAATGCTGCCGAGCGGCATTCGGCTCGGCTGGTACCGAGCAGAATACCGAGAGGTACTCGAGCAGAGGTATCGAGCAGAATAGAAAAACAGTAAAAAAAAAAATAGAAAAAGGATTGGGCAGGTAACCAGGTAGGCCATCTGTCATTACACACTGAGAGCACGGAGAGGCCGTTCTCCGTGTGTAATGACAGCGTCCCTGGTTAGCTGGTAACCAGGGACGCTGATCTCTCTGAAAGTGGCCGGAGCCAGCCGTGAGATGGCGGCTGGTTAGCGGCCACGCCGGGTTCTCGGTGTGTAATGCCAGATGGCACCCCTGATTACCTGGTAACCAGGGACGCTGATCTCTTTGCAAGTGGCCGGAGCCAGACGTGACATGATGGCTGGCTCCACCCAGCTGTCAGGAGCAGGCTGTCGGCCTTCACCTCGGCCAGCTTCGGCTTTCACCTCGGCTCAGTGGAGCTGAGGCATATGCCTTTGGCTCGACTGAGCCGCTCAGCCAACTGTAGTGAATAGCCCGTACAGCAGCTCTGAAGTGGTCCTGGGGCCGAAGCTAGCCAAGGGATCAACCGAAGCTACAGCTAGATCCTTCGGCAGCTTAGTGAATAGACCCCTTTGTGTTGAATGCAGGGCCGGACTGGGACTAAAAAAAGGCCCGGGCATTTTAGACTGAGCAGCCCAATCACGTGACCACCGACAGGCCCCACCCCTCACAACAAGGGGCAGAGCCAAACACAGAAGCACAATCGAGGGGCAGGGCCGGCCACTAGTAAGTACCAGAGGGCTACAGCTGACACACAAGCCTTGCTACAACCAATACACAAACCTTGCAACAATATAGGAAGCTTGCTATAGAGAATATCTGTAAACAATAAGTCAAGGCAACTGGACTTGCTGTATTTTATGTGAAGATGTTTCACTAGTCATCCAACCAGCTTTCTCAATTCAGAATTTCTGCATCATTGTGATGCACAGTGCTGAGGTCAGCGGTGTGACACAGAGGTCAGCAGTGTGATGCAGAGTGCAGATGTCACCGGTGTGACGCAGAGGTCAGCAGTGTGATGCAGAGTGCAGAGGTCAGTGGTGTGACTTACAGTGAAGAGGTCAGCAGTGTGACTTACAGTGAAGAGGTCAGAGGTGTGACTTAGACTGTGACTAGGTGTGACTTACAGTGAAGAGGTTAGTGGTGTGATGCAGAGGTCAGCAGTGTGATGCAGAGTTCAGAGGTCAGCTGTGTGACTTACAGTGCAGAGGTCAGCGGTGTGACCTACAGTGCAGTGGTCAGGGTGTTATGCAGAGTGCAGAGGACAGCGGTGTGACAGTGCAGAGGACAGCGGTGGGGGGGTTCTAGTCTCAGGTGAAGCCTCCAGTCCAGCATGATGCCCAGCTGCCTCCTTGTGCCCTCACTTCAGGACCCGCTCTTTCTCTGCCAATGGTAGCCCTGCAGTCTTCCTCCTAGCCTATGGCAGATGAAGTGGGCGGAGGAAGTTGCAGGTGGCCACTGAGGAGCCCAACTATTTAGCGGGCTTTCAGAAAGGCAGCTGGTCTTCTGTCGAAAACTCCAACTCCTCATGATCTCCAACGGCCCGACTTACTTAGAAGTAAGAGGTTCGGTCGAGAAGGCTCTACTGCACGTGGGCCACCCGCGGCATTTCCCTACACACATACTACAGAGCAATAAAGTATTAAAATGAACTTGGGTCAGACTAATCCAGCACGTTATTAATCTGAGTGCCCCACTCAATATGGGCGCAAGCGGTGGCCATAATGAGTGGGGCAGTTTAGATTAATAATGTCCTTGATTAGTCTGACCCTAGTTCATTTTAATATTTATTAAAATCTGTAGCATGTGTATTTTTGAAAGGCCGCGGATGGCCCACGTGCAGTACAACCTTCTCGGCCAATCCTCTTACTTCTAAGTAAGTCAGGTCGTTGGAGATCTCAGAAGTTGGAGCTTTTAAGAGAACTTCGATAGAGCTTTTCTCCTCCTGATTAAGGATGGGCTCGGGCGTGTTAGCAGCTCCACGTGCCGAGCCCGCCAGGAAGCTGACAGCGCGCAGCGCCAATCACAGGTACCGAGACAGATCCTGCAGAGACCCCCAATCACAGGTACCCCCACAGATCCAACAGATACCCCCTGAGACCCTGCAGGATCTCAGGGAGCTCTGCAGGATCTGTGGTGGGCTTTACAGACTGCAGAGCCCACTCGGATCCTGCAGAGCCCACCAAAGGGTATTGCACAGCACACCTGAGACTCTTTGGTGGGCTGTGCAGAATCTATGTTGGGCTCTGCCAGCACAGTCCTCTTACCTTGCACGGCCTGACCTCTTTGGAACATGGCCTCCTTGTCCTCGGCGCCCGACTGGACAGCCTCCTCATCCTCGGCGCCAGACACGGCCTCCCTGTCATCTTCGCCGCCCGACTGGAGCTTCGGCGACGCCTCCCGCCTCCAACATCTCCGCCACCCGCCTCTTCCATCTCGGGGGCCACTCGACAAATTTTCTTCTCTCATGGGGGCCGCTTGCCACATTTAATACTTTAAAATAAAAAGTAACTGTATCCAGTTTAAGTACTACAGACATTAATATACTCACAATAAGGTCCTATGCATATCTGTAGGTTCAGGTGCGATTAGGGATTCCTGCATCAGAAACTTGCGTTTTACTGCAGCAGAATTCCCTAATCTGGCGTTTACAAGTGACAGCTGTCACCTATTCAAGTTAATGATCAGGTGACAGCAGCTCCATGTAAATGCCTGCACACAACATGTAATGATGCAGTTAGAAAACACTCTCCCTGGATGCACAATCAATGCGTCCAGGGAGAGTGATTGATTCTAGGCCGAAGCTGCTGGCCGCCGAAGGGTGCGGGGAGGGGAGAAGCCGGGAAAGTGCCCGGTATGCCCGATGGCCAGTCCGGCCCTGCCGGCTGCCAATGAAACAAAATTATTCGCACTGACCGCCATTGTAACGAAAGTGTTCACAATTACCGCCACTGTAACAAACATATACACCATACACATGCTTAAACTTTACGTAGTTCTTGCAGTCTTCAGGCAGTTTTTTCTTACTTAGCATTGATTTGCATATAAATTAGCCGCAATATTTACATATGAATGGTCCGTGGCTTACTGATATGCAAATCACAGCGGCCCATTCATATGTAAATATCTCGTCCGGGACAGGAACAGCACCAGCAAGCTCCGGAGAGAGCACAGAGTAGAGAGAGCTGGATGAGGAGGTGTTTTTCTGGCCTCCCCACCAGCGCCCTCTAGTGTCTACTGTGTGGTAGTGCCGGCTCTGCTCAGAGCCGGCCATCGGGCATAGCGGACCGGCCCGAACACAATCAGGTTGATTGTGTTCGGCCCGGCCGGGCCCACCGGGCAAGTGCCCTGTTTGCCCTATGGCCAGTCCGGCCCTGGTTGAATGCCATACTCCATCATACACTCACCTCAACACGTGTTGATGCGCATCTCGATGCACTGATGTGCATGTAAATGCATGCGTGTTGATGTGTTTCCACTGATTTCAATGGAATATGCATCAAGTACTGTACAATTACAAAGGTGTGAATTAAAATTTTGGGTTCCGTTTCAAAACTTATCCATGTATCAAAGTATACACTGAGTGGCCAGATTATTATGACCACCTGATGTTTGTAGGCAAATTAGCTATAATTAGCTATAATTTTGCGCTGAAGTTGCTAGAGGGCCAGACCATTATAAATAGGGAAGCAGGTTGTTTACCACGACAGTAGAAGTGATTATTTTCTGAAGATATGGGTAAACAACACAATTTAACAGCCTTTGAACGTGGGATGATTGTTGGCGCTCGGAGCCATGGAGCGAGTATCAGCAAAACAGCAGAATTCGTTAAATGTTCAAGAGCAGCTGTTGTTAAAGTGTTTAAAGACTGGACTGTCAGCCGGAAATCTGGGTCTGAACGTGAGAATTGTGGCCGTCAGCGACTAGTCAATGTTAGGGCAGAACGGAGAGTGGGAAGACTGGTACAAGACAACACAAGGGCAACAGTGCAGTGTCAGATTCCTCGCATCACCTTTCAACATCTCGTTGAGTCACAAGGCGGCCCAACGAAGTCATCTCGTGGAGTCATCTCGTGGCCCAATGAAGTACTGATGGGGTGGTTATAATAATCTGGCCACTCAGTGCATGGGATGCAGCTTTTAGTTTTACATGTCCACAGCTGCAATACTAAATGTTTACTTCAGCTTTAGGGAATTTACAACAAGACTGGACTTCACAACCGTCAGTGACTGATTTATACATGCACTAATGATAGTGGGTGTTGTCTGATATTTTAGGTATGACATAAGTGATAGACACAGTGGGGAGTCCCCGAGCCCTGTAAAAATGACTCCTCCCTCCTCAGAATTTCATGATCTTCTACCACAGAATCATGACCAAACTGGAATCCAAAATATTAGGAAGTAGTTTCTAAGTTATTAAAGTGACATTAAAGGATCATTTCCAACCCCCCTCCAATGCTTGTGTATGGACTTACCTTAAATGATGCCTCTTGATCCGATCATCTTCTTAACACTAGATTTCAGGAGTACCTCCAGCGCTGGTGCTGGTATCTGATCCAGCGCTGACTCCTCTCTCTTAACTGGCACTTCCTGTCCAATGGAGTCTGTGCGGGTGCACGCTGCTGCATCAACTTACCCAGTGTCTCTCCTTGTCTCCCAGCCGAAGATCTAAACTGCGCATGCACCTGCCCCGAGATCCTTCGTGGCCGCCCTCGAATCTTCAGATCTTCGGACGGGAGCATGCGGCTGAGACACAGGTACGTTTTAACCTTTTTGAAAAGTTTTTTTTAATGTTTTTTTGGCCGGCTCCGCCCAGTTGTTGTTCATTAGCTGAGACCTGCTAGAAGACTCTTGCTGGTGCCGGCCAATAGGAAACAGTTGGGCTGAGCTAGCTTTCACTGCTAGCTCCGTCCAATTGTTTTTTTTTTTTTAGTTTTGTTGTTTTTTTCTTTGTTAAAAAAATCTTTATTTTCCTTTTGTTTAGCTATTTATTTACATTTAAAAAATCTTTTTTCCAACCTTTTTTGAAAAACTTTTTTCATTGACTTGCTATACTGCTCGGTACCACGGAGGTACCGAGCAGAATAATTGAGCTATTATTGAGCTATTCACTCACTGCCGTTCGGCCCCTATGAGAATAGGGGCGAATGGTAGCAAGTGAGCTGCCGGAGCTTTGGCTCAGCCGATCCAGATGTTGGATCGGCTGACCGAAGCGCAGCCAAAGGCAGCCGATATACAGCTGATTTCAATTTCAGCCGATGTACGCTGAAATCAGCCGTACTGAGCATAAGTGAATAGCCGAACGTAGTTTGGCTCACTTCACTTCGGCGGGGTTATTCACTCGGCTGCCTTTGGCAGCTTTGTGAATAACCCCCTTAGAAAAAGAATAGCTAAGAATGCAGGTTTAAAAATTGCTTTAAAAATATGCTATGCCCCCTGAAACCATAAATACATTTAATGATGCTCACATTTCGATGCATTGTATAGTTTGTAGCTTTTCTCCACCATGGGTGCCCAGGTTTTGTTAAATACTTGCAGAGCACCTAAGCTCAGTTAAAGTGGCACAGGCAATAAACCTTAAAAATGCATTTAAAAACGATTTGTGTATCACTCAGCTGTAAATCCTCAAATAATCTCTGAATTCATGCTGACACTGTCCTTCCTTCTGGAGGGGGGCTACTTTTGTTCTCCATGGTCCCTTTTCCGTGTTGTAAAGTAGCCACCGCTCCAAGCTGTGAAATGCCCAGGTATGGATTTTTATTGTAGTTGGTATGCCAATTGCCAATTAGAGAGGTTAAGGCCTTGTTCACACCTGAACGTTTTGTAGCGCGTTCTACGCTCGACGAACGCTCTACAAAACGCTCAAACATCTAAATCCCATTGTATTCAATGGGTCTGGTTCACACCTTGGCGTATTTCAGCCCGTCCCTAACGCGCTACAAAACGGCCCACGCCTGAAAAGGTACATGTACTACTTTGGGCCGTTTTTGTTGCACGTTTCCATTGGGATACAGCCAAGTATCCCTCGGAAACGCGCATATGCAATACGCCTAGGTATGAACCAGGCCTTAGTATCACTTTCTGTCCCACTGACAATAGTCAGGAAAGGTAGAACTTCCACTTGCTAATCTGTGTTCAGCAAGTGGGACCCAGACATCAATAAAAATCAAGACAAGTTCTAACATTTCCACAGTCTATCTAAAATAGAAAAAAATGTTTGGGCTAGATTCAGGTATTGAAGTAGGCAAAAAACCCTAAATGTATGACATTTATTTTGCTAAGTACTGTGTATCATAAACAGGTTTTTTAAAACAGTTTTCTTCTTTTTTTTGCATTTTGTTGCTGATCTCCTCCTTTATTTTCTTCTTCTCTATATCCTCCTCCATCTTCTTACAGCCACTTCCTGTCTACATGCACATTCCTGAAATTGCTTAGGACTGTCTTCCTTATAGTGACAATAGTGGTCCATGCCTGTACAATGTGTGTTGACATAGCTGCTTTTATTCTCAGTAATGGCAAAGTGTGACAGGATGACAACTAAGGATCAGTATTCTTGTAAAAGTACAGGTTTTACTACTACCTACTTTAGGGAATGATTGCTTGTTTTTATAGGTTTATTGCACTTTGCATTCTCTCTTTTTGGTAAATATCATTATCTAGAGTTGGTAATGGATTGTTGCCATAGGGTTTAATCCTTATGAGAAACTCTGTAAAGAACCACAGTGTTGCTGTAAAACATATAATTCAGAGGAAAAATAAAATGAAAGATTTACCGTATATACTCGAGTATAAGCCGTCCCGAATATAAGCCGAGGGTGGGAAATGAGGCAGCTACTGGTAGATAGATACCAATAAAATTACATTAATATTTATTTAAAAGAAAAATAACCTAGCTCTGTAAGTGGAAAAGGGGGTACAGGGCTACATACAGATCATTTAATACATTCATGTTAGTATAATTGTAAATGTATTGTTTGCCCTGTATTAGCAGTATATACTCCATATAGAGTATATACTGCTAATACAGGGCAGACAATACATTTACAATGATCCTCTGCTAACATGAATGGGTTAAATGATCCATAGTACAGGGCTACATATCATGTACTACGGATCATTTAACCCATTCATGTTAGCAGAGGATCATTGTAAATGTATTGTTTGCCCTGTATTAGCAGTATATACTCCATATAGAGTATATACTGCTAATACAGGGCAGACAATACATTTACAATGATCCTCTGCTAACATGAATGGGTTAAATGATCCATAGTACAGGGCTACATATCATGTACTACGGATCATTTAACCCATTCATGTTAGCAGAGGATCATTGTAAATGTATTGTTTGCCCTGTATTAGCAGTATATACTCCATATAGAGTATATACTGCTAATACAGGGCAGACAATACATTTACAATGATCCTCTGCTAACATGAATGGGTTAAATGATCCATAGTACAGGGCTACATATCATGTACTACGGATCATTTAACCCATTCATGTTAGCAGAGGATCATTGTAAATGTATTGTTTGCCCTGTATTAGCAGTATATACTCCATATAGAGTATATACTGCTAATACAGGGCAGACAATACATTTACAATTATACTAACATGAATGTATTAAATGATCTGTATGTAGCCCTGTACCCCCTTTTCCACTTACAGAGCTAGGTTATTTTTCTTTTAAATAAATATTAATGTAATTTTATTGGTATCTATCTACCAGTAGCTGCCTCATTTCCCACCCTCGGCTTATATTCGGGACGGCTTATACTCGAGTATATACGGTACTAAGTTGCAGTGTTTTCTGAATAGCATTTACAATTGATTGATTTTACTTAATGACTGGATTTGCTTCGCAAAACAAAAGCAATAATTACAATGCGGTATCTTGCAATCTTGTAAATGTTTTTAAATTGAGTTAGAGTTAATGATAATGCTTCTTTCTTCGGTAAGAAGCACTTTAAAATGGACCCGCACACTGACCTAATGAATTTGAGTGCACATTCTCTATCCATATATGTGTGCAATCCATATGCCACTCCTACCCTGAGACAATGTTCTATTTTAGGCTCCCACAGTCTAAGTTTAGGTAGTGACATAAACCTTAAACTTAGAATTGTATAAACAATGCTTTCTAAAGGGAAACATAAATTAGTCCTAATAATAAAATCCTCACTGCTTTATCATTATGATTTAGAGCAGCATTGAATATGGAGTGTTCTCACAAAAATGGCAATGCTTTCAAAGATGGACCAAGGGCACTAATAACCTCCTAACATTACTGACGACAAACAATATTCTTCTGCAATGCATGAACAGCTTATTGGTAAGAATAAAGTGCATTTCTTGCCGGCTGGAATGAAGTAGGGAAGGAAGGGAAGCTTCCCCAGGCGGGATTGTAGGGGGACATTGGGAACTAACTTCCAAGTGTTTCATTCACAAGTGACAGCCTGTCAGGCAATGCAGGGACCGCAATAGCTGATGGAGGCCAAATTCTGCTTTCGCCCTCCCTCCAATAGCAGCCTACTGTGGCAGAAGAGATCAGGGAGACCGGGTATCTGCTGAGAACAGACCTCCTTCTCGGTAAAGGTGCACACTGAGGGGTGAGGGTGTACTGCCCTTCTTCCTGTCTCTTATCATGTGACAATTCACCGGAGAAGGGAAGGTGGAGAAGATGCCTTTGTTTTTTGGGAGAGCACCACACTGAGAAGTACTGTAGATCTGAACTGTCCTTGAGTACAATGAGGGTGGGAGAAGCAACTCCCCTCTCCCCCTCAAAGCCCTAAAGAACCTCATAGACAACCTACTTCTGTCAGAGCCCTTCTGCACCCCTCTCTACTCTAGAGTGACCCACCGCCCTTAAGTTAAAGGCACCCCACGTAGTTAGATGCACCCCTCAGTCGCCCAGCTCTCCTCCTTTATCCCATTGATGCCAATGCTAAAACAGACACCAGCAATGCAGCAGCATTTTTTCCACCCACTGATACCAACATGGCAGCATTCTTTTTCCTAATCACACTGATGCAGCAGCATTTTTTTTTTCCCTGACGCTAATGCAGAGGCATTTTTTTGCTTCTAGTGACACCATCAACACAGGGCATTTTTTCTTTCCAGTAACACAAACAATTCAGGGACATGTTTTCCTTCCAGTGACACCACCGATGCAGGGGCATTTCTTTAAACTGATACTGGGGCATGTCTTCTCTACGGTTAGCCCCCTATTTTACTGGGGTCCACTATGTGCATGGCTATTAAACTCTTTAATTTTGCAGCAGTGTGCTATAATCATTGGCACCATTTCAGCCCATGCTGCAGTGCAGCTATTTGTTATGTCATAGGGGAAGGAGGGGCAGCTTGGCATCCTCTTCCTGGGCACTGAATGACCTTGTCCCAGCACTGACATTTATCACCTAAAGGTAGAATGCCAGCGGCTGAATATTTAGCTGAAATTCATATCAAGACTTACCATATTTGTTTTGCCTGCCATGTGTACTCCGCTCACTCTGGTGCTTCACACAACCCTACCACACAGATCAGCCAGATGGGTGGCCCTACTATTGCTACTTCCTGAGTCATCTGTCTAATTCTTGGTTTATGAATGATTTTCTCAATTGTAAGGTGCTGCTTAGTTTTCCTCTTCAAGCAAGCTGCCTAAAGACTTCTGCCTGCCACTTACACTGCACTAAAAAGTTCAGAATTGACAGCACTGTGTATGCATTCAGCCATTTACTAATGCAGTATTGTAAATTACATTTCATTCATGCATAACTGGACTAAAGTTTGTTCATTTAAATGCACTTGGAGTTGACCAGTTTCTGTTCCTATTTTGGTCATGTTCCAGGGACGTTTGGTGGGAGGGGCGATATAGATGGGGCCCTGGTCGTGCACCGACACAGGTGACGTCACTGGTTGCCAAGAGCTTTTTTTTTTTGCTTGACCGATTTGGTGCAGCGACGCATGGGGGTTCTCAGCTGCCATTGGGATCTGCGGGATCCCTTGTGTGTTTCTGTGCCTTTAAGGAGGCTGGGCTTCCTGCTGACAAACCTGCACCCAATTTGAAATCTTCTGCCCCCATGTGCTCCAAGATGGAGACTCTCATAGTTTAGAGTTAGGACCGCACTATAAGAGGTGCCTTGGCGCAGCTGTGCGGCTTTCACATCCTCTGCAGAAGACGTGTATCCAAACCTCTGTTATTATCCTTAGTGGTGAGACAAGTTGTTTTACATGCTGGTTTGTGAGTGTGCCATGATGCCTTTCTACTGTTTGGTTGCCAAGAGCTGTCCCAGGTTGCTAAGAGCTGGGAGGGGTGATGTGTATGTCCCCACCTGGCACTTAGCAACATGGAACACTCTGGCCAGAAAGGGACCTGCCTGCGGTCCTCCCACATGACCCAAAGAGATGCCATAGGGACAACCCTGAACATATGTGTATATAAATATGTGTCTTTCTGTCTCTAGGTACATACTCTCATACTAAACACATTAAAACAGCATTTTCTTACAAAAACAAAAGTGTCTTAGGCTTTGTGTGCTTTTATCTCCCATCTCTGAAATAGATTACATGTATGTCTGAAGAGGATACAACTTTTTAAACTTGTTGAAAATTGGTTTGATTTTGCAACAAGCCTATTGGATTTAATCTGCCTGTTCCAGAAGTACCTTCCAATTGTACCCCTCATTTGATTCATCTGGAAAGATGAATAGCATGCCTTTCATCTATAATGCACAATGATCCAATCTGGTAATAACATAAGAACAAAAGGACTTTTGACTAAGTGCCATAGCTAAGTGGAAACCAGAATACATGAAAGACTCGACAGTAGCAAGGACTTCATCTTCTAGAATTAGAATGGAAGACACTTCATAACCTTAACAGTTATTTACAAAAGAGAAAGTTGGTATTTCCTGTCAGCTCCAAATTATGAAATCACTTTAGAATGCATCACTGGAAATCTGCAGAGGCTCTAATAAACAAAATTCCGGATACTGTAAAGAAAATGTAAAGCCTCGGCTTTTATTTTATTTTTTGTACGTAAATGGAAATAAGTCTGTGGTATAGCTAAAGAAAACATTTATATATGATCAGATTGTGCTTACTTAACCATGTGAACCCAGCAAAAAAAGTTTGTTCCCCAAAGTTGGGAACATGAAATTGTCCAAAATGTCTTGGTATGCTGATGCCTTAAGAATTCCCTTCACTGGAACTAAGGGGCCAAAGCCCAACCCCTGAAAAACAACCCCACACCATTATCCCCCCTTCACCAAACTTTACACTTGGCACAATGCAGTCAGGCAAGTACCGTTCTCCTGGCAACTGCCAAACCAAGACACGTCCATTGGATTGCCAGACAGAGAAGCGTGATTCGTCACTCCAGAGAACAAATCTCCACTTCAGTAGAGCTTTACACCACTGCATCCGACACTTTGCATTGCACTTGGTGATGTAAGGCTTAGATGCAGCTGCTCGGCCATGTTAACCCATTCCATGAAGTGCTCTACACACTGTTGTTGTGCCAATCTGAAGGCCACATGAAGTTTGGAGGTTTGTAGCTATTGACTCTGCAGACAGTTGGCGACTTCTGCACACTGTGCGCTTCAGTATGCGCTGACCCCGCTCTGTCAGTTTACATGGCCTACCACTCCGTGGCTGAATTGCTGTTGTTCTCAGTTGCTTCCACTTTGTTATAATACCACTAACAGTTGACCGTGGAATATTTAGTAACAAGGAAATTTCATGGATGGACTTATTGCAGAGGTAGCAACCTATTACGGTACCACGCTTGAATTCATTGAGCTCCTGAGAGCGACCCATTCTTCCACAATCCACAAATGTGTGTAGAAGCAGTCTGCATGCCCGGGTGCTTGATTTTATACACCTGTGGCCATGTAGGTGATTGGAACACTTGCATCCAATACACTTGAATACACTATATATAGTGTATTTATTTATTGCAAAAAAATTGCTGGGACAAGACAAACTTCTGAGGTCTCTAATTGTACATGCAAAAGTAAACAGCAGGAACAGGTAATATATGGTAGTCTATGGCGAAGTAGACATGGGTGCGTTAATATCTTCGTAAAAGATTACAGATACTGTATATACACCACTAATTTTGAAAACAAAAGTGTGAACCAGGCTCAGATGATTGAGTGGAGAAGAGAGAATTAGGTAGAGGGAAACCTGGTCTCTCTCTCTGTCTCACCATGATACACTTGAGCTCTCGCCAAGTAGACTAAGCCCTCACTCACACCTACCAAGTAGGTGCAATCTACACTGCCTGTGTCAGGAAATTGTGATTTCCTGCCGCAGGAATTCCAAATCTTTTGTTTACTAGTGACAGCTGTCACCCATTCATGTTAATGATCGGGTGACAGCGACTGCATTTGAAAGCTGCAGAACGCTAACACACCGCATGCAATCGTATCACATATGATTGCATGCAGTTAGGAATCAATATCTCAATATCTATCCCTGGATGCACGAATAGTTTTAAGGGGGAGTTAATAGGTAGCATTTAATGATAGACCAGTTTAGGTAAGAGAGTCATTTTAATAGAGGTTGTTTTGCCTATCCATGAGAAGCGGAAGTTTATGCATTTCTGCAAGTAGTTTTCAAGTTCTCGGAACAATGGTAAAAAGTTGGTACCATATAGAATTTGCTTTTGTGAATTCCCAGTGTATAGATTTTGAATAGGAGAGAGGAAAGAGCCTTGCATGCCTAAGGGTTGCAGTAGCTTCAGCATGAAATGCCAATTAGGGCACTGAAAGCCTTTTTAGCATCAACACTAAAAATAAAAGTCTCTTCCGTGTTGTGGTTTAAAATGTCATAACATCAATGGCTTGCCATATATTTTCATCAGCCTGACAATTTTAGACTAAGCCAATTTGATCAGTATTAATGAGTGAGGGGAGTAGGTTTTCTGGGCAGATGGACAGAATTTTGGTGAAAATGTTTAAATATTAATTTAGAAGAGCAATCGGGCAGTAGTTAGTGCATATTGCAGGGTCTTTATCAGGTTATCATGGCTACCATGCGAACTAAGCATCAAACTAGGGATTAGATGGGATTCAAGGAAGGTGTTGTATAACTGAGTTATATATGGTAGGAGGGTATATTTGAATGTCTTATAGTATAGATAGGTAAGGCTGTCAGGAATTTATGTTTTGTTATTTGGTAGTTTTTTTAAATGTTGGTCTATCTCCTCAGTAGTTATGAGTGTATTGTAAAAAATTCCACGTTTCATTTTGATAATTTGGGGATATCACATTGGCCCAGGTAGGATTGTAGGATTATGGTGATTATAGGATATATTGTATGTGGGATCCTCAAGATGGTATAGATGAGTGTAATAACCCTTCAAAATAGTTGCCCTTTTTACTGTGTCATAATATTTGACACCCTGCCTATTATTAATAGAGTGTAAGGATTTGGAAGCCACATCTGCTTTGAGCTTGCAGGCTAACACAGTGCGGACTTTGTTGCCTCTTTTGTAGAACTGTTGGCGAGTATTCATCAATGTCTTTTCTATGGCTGCTAGTTCTAATTGCTGGATTTGGGATTAATGTAGATTATATGATATAGTGTGGGGAACAGTTTTAACACCATTTTGTGTGAAGGCTAGTTCACATCAAAACTGTATCAGAACCGCATGTGCCTGCACACCTGTGGGGCGAGGCGTTTTACCGCGATTTTACCGCAATTTAAGCATTTTTTTTCCTTTTTGCTTTGTTTTCTTTTTTTGCTTAAAATTTCAGGTGAGTTCCAGTGCGTTCCAATGCGTTTGCATGCATTTTGATGCATTCCGTCGCAATCCGGAATGGACTGCTCTGGTGTGAACAAAGCACAGGAAAACCCACAGGAAAGCATGTGATGCACTTTTGATGCAGCTCAAAATGGAACAGACTGCATCTGGTGTGAACTAGCTCTGAAGGATTTTTCAGGGTGGTGTCTAAGTGGGTTATTTTAAATTGGGTATCCTTTTTTAGTTTAGATGACAATTAAATGCAGTGCCTACTGCTTTGTGGGCTTCCTACATTGTACTAGTGTGCTGAACGGACCCTGTGTTAAGGTAAAACTATTGCAATAAGTAGTTCGCAAGACGTGACTTAGTCATGTCATTTTTGAGAAGCTATTTGCTTAGATTCTAGTGGTATTGCTTAGCAGGTGGTAGTTGCAGTTGTAGGATCGGTTCAGTAGGGGCACGGTTAGACCAGGTAATGGATGCTATGTGTGATGGGATGTGTTCCAAAATTTAGATGCGTTAGTGAGAAAATGGTCAATACTCATATGGGTTTTATGTGGAGGGTAGTAGAATGTGTAATTTTTTTCCTCCAAGAACCGAAGAAAGAGACATGTTTAAGGAGGAGTTGTAATTTTTGTGGTAGATGAGTACTTTCTCTTGATGGAGGCTTACCATCTTGGGTCAATTTGGGGAAAGAGATAAATTAAAATACCCCCCAATTACTAAGTATGTATTGATAAAAGAAGCAAGTGTGGTAAGGATCTGCCTTGGGAATGGTATTTGGTTGTATGTTGGATATATTACAAAGTGTCAGAGTTGTGACACGGGAATTGCATATTCAGAGGACTGAGTGAAATTGTGTCAGTGCATCAAGGAAGTACATCCTATGGGCATCTTCAATAAGTATGCTTCATTAGGATCACTACTCTTGCTTTTTCCATGGCCACTGTAGCAAAGTAAGCAATTGGAAAGAGATTGAGTATAAAGTGAAATTGTTCTGGGACGTAAAGTATTTCTTTTTTTTAGAAATACTACATCAGGATTCAAGTTTTTTCATGGTCCACATTTGGCATTAGAGTTAAGCTCCTTTTACATTGAAAGACAAATTTGTATTTATCTTGTGGCGCCATCTTGAGGAATAAATCGGAAATAGAAGGTGTGGGAGAAGTGAAGGAAGCCATGCTTACCCAATTGCTGCTGTAGTTGAAGTAACAAGGTCAATTGTGTTGAAGCACCCAGGGTTGCTCTGTGCGAAATAGAGCTTTAGACCATCTGGAGACAGAAAGGGTTGATTGGGGCATAGAAGGGGCAGAAGTGGTGGGTAGTTCACACATAAAATTGTAAAGAGTAACATATTAAGAGTAACAAAGAACATCATAGTTGTTATAATAAATAACATACAGTTCAGTTGAGATAATAACAACTGATTGTATTGATAGTGGTTCCAGTGTGCCCTCTCCACAGGTATGTATGCGCAGGGTTGCAATTTTTTACCAACAGTTAAGTTTAACCATTGTATTAGGAGGGGGTTAGTGTACAATGACACCATGAGATGTTCTTGTCCTGTGACCTTCCTTAATAAGAAAGAATTTGGTGCTATTAAATTATGATAGCCTAGGGCAAATTATTGTAAATGTAGCCATGCCCAATAGTCCCATGTAGTGAGGGGATGTGAGTTAGGTAATATGGAATATACCTGGTTATAAAAGTAGGTACTACAGGGGTGATTTAGAGAAATAAATGGGTGTGTATTACGGGATGCAGGGAAGATAATGGATGTGGTTATAATTGGGTTGCATGTAGGGTTTTCAGATCTAAGAATCTCTATAAATAAGTATAGAAATAAGTGGTTAATGGCTACCTGAAGAGTGGATGGAAGGGAGGCAGAGCAATCTAAAGAAAGAAAAAAGAGAGGATTCTGAAACATTAAAAGTCAACTTAGTAGCAGTCTCCTTTACACACAAATATCTTGCAAGTGGGAAACCATTGATAAAAAGGAAGAGGGTAAAGTATAACAATTTGTCCACCTAGGTTGACTCCCCACTATGAGGGCGGTGACATGGGAGGAACATGGTATCAAACAAAGATGAGAAATAATACTTTAAAATATTATGGCAGTGTGAGCAGAAGTTCCTAGCCTGTGAATTTTGGAAATGAAAGGTCTAAGTCCTTGCAGAAAGCAGGAAAGTCTTCCAGGTTTTGAGGGCAGAAGATTTACCATCTCTTCTTCCGGTGAGACAGAACAGGAAGCCCCAACAGAAAGGGATACTGCATCTTGGGTAGTTAGGAAAGCTTGGAGAAGCATACATTATTGTGCTGAGAGTCAAGAAAGATCTGCGTAGGGTTATTAGGGTGTTACATTTAATTCTGTGTTTTGCATGTTGTGTGCTTTGCACATGATGTCTTCTGTAAGTGAGTATGACTAGATTCTGCAGATCACATCTTAAGGTTGCAATGGGTGTTCTTTCAGGCAAAGTGTCTGATCTATTTTAGTCTGGTGTGATGAAGGTTGACAGTGCATCACTTGTTTACCTCGTATGGCAGTTCATAAGCACAAGGGCAGTGGCCCTGGGGGCCTTGCTAGCTCACTATACTCTAACAGTGTTGCAGTTTTCTTCCTAAGGGGCCTGAAACCGATATCCTTGACCACCGTACACTTCCTTTATTTTAGCTCCTAGACCAAAAAGAGTGTAAATCCTTGCAATGCAGGGGTAGCCTTACATTTCCTGGAGATCTTCTTTAAGCCTAAATCTGGGAAGCTCTCTTATTCTAAGGATAAAAAAGGTTCCTTTCATTTTTCCCAGTCCTCTTAGTGCAAGGCAAAGCCTGAATCTGTTGGAAGTTATGGACCTTAAGGACTTCAAAATTCAGAAACAAGCCCTCCTCACAATGAGGGGGCTCACCCTTTCTCGGGGGGGGGGGTATTTTTCATACCTGCTCCTGTTTTCAAAGCCAAAGGAGAGATCCGCTCCATCACTATTTTAGCCCCATCCGCCATGCACATTCCAGGCATGGAAAATTATCAGGCAGACTTCCTCACTCATCAATATTCGGACAAAGATTCTTTTTAACCTGAGGTGTTTTAAGAAATCTTTTGCAGGTAGGGGACTCTGGACATGGATATTTTGGGCTCCAGTTTACACAACAAACTGAGGAGGTCTGTCTGCAGGTCCATGGATCCTCTACCCTTTGCATATATGCCCTGGTGGATTAGTTCAACCTGATCTGAGCCTTTGCTCCTCTGAAACTCCTTCCTTGCCTGCTACGCAGAAATGAGATGGAGGGCATGCCAGTGATTTTCATTGCATCAAACTGGCCCAGGTGAACGTGGTACTCAGACCTGGTCAGACTCCTGGTAGACCCTATGTGGGCCTCTGCTCCTGGGTCACTGGCTTTAACAGCTTGACTTTTGAAGCCCTGGTCCTGAGGGATAGGGGCCTGTCTGAGTCAGTTATCCCTATGCTCTTAATGTGTAGAAGATCGAATTCTTACAAAGTTTAACATCACATCTGAAAAACATATTTCTCAGTACAAGTCAAGGAAATTCAACCCCAGGAAGTACTCCATGGGACAAATCCTGTCTTTTCTCCAGTCTGATCTGGATCAGCAATTGGCCTTGAGTACCATCAACAGTCAAATCTCAGCCTTAGTGTTTCTTTTTCAAAGTCCACTTGCCTCAATCTCCTTAGTGAAGCACTGTATACAGGGTGTCGCTCACATTATTTCATCCGTACATTCCCCAGTAAGACCATGGAATCCCAAACTGTTTTTTTTTATTCTTCAAAAACCGCTCTTTGAACCTTAAAGGAGAACTATGGGGTTAAGTCTTTTTCACATAGTTCTCCTTAGGGTAACGGGAGGACACAAACTAACGTCCTCCTGTCACCCTAGGCTCAGTATACCGCGAGCTGTAGCTTGCGGTATACTGAGACACCGCAGTATACAGCGAGCTGCTGCTCGCAGTATACTGAGACGTCGCAGCCGAAGCAGATCCCGACAACTATGCCGGGATCCGCCCAGCTGCATGACTGACAGCTGGCTCTGCCTATCTAAAGGCAGAGCCAGCTGTACCCGCCCCCGCCCGTTGCGCCAGTCAGCGCTGGCAGATCGGAGCGGGGAGAGGGGAATCCAGCCCCTCCCCTGTCACGGCAGAGAGCCGTGACAGGATCGAGAGGTGAGCGAACGCCGGTATGTGTTCGCTCATCTCCCGATCTACTGAGCCGACCTGTGACAGTCTCATTGTCACAGGTCGGCTAGAACTATGAGGTGAGTGGAAAGCACTCACCTCATAGTTCTCCTTTAAGGGATATGTTTCTGTTTATCCACAGTGCGCGGCTGAGGACAGCACTGCACACATCAGCGGCGTTTATGAGGGATTGATTTTGGGCTGATTGCTGTCTTTTTCTTTTTCCTTTGAGCTCTCCCTCCTCCTGCTCTGGAGCCTTTAGAGGCTGGCTCAGATAGCCAAGTGTTTTTGATCCAGGGCTCCTGCCCTTACCCTTCCCTTAGTCAGCCTGGTGTGGCTTTGGCCTCCATCCCCCCTCGTATGGGGCTTCCGTATGCTCTTTTGGGGGCGGGGGGGGGTCGTAGAGGATGTGCACCTATCGGCTCCGCATTAGATTGCCTCCTTGTACTGATGAAGCGCTCCATGAGCGAAACGCGTAGAATAACCATCCACTCTACTGCTTCCAGCTAAGGCTATTTACCTACATGAACTTGGACTGGTTTATTATTTATATTTATTACACATGACAATTTTTTACTATCATTATCAGTTATGAAAGAAAAAAAACCTAGGGGAAATATACCTGTTTTTTCCAGAGATGTTCTAAATATTTTTTTTTATTTTGGCTAGACACACACTTGAAGGAATATACAGTATATTCCTACTTATAACAATGACAACTGCTGACTAATCCATATAAAAGTTTATTCAGTTTCTTTCTAGACTGTATAGCCGTAAACAGAGTACTTTAGACACTATAAAAATTATATAATCTGCTACTCCACAATATTAATGGTCAAGACTTTGTTAAAATGTGTTTAGTCAGATATATGTAGCACTAGTAGTAAAATAATATTCCATGTTTCTTCGAAATAATAAATCAACATTCCTAATCTTTCAAAAGTCTTATTTTTCAGATTAACAGTTGTTTCTGTTCAGTACATCAGGGTTAAATGACTAAACTATCAGAAAATGCATTTAACTTAGTTTAGCTGTTTTCACAAGTACACACTCATATGCAGGAGAATATAAAATAGAAATTACCCCTAAACGTGAATGGAAGACGGACATGACACAGGTTCTCTGGACTCAATTAATGTTTTGCTGCTTTTGTAAGCCAGTCCCAGTGAGCTGTCCTCAGTGTCCTTGGTGGTAAGATTTGTAATCATTAGTAGATGGGATGATCTTGTGCTGACTCACCATGGGGTGTATTCTGTTCTAAATTTTATGTACATATAAGTAAATACAATGTACAGAAGTTCAGCCTAAGGGCGGACTTTAACCGAATTCTGGGAGAGTAGAGACAAATTTTTTTTTATAATCCTAATAAAATGTAAGAACACATGTTTTTAACAAGCCACCGGATGCAGTGCCTAAAAAGGAGAAATAACTGCAAAATAAAGATGACTTTACATTTTATACATTTAAAGATGCAGTAAAAAAAAACAAAAAAAAAACTAATGGTTTGCATTAAACTGAGTTTAGAAATTATGTAACAATTACAACTAAAAGCTAATGGCTCTAAACTTTGGGACTCAACTTAAAGTGACATTAAACCCTCAGATTTTTTAACATAAAACAATACTGTAATGTGCGCCTTACTGTAATCCATGGTAGTTTCCCTTCTCCTTGCTGCTCTTCCTTTTAAATCTGTATCTGTTCTCATGCTTGGCAGAACTTCTGTTTTGCAGCAGCCTGCCTTGTCTCTGGAATGGCTACATGGTGTCTGTGTGTACGTTTGTAACCTGAGCCAGCACTACAGGAAGAGGCACTCAGCTGCAAAGGGAAGTTCTCCCCAAGCATGAGAAGACATGAGGATTTAAAAGGAAGAGCAGCAAAGAGAAGGGAAACTACCATGGATTACAGTAAGGCACACATTACAGTATTGTTTTAGGTTACAAAATCTGAGGGTTTAATGTCACTTTAAATGAAAAAAAAAACAACAACATGCAGCTGCCAAAAGCAGCTAATAAGATGTCTGCTTTCACATGTTTGATGTAGTAAGTAAGTACAATAAAAGATGATTAGCTATGAATTTGGCCTATGGCTCTTTCCCTTATTAAATATCAATTTAGATTGTAAGCCCTCAGCGGCAAGGCCCTCCTTACCATCTTGTCTTGAGTTGTATTGTGATTGTAATGTCTTCTTTATATTGTAAAGCACTGCGCAAACTGTTAGCGCTATATAAATCCTGAATAATAATAATAATAATAGGATATTAAATATAAACTGACTCAAGGAAACAACCAGATAAGTCACAGAGACAGAAGTCTCATGGGATTGTAGATTCCCATTTCTAGTTTAAAAAACATGCTTTTCTCTTGAACATCTCCAAATATTTATAATTGCTATTATACAGGTATACAAGTATATTTACTATCCTTGGGCACTGCATCAATGACGTAATTTATCTCAATAACTGAAACAGGAGCATGCAAATCTTACGCTAAGCTTAAAGCATATGTTACCTTAATCATTAAACACTTATATACTATATACTTTAATGTCATTTCAAAAAGTAATTTTTAATATTTCATTATAATTATAAAAAATAATATATAGATATACACACACACACATACATTTATAATTAACATATTCATTAATTTCATAATATTTCATTTCAGCATTCATTAAAATAATACCTGATGATCATGGTATGAAGATCTTTGTTCAGGAACTTCATGTTATAAGGTGTTATAAGGTAACAAAGCTCTCTCATTGTATCCCAATTTCGCTCATGCATTGTCTCACTGTCATGCTGTCTTTCAAAAGAGACAAGTGGCCGTTTTGACACACATTACGCAGACATGTTCCATTGTTGACACATGAGGAAACCTGCCTTGAGGAATGCCATGAGGCTATCCCTGGAATACATGCATGTACACAAAAAGTGACTGAAGGCAATATAAAGTGTTACAAAAGCAAAAAGAGTGATCCAGCTAGGGGTTACATCTCCCTAAATTTGCTTTATCTATACCTCTAAGGCCCCCGTTCACACCAAGGCAGTTTGGTCGCGCGGATTGGTCCGCACTGAACTGCCAACATGAACAACCTTATACATTCCTATGGGGACCGTTCATGCGATTGTGCGGCTCCAAGCGATCCGAACTGCCTGCCGCCCAAAATGCTCCCTGAGCTATTTTGTCGCGCTGATCAGCCCGTATTCCATATAGATTTCAATGGAAATGCGCTGATCAGTGCATTTTTGGTCATTTTTAATTGCGTGTCAGCGCTGAATCACAATTAAAAACGCCATTTTAAAATTTGCGCTGAAACGCATCTGCCCTGGCATGAATGGGGCCTAAGTGTTTATATTGACCTCTATTTCCTTCATTCATCAATAGAGAATAATATGGATCAATTTACCATTTTCCAATCTATCTGATCAGAACTTTGATAATCAGAGTGCATGAACCATGTGTGCAAAACTCCTACAGCAGGCATGACATCATCCAGAACGAACATTGGCTCAATAAAACTCTATCCTGTGACTTTAGCCACGATTGGACCTGTACCATGTTGGGTAACAACTTGTTGGAGTCTCATGCACTAATCTTAATTTTTCAACAGGGCATAAATACGAAAATGGCCATAAAGACCTAAGTGCACCTAAAGGCCTGCAGAATACAGCAGGTCATAGTTTTCACAACAATATCCCTACAATTTAGTTTTTTAGGACATGGTAGATACTTGCACACCTGACATCACTCGATAACATAAAGTTTTTGTTCTAAGTTTTAATGCGCAACTAAAACCCTCCCTTGACTGATGACTATACACAAATCCTACTATTCCCAAACCTCCCACTCTGTCACCGGTTCGGATAGAGGGATAGATGATGTGTTCTAACATGTCAATATGGTTGGACCTACTGACAATTAACATTCTAAGACTGCCATATTCTGACAGAAATAATTTACATAGTTTTATTTGGGATGCACCAAATTTTCGTCAACTGAAACATATTCACCGAAAATGGCACTTTGTGCAAAATGACGAAAGTGGCATCATTCGGCCACAATTACGTTGGTTTCTCTCCTCCCCTCTAGGCGCTGCTCTGTGTCCCTTTTGACACAGTGCAGCATCCAGCGGGGAGGAGAGAAACTGTCAGGAGGGCGAGCGGGGCAGGGAGGAGAGTGCTGTCATTGGTCTGAATCAAAGGAGGCTGAGCTCTCCTCCCACACTGTCCCGCTCAGCCTCCTGTGACCAATCAGGAGGAAGAGCGGTATAGAGGCGGAGACAGCTGTCACAGGAGGCCGAGGCAGTGGTGAGGGGGAGGAGTCAGCTGTCAAATGAGACGGAGTTCCCCACACACCACCAGCTCAGCATCCTGTGAGAGCCGATCCAGGATGGAGAATGGTATACAAACACTCAGCGAGCAGTGATCGCTGAATGTTTGTAAATAACTGGACATATGTCCACAATTTATAAATAAACAGGAACAATCAGTATAGAGGATCCCTGTTCATTTATTGCCGGAGATGCAGAAGAAGACATTGATGACTCTTTGTCCTCAATCTCTCTTTCTATTGTAAAAGGAAAATATCAAGGGACTGTTTAGACCCCTAATATTTCCCTGAAGTCCCCAGCAGTAAAAAAAAAAAGAAAATGTTTAATAAAAATCAATAAATAAAATATACAAAAAAATGAAAAAGTTTAGAAAAAAAATCAATAAAATATTTACCAGGGACGCTGATCTCTCTGCAAGTGGCTGGAGCCAGCCGTGAGGTGACCCAGCTGTCAGAAGCAGGCTGTCGGCCGGCCAATCGGCCAGCTTTGGCTTTCACCTCGGCTCAGTGGAGCGGAGGCATATGCCTTTGGCTTGACTAAGCTGCTCGGCCAACTTCGGGAGCTGTACGGGCTATAGTGAATAGCCCGTACAGCAGCCCTTCGGTTCTACTGAACCAAAGGGGTCCTGGGGCCAAAGCTACGGCTAGATCCTTCGGCAGCTTAGTGAATAGACCCCATAGTGTTCACTTTCGGTGAAAATAAAATATTTAGATGTAAACAAAGGGCGTGGCTACAGTGCCATTCACTTCAATGGCCCACCAAGCCCCCCCAGCCCGGCAAAAAATTGAGCCGGTCGCAATGCGAGGCAGTGCGTTCCGTCCAGAATCGGGGCGGAGCGCACTGCATATGGTGTGAACGAGGCCTTAGGGCTTGTTCACACCCAAAGTGGTGCCGGTGCGTTCCAGAGTGGTAGCTGCTGGAACGCACCTCCCCCCCGCCTGCAGTGCGATCAGACGCATGGCAAAACTTTGCCTGTGTTGCACTGCAAACGCAAAAAATAGATTATTTTGTGTTTGCAGTGGAACGGAACGCTGACAAAGTTTTCTCACGCGTCCGATCGCACTTCGGGCGGACGTGTAGATGGTGCCATTGAATTTAATGTACCACCATGCCTCCTCCCGCCCCGGAACGTGGGGGAAAGTTTCCTCAGCGATCTTGGTGAGTTCCAGCAGCTACCGCTCTGGAACGCACCGCCTTCGGTGTGAACAAGCTCTCATAGCTCGGTTTGATGTGTCTTAAAAAAAGCCTCTGTCATCTGACCTTCATATTGTGTTCTCCATTCTATCTCTCTCTGACAAGAACTCGGAAAAGGAGAATCCACTCATGCCTTTAAAACTATACCAAAGTTTACTCTCTATCAGTTGACAAGGACCTCCTTTAACTGGTATAACCATATTTTGCTGCTACAATATATCTTGTCACACTACTTTCCCCTGAGAAGAGTGATCGCCCCTGCAGCAGCCACCCCTAAGGGGCCCCGCTCAGTCCCCTCTGCCCACAATCACCATAAGCGGATCTCAGTGGGCCGGCCAAACACCTTGGCCCCGGGCCGGCTGCACCGCCAGTAGTTCCGCCCCTGAAGAACGGTACCCAAAAAGGGACAACCCTCTTGAACTATGACTGCTTATGCTGATACAATTTAGTACCTTTGGTACCCCAGTGACAGGGAAATAATGCCAGTCTATCATTGCCCAGTGATCTCGTTTAGGGATCTTTGGGACCTGCTACCCAATCACCTATAACACAAGGGGGGTTATACACTAATGATGGGTTCACAACTAGGCGTATCGAATATGCACGTTTCGTGACGTGTGTTTTTACCACGATTCGTGGTTAAAAAAACGTGCGACAAACACGCGTTTCCGAGGGCTACTTGGCTGTATCCCAATGGAAACGCGCGACAAAAACGCCCCAAAGAAGCTCCTGTACTTCTTTGGGTGTAGGACGTTTTGTAGCGCGTTCATACGGCCTGTAATACGCCCAGGTGTGAACCATACCAATAGGAAATAATGGGATTTCGGTGTTTGAGCGTTTTGCAGAGCGTTCGAACGCGCTACAAAACGCCCAGGTGTGAACCGGGCCTTAGCTGCCGAAGGCAGCCGAGTAAATAACCGAGCTGAAGAGAACAGAGCAGAATGACGTTCAGCTATTCACTTCAGCTCAGTACTGCTGATTTCAGCCATACATCGGCTGCCTTCGGTCAGCTGAACATGCTCTGCATGTTTGGCTGAGGCGAAGTACAGAAGGAGTTCGACTCTATATCCGCTGAGCCGAAGCTTCGGCAGCTCACTTGCTGCCCCTCGCAACATCTGGATCGGCTGAGCCGAAGGTCCGGCAGCTCACTTGGCATTATTCTCATAGGGTGAGTACCTCCATGGTACCCAGCAGAATAGAAAATAAGTGAAAAGAGTGAGTGAGTAAAAAAAAGGTCTCAGTGGCCGAATAGTTGAAAGCAGCTCACCGGCATTGGGCTCGACTATTCTGCTCGCTTCCTCCGAGGTAGCGAGCAGAATAGAAAAAAAACATAAACAATGGGGAAAAAATGTTTAAAAAAATAAATGTGAAAAAAAAATTGAAAAATTTTAAAAAGTTAAGAAAAAAAAAAACAGCATGGGCTCCCCCTTCCAAACCATACCAGACCCTTTAGGTCTGGTAGGAAAGTTAGAAGGGACCCCATTTAAAAAACAAAAGTGTGGGGTTCCCCCCAAAAAGCATACCTGGCTATTAAGGTCTAGTAGGATTTTTAAGGAGGAACCCCACCCCCAAAAATGGGGAAAAAAAGACGCGGGGTCCCCCCTAAAATTCCCAAAGAGACCCTTGATCTGAGCAAAGGCCTGGTAGGGCAGGAAAGGGGGGGTGAGCGAGCACCCCCCCATCCCTGCCATACCAGGCCACATGCCCTCGGCTTATACCCATTCACTAAAGGGTTAGATTAAAAGTTAAAAAAATACGCCATTGACGAAAAAAACAAAAGACACGTTTTTGACAACTCTTTTATTTTGAAAAAACTAGAGGTGCACCGAAATGAAAATTTCAAAAACGAAACCAAAATGAAAAAAAAATTCAGGCTGAAACCGAAAATGTTTTTTTTCTAACTTTTTAACATTTTTAAAAATATTTTAGTTTTATTTATTTTTTATAAACTTTTACATTTTTTTATATTTTAGTTTTATTTATGTTTATTAAATAATTTAATTTTTTTACTTTACTTTTAGGGGCTTCAGGGAAATATTAGGGGTCTAAACAGACCTCGATATTTACCTTTTAAAATAGAAACAGAGATTGAGAACACAGAGTCCTCAATCTCTTTTTCTGTGTCCCCTGTTATCAATGAACAGGAATCCTCTATGAGTGTTCCTGTCCATTCATAAATTGTGAACATTGTGTGTTTACCATGTCCACAATCATGAATGAACAGGAGGGGATGTAGATCACTTCCCATTCATTCATAATTGGGGACACAGTAAACATACTTTGTCCTCAATTATTTACAAGTACTGATCACTGAGTGCTTATACCCGCTCTCCATACTGGATTGGCTGTCACCGGAGGCTGAGTGATCGGGGCGGGAGGAGATCTCTATCTGACAACTGACTCCTCCCCAGCACCGCCGACCGGCCGGCCTCCTGTGACAGCTGACAGCTGTCACCGCCCACACACCGCGTGGAGAAAGCAGGGATGCACCGCTATTTCGACCCAAAAAATTGCACTTTAGGCATTTTGCCAAAAGTGGCATTTTCGGTCGATACGTTTCGGTGGCCGAAATATCCGTGCATCCCTAAAAAAAACACTGACGTAATCCAGGGGTCAATCACAACGTCCAGCGTTGTCTACGACGATGACCCGGCAAAATAAAAATAATAAAAAATAATTTTTAAAAACCAACACGCGCCAACCCGAAGAATTGTTGTTGTCGTTTAATGCCAGATCAGTGTCCCCAGGTCATTTGGGGACGCTGATCTGTCATTACAACTGGGCGGAGTGAGCCGTGAGACCACGGCTGGCTGCGCCCAGCTGTCATTTGTGTGGGGAACGGTCGGCCCTTCGGCCAACCTTTCTCCACGCTTTGGGTGTCACTACAGCTTAGCTGAGCTGAAGCTTATGCGTTCGGCTCGGCTGAGCCGCTCAGCTGCCTTCGGCTGCTGTACGGGCTATTGTGAATAGCTCGTACAGCAGCCCTTCGGTTCGACTGAACCAAAGGGCTCAGGCGGCCGAAGGATCAGCCAAAGCTACAGCTGGATTCTGCGTCTCTTCTGTGAACAACCCTTATGGTAGCAAAAATGGCAAAAATCTGAACCTTGCTTTTCTCAGATAAACTTGTTTCAAATCTTATAACCCCATCTAAGTTGAAGATCAGAGGAACAACATGCTGTTCACTCTATCCTTCTGGCTTCAAAGATGAAGTTGGCAATGAATCAGTGTTTAGAAATCAATGTGAGGCTGGAAATTATGAGATTCCCACACTGTTTTTCTCTAATTACTTCAGTTGCCTAATAGGAAGCATTGTGGTCACACATGAAATACATGTTTATTACTGTTTAAAAGATGTAATAAGAGTACGAGACAGGTTGCATGTAAACCCTTAATGGCGACACTCTCTCCTGGGAACTGGAGATGTTGAAGAACCAGTTAGCGTTGGACATCAGTGCTTAGCACGTATTCTGGACTTTCCAGTGATAATTGTGTGTGGGGAATAATTGGAATTTCTAAAAGGTCTAGTCTAGTTTGACTCCTTTTCTGCATATTTGTTCTAGGTCAGTGACTGAGAAAATATTCAAGCAAAAGAGAGCCCGGCAACTAGGACTTTCAGAAGGAGTCCAGCTATAGCTGCCACTGTATTTCTCTCAGTACACTGTGGCTTAGTACATGAAGCAGCTCATACATATAGCTCTATGCTGTATGTAATGGCTGCCTCTAGGAAGGCATGAGCGCCTCCCTCCTGTGCTCCAGGTGCTTGTCACACCTATCAAGTAGACATGGTTAGTATGGTGCCCCCAGATTTTATTTTGAAAATCTGGTAACCTTACAGTACACATTTCCTTTAATGTTAGAGTTATTCAAAATTAAGACAATAAATGGAGGTACAAAAGTGGTGATATTGTTGATACAATCCAATCAAGTTTCATTTGTCACTGTGTGGAACATTTAAATATTAATTCTGACTGATTGCTGGAGGTAAAACTCATTACCTCATTACTCATTACTGTCATGTACAGTATGTAGTATACAGCATGTGACTAGAACACTAAGTAAAGTGCAGATCTGCACGCTGTCTTGCATCAGAATGTGAAGAGGGTTGTAGAAGGGAAAAGCTGCCATTGACATTAATATTTAAGACTGTAAGTCCTCAGGGGCAGGGCCCTCCTTACCATCTTGTCTTGTATTGTGATTGTAATGTCTTCCTTGTATTGTAAAGCGCTGCTCAAACTGTTGGCGCTAAATAAATCCTGTATAATAATAATAATAAGGCTGATGTAAATCACATAAAAAAGGTTCATAAAAAGAGTGTAATCATTTCTCATTAAATAAGACTGAAAAGGAAAAAAAACTTTAATTGCTGGTAAAGTTTTAATTTCTAGCATACTTAGAAAAAAACGTAAATCTGGGGTTCTGTTATAATTATAATGTTTTAAAATTTATCAAGACATCTAGCAATTTGCATACACAATTTATATTTGTCATAAATGTTTGCACCCTCCATTTCTGAGGACTAACAGAACATGTTCAGGCCTTGTGCAGGCAGAGGGTTGTCTTGAACATCTGTGTGTATATATACAGTAAGGAGAGTGGGAGAGGGAAGCATTTTTACATCCTAATGCCGCCTCTCCACATGAACTGTCCATAGTCAAAATTATTTTGAGGGGTAAGCAGCCAAAGATGACGAAGATAAACAAAATAGTAAGACAAAGAAAACATGAAAAAGAAAAGCAGCAAAAGACCACGCCACGACCAAGGGTCCTCCCCCAGCCAACCGCAAAGCTGCACCGACCAGTATCTCCAATAGAAATTATTATCCCATGGATAATCATGCAGTAGATTTCAGAGACAGATATTCATGGGTAGTGGTAAAATGGTCCCAGCACGCTTAAATGCGAGAGAATTTGTCCAACGCATCTCACCTTGTGAAACGCAAATCTCCCATTTCATTTATGTGATCTATTTGTCAGATCCATTTGGATAAGGAAGGTGGACTGACTCCTTTCCAATGCCTTGGGATAATTGCTCAAGCTGCATTAATCATATGCTTGAGCAATGATTTAGGAGGTGAACACCCAAGATCATCAAGGTTGTGTAGAAGGAAAGTTGCAGGTGAGCATTGCAAAGGTTGTCCAGTTACCTGAGAGACGATATTATGAATTCTCATCCAGTATGTTGAGGGTAGAGGACAGGTCCAAAAGACATGCAGGAGGGAACTGACTTCTGTCTGACATCTCCAGCATGTGTCAGGTACATCTGGGTAAATCCTATGCAAAATTTGAGGAGTCCTATACCAAAACGCCAAATCTTGTAGTTAATTTCTTGAGTGCGGCTACTTATGGAGCTATTGTGGACACTAAGGCACATGTCTCGCCAGTTCACATCTGACAGGGTAGTGTGTAATTCCTTTTCCCATTTGAGGCATAGAGTTCGCTCACACTTTGTCTGCATGTCATTTAGTAAAGTGTAAAGCCTAGATATCAGGTAGTCCGAGGGGCCTTCTTCTACAGGTTTTCTCTAGGGGGGTCATGTTTCTGGAGAAATTCAGCCTGCTGGGTCAACTGGTCAAAAAATGTTGAATCTGGAGATAGATCCACCATGGGCGCTTCCCTTTCAGAGTTAAGTGAGTAAGGTGGCTATTATCCAGAAACTGTTGATTCTGAAAAAAAAGGTTGGCTGTGAGGGGTTGTTCTTTGGGCCAATACTGTAGGAATTCAGAGTTAGTCCCAGGAGGGAAGTATGAGTTATTTAACAGTGGGCTATCCAGTGTGGTAAGAACATTTTTTCTCCGCAAGTTAGAGAATTCACGTAAGGTATCAGAAATCAATGGGTGAGGAGAATCGGAAACCGGTCTGCGGATGTCCGAAAGCCTCCCATGCTTTGGCCGTCCAGTGAGTGTGCCAATAGAGTACCCTAGCTAGGTGTGAGTATTTGCCAAACCCCCCCCCCCCCCTTGATTTCAGACATTGCAGTTTTTCCCAAACCCCCCCCCCCCCCTTGATTTCAGACATTGCAGTTAGGCCCATGATAAGCGTGGGTGTTTGTCGTTCCAGACAAATTTAGAGAAATAGAGAAATCCGAACGCAAGCTCTGGAAGTATGTTTTCGGGAGACTTAGCGGAATCATCTGAAAGAGGTACAAAAGTCTAGGGAGAACATACATTTTCAATAAGACAACCTGGCCAAACCAAGTAAAAGTAAGAGTGCGCCATTTCTGTAGATCAAACTTAAGTCTCGTTTGTCAGGGTAAGAAGTTAAGTGTAAATAGGGTCAGTAGGTTGGTTGGGAGATTTATCCCCAAATCTTTGACTTAGGAGTTGCTCCATTGGAATGGATATTTACTCCGTAAAGGATCAGCAATGGAAGCAGGACTGGAAACATTCAATATAGCCGATTTACTATAGTTAATCTTGAGATGCGAAAGAGTCGTATAGGTTTAGAACAGGGTCATCAACCTAGGGAGTGAGAAGGCCAGGTCAGTAAGAAAAAAGAGTAAGTCATCGGCGAAAGCTGCAATCTTGTGATATACCGGGCCTACTGATATTCCTCGTATCGTGGCCAACTACAAACCCCACCTGAGAGGTTCCAATCAACGTAGGTATGTGCAGGAGAAGGCAATTCGACAGGTTCTTGGCAAACAGTTTGACATCCACATTCAAGAGGGAGATCGGCCTGTAACTCAAGCATAGATGAGGATCTTTATCTACCTTGGGTATGACTGGAGTTTGGCCTTATAGTGTTTGTTTCGGCAGGCCACTAGTATCGTCTACTGAGTTGAAGGCGTTCAAAAAGTGAGATGATAAAAGATCCCTAAAAGGTTTGTAGTACTGTGTGGTGAGGCTATCAGGGCCAGGACTTTTGCCAAGTTTGCTTTGAGAAATAGCGAGCCGCAGTTCTTCCGGTGAGATATGATTTTCCAGGAAATGCGCAACAGTAGCAGGTAGCTTGGGCATACGAGATTTGGACAGGAAGGACTGGATACTTTCCAGGGATGGCTTTGAAGTTGGTGTGGCCAAATAATTCTGGTTATAAAGAGTGAGATAATATTCTCTAAAGCATTCTGCGATAACAGGGGGAACCGTTAGTTCACGTGAAATGTTCAATATTGGGAGAGCGCAAGTGAGATTTCACAGCCCTAGCTAAAACTCTGCCACATTTATTTCCTCCCTCATAATAAAGGCCAGTACGCAGGGTGTAGGCTCTGCGTACCTTGTGTCCCAACAGTGCATTCAGTTCTCGTCTAGCATCAGTTAAAGCCATCAGAGTCTGGTGGGCTAAAGATTCCTTATGATTCATGTGTGGTAACATGATCCACAAGGTCTTGAACAGTCTTTTGTCTCTGTTTCTTAGTTTGAGCAGTGTATTCCATAAATCGGCCCCTGACAAAACACTTATGTCCTTCCCACACATAGATGGGGGAAGTTTCGGTGCCAGCGTTAAAAGCAAAGTACTCCTTTAAGTCAGCTAAAATCTTAGACATCACAGATTTTTCAGTGAGCAAGGACAGGTTAAGTGTCCAGGAAGATTGTCTTCAAATGTTCCTTCTGACCCAGTTAAGAAGTATAAATAGCAGGGCTGGAGCTGTGACTGTCTATCACATAAGGGAACACAAGAGGTTATCTTTTTTCTTTCTAACTCAGTTCTCTACACCTATTAGGCTCCTCCCCTGCTATATATTTACTTCTTAACTGTGCCAGAGGGAACCCCTGGAGGAAAGCCCCCTACAAACCCAAAACACAATAACAGGGCCTTAAAGGTTTTATAGAGTTAAAGTGTATGTATAGCCCAAACCTTTTTTTTTGGGATAGTAGGGAAGGGTTAAACCCCCTATCACACTATTTTATGCTCTTTAAGTCACACTGGAGAGATTTACCCTCACTTCCTGTCCTTGAGCTGCAATAGGAAATTAGAAGAAATCTCCCCTGATGACAATTCTCAAAATTCTTTTTTTACAAAGTGTTTATCTAAATTTTTCAAATAGTTTTTTAGAACAAGGTACAAAAACCATAGGATCAACAATACACAAGAATAACATAGACAAAGAGGTAGGAAGACCCGCTGAATTCTCAAAATTTACATATTCCCTCACTTTCTATCGCAGTGACAAGGGTCACCAGGACAAATAGAGGAGTACCACCTCCCCAGTGGAGACATAGACAGCAATGAAAACCTTACTAACAATCCATCCCCACTCTATCCAAAAAAACAGAGGAAAGTGGTGTTCTTCGATCACTTTGCTGTTGTCAGGGTTCCACCCTAACTTTACTGGTTTGCAGCATTCTGGCTTCCATTTTACTCACCTGTTTCCTTCCTTGCTTAAGCAGAGTCTGGAATGTTGCTCATTACTCCCTACTCCCAGGCTCCCTCTTATGGCCAGACAAGAGAGCATCATCTGAGTGAATCAGATGGGAGTTTCCTGTCTCTGAGTGATGATGTCACACCACTCACTATTTATAAACCACTCAGTCCAGTCTGACCTTGCGTGGTCTGCCTGCTAGTGCTTTCCTGGTGCTCTATTATCTTGATTCCGTGTATGACCCGATCCTGGCTGGCGTTCTCCTCTGGCTCCTGGCTTGTACCTGACAACGCTGATTTCCTGGCTCCTGCTTCTGGGTTGTTCCTGACAACGCTGATCTCTGTGTTCCTGACCTGGCTTGGACGACTACCCACTCCGGCTCCTGACTCTGGCCGGTTCCAGTTTAAGACTCTGCTTGCTCCCGTGGACACTGTTCTTAATAAATATTTTAACTAGCACATTTTGCTTGTCTGGTTTTCATTGTGCTCTGACAGCTGTATAGTCTGGTTGGGCTGTATAAATATCAGGACTAAACGGACAAAATTACTTCTTTGCCAAGTAAAATAGCCCCCTTATATGTATTTCATCTGTTTTCAAAATCATTTTTAAATTGTGGGAAGAAATTGGGAACCCAGAAGAAAAAATGAAAACCATGGTGAGAAAACCCAAGTGTAGCTTGGTAGCCTAGATGTGAACAGCACAAAATATTGAGTCCTTTTGCTGGTAGATTAATGCAGTACATTTATTTATATACCTAAATAAATATACATAAATGTCCTAACTCTGCAATCTCATTTAAATGAATCTGCACTGTAACAGAAAGAAATGCATTTAGGTCCAAAACAAGTGTGCCAGCACTGTTGGTCCACACGATACATATTTTAAAATATAAAAGCAGTAGCTTATTACACAAAGAATGCATTGACGCCATTTCTAAGGGTTGGTCTCTAGGCCTGGGCTGTCCACAATATACCCTATTGTCAGATATCATACTATCAGCTTTGGCTTGATGAGTAACTTTCCATACATGCCATATTTTAACACTGAAGAAGATATAATTATATTTATGCAGGACAGGTAAATGAGGGACTGTAGTCAAGCAGACTGACTAAGTCATAAAACCGAAACCAAGGGAACACCTCTCCCTCTTAATCCAAATGGATGAAATTCAATAACTGTGTTATTTTTGGTGTTAGGAGTGTCAGTTCAAAGAAATGCAGCTATGTACATCAAAAGAAAGGTGAGACCCAGTTATACCAAACAACCACCCTAAACAAATCCTACCTAACAAATAATGCATTTGTCGATTTTAGGAAACCAGCATGCACAATATACATCATGCATAAGCAAAACTATAAAAAAAAAAAAAAAAGCTTTCTATGGCAAAAGAAGTTTACTGAAATAAAATAATTGTGAAATTTCATCAGATGTTATACATTTTTTGCACTATATTTTTAGTTTTTTTACAGTAAGGGTCAAAGGGAAAGCTGCTTATGACAAAGCAGTGTATTGTAGTGTGCTTGGTTACTGGACCCTTTACCATAACCATGGTTGTAGGTGACAACCTGGAAACAGAAGGTATAACTCTATCTCACCCTGTTGGTCTCCGAGTGTCACTTCACCTAAGCTCACGTTCGATTCATTCCTCTGCCTTGCAACCAACATCAGTCTTGTTCTCTACAGTAAGGGCCACATGCTAAAGTCTTTGGGTGACAGCACATATGCCCCCTTATAAGCACTTGGATCCTCATACCAGGCCCAGGCTCCTCATAAGAGCCTCCCAACACCAACTGCGCACCCTGTAAAATCAAGGAAGCCTTCATAAAGTTGTTGGTCTTGTAGATATTTATTGAGACCTGACATAATTATATCCTGTTTATTAAACATTTAAAAGGGACTGTTGAATTTTTAAAAAAGCCAGGTGAAAGGAAAATTATAATGATTTCATGCTTTTGCACGTTTAACACACACACATATATATATATATATATA
>NW_017306383.1:438404-439265 GCF_000935625.1 Nanorana parkeri | reverse complement strand
AATTGCAAGGCTATAGTCCGGTCATGCTGACTGGTGAAATTTTTGACTGACTGGTGAGACACTATCAAATTTTTCAAGCCCTGTATATATATATATATATATATATATATATATATATTTATACATACACACACATACATACAGTACATACATACATACATACATACAAGCTTTCACTTTTTTCTTACAAGTTGGGATGCAAATCCTTTTTTTTTTTACATGAAGTCTCCATTTATAATAACCATGTAATGCATGCTGGTTTTTCAAAGCAGAAAGCTCAGTATACCAATGCAGCTTGGAGGTCCGCTGGTGTTTTAGCAGCACACATGTAGCTTTATATGTGTTCGGAACTAGGGGAAGGACTGCAGCCCATCTGGGATAATACTTTTCTTTCCTTTCATTTCCAAGACAGTGATCTTTCCTCGTGGTCTTAGACACCTCTTTTACATTCAGTGCATTGGCAGTGTTCCTCCACCTCATTCCTATGGGTAAGCCCTACCCTGAGGGACCGCTGGAGGCCTCCATGAGTATAGCTACCTGTAGGAATAGTTGGGGCCATGGCCCTCATGCGCAGTATGAAAGGGATTCAGCCAGGAGCATGTTGTAGAAAAGATCATGGGATCGAAGTTAAAGGAAGTATCCCAGGTGGACTGCATTCAGGAATGGTGGGGTGTTTAAACGATAACTTGAAATAAAACTAAAGTTGATAAATAAAAATGAAGTTGTCATTTACAGTAAGTAGGTCAGCATGACAGTCACATCTAGATATTAATCTAGCAAAATATATTTGGTTATATTAGAGTTTTCTTATGCCATTAAATTTCACCTATAGGAAAATGTCAGGCAAGTTATTATTATTAT
>NW_017306383.1:418556-438361 GCF_000935625.1 Nanorana parkeri | reverse complement strand
AGTTATTATTATTATTATTATTATTATTATTATTATTATTATTCTATCAGTATATATATAAGTTATTGCTATTTTGGCACAAACCAGTTATGGGATATAGCGATTTCCTGGTAAGTAAAAAGTCAGTGAAGTGAATTGTTCAAAACAATAGAGACTGCTTGGCACAACGGTTGCCTGTCACAACAAAACCAAATTATCGTAAGCAAGACTCATGACATTTTCCTTTGTATCAAACTTTCTCACCACTGAGTTCTGTATCAGCAAATGACTCAGGACATTTGTCAAGTGACTTACAGGCTGAAAATGCTGCTGAGTGACAAAGGAGTCAGAATTCTGATTGATATGAATTGTTGAATTTGGCTGACAGTGGACTAGACAGAGACTGTTCCAGGATTCCACCCAAATGCAAACACTGTACCTTTCATGGGAAATTGTCCTGTCACACAAATTGTCAGGTATTCCCTGCTGAGTAAGCAAAACAGTATCATCATACAAAATGTTTATGCACTCGGCATGTTTGTGTGATAGGTATCGTTGATTTCACTGCTTCTTGTTTGTAATAAATGGTTGCTATGACAACTGCATGCAAACCTTGTCATCATTCTGCAGCACAGAAGTTGTAACCAGTACCAAGTCTGAAGTCATCGGGAGGAGGTTAAGAGTGATCCTTACACATCACTTTTAACCTCCTCACAGTAAAGACAATAGGTTGGTTTGTGACTCGCATCCTTTTTTACTAATGCCTATTGTAGCATAAGACTGTTCGGCCCAGTGAAAGATTTGTTACAGTGAGGCGCTGTTGTTTAGAATGGAAGGGGCCATCTTAATTGTAGAGGTAGAATAAGTATTTAGAGATAATGCTCCCCTAAAAATACTTATAAATAAAGACATCTGACAGGAACATCCTACCAGCCATCACATTTATGCACATGCACATGCACATAAGCGTGCACCTGTTTTCATTCATAGAGGCGAAAACAGACGAGCGATGCATTATGTGATCATGTGTGCATGCCCACCATTGATAATGGTGCCAAACGGGATATTTAAACCTGAGTTCTGCATAGCTTCATTGCTGAGTGGTCTTCCAGCCTGCACTCCTGTAACCTGTGATCTATGATCCTGAACTTGTGTCTGACCTTCACTGCTGACCCATCTTCCGTCTGACTTGGCTTTGGATTTTACTTGCCTGCTTATGATTGCCACTCACTTCTGTTACCGACCCTGGCCTGGTCTTCTGACCATGAATCTGCTTACCAGCATTGTACCTTGGTGCTTGCATGTTGATGACCTTTGCTTGTCTCCAACCTCGATTCTGCTTATTTGTCGTCACACAATCCAGAAGAAGTCGTTCTTTCTTTCACACACTTTAGGGGAGGGAGGGGACTGCTCATGAGAAGACTCTGGGGTTCCCGTCATATACATAGAAGATAAAAACAACAAAGCGCCGCCTCCACCCTACTCTCGTTAGCTCCCTTGCCATTTATGTTTTACCTGAATTACAAGCATTACTAGAATTTATTTGCTAAATGAAAAAAAAAAAGGGTAAAGGAAATAAAAACTGTAAATATTGGGTTTTGATGCTGCCCCATTCTAAATCTGGTGCACAATGCACTGACCTACGTGCAGATATAGTCTGAAGGAGTACAGCACATCAGCATCCTCTGCCACCTTGAGTTCTAAAGGTCTACGCGTTTCAGGGGCATGCCCCTTCATCAGAACCTCCTACCCTAATGTCGTGCGTTCCATTGCAGTGCAGACATTGCACACTTGGGTCGCGACTTAATAACCAAAGGCAAATGTGGGTCCTGAGGTTACCCAGCTTGAGAACCACTGCTTTAAGGGATATATTTATAAAGTGGCAAATGATCAGTTAAATTATCATTTGCCCCATTTTTTGCTGCTAAACATCCACTGGAAAATTGTCTGCATTTATTCAGTTAATTTACTATCTAAGTTCACCTGCCCGTTCTTCAGATTGAGTCACATTTGCTATTGCTTTTCCAAATCTTAAATAGGAAGTCCAGGTCTCAATAAGATTGTCTGCAGTTACATTATGGCAAATGTTATATTGTGGGTAATCCATATAGTCCACTGAAATATTTTCCAACTATCCTATTTTCAGTGACACCTGGAGGGCTCAGAGGCAATTACACCCTTGAGTGAGGAGTACTATCACTGATGGGGGTTGTAATTTTCCCACACATCCCAACAGCATTGTGGTAGAATTCAAGGTCACTTCCAATTAAATTAGAAGTCATGTTATTATGGTTGTCCCAGGAATTGAAGCAATTTTCCTGAGGTGGAAAGCAGAATGATTAAGCTGTTTACCATAAGGTGACCACTAATTTCTTCCCTGGGCTCAGCTGAACTATGAGTGCTAGAAGTTGATGGATAGGTTGCTAACAACAGTCTAGGATTGAAGCTTTGGGACCTGGGATTAAACTACATTTTTTTAAAGCTCTTTATGCTGCACAGTGCTTTCCTCCTGTTTGCAGATTGGTACATGGGCATTATTCCCCATAGTTGGGCCTGTGGCATGCACATTTATTTCCGAAGACACAAGACATAAATATTGCTTTGCCCTAAGCAGGTTGGGGCAGTGGAAGCAGGGTTCATCTGAATCTGAGGTCAGTATTACCTTTGGGAAATTTGATGAAATGGACAAGGGGCAACAAAATACAAAGTCCTAGTGTATGTAAAAATCAACTTATCTTTAACCATTTGAAGTCCGGGGTGTTAAACCCTCTTCCTGTCCAGGCCATGTTTCAGTATTCAGCGCTGCAGCAATTATTCAGTCATGCAACGCCGTACCAAAATTAATTTTATATAATTTTATGGGGACACATAGAGCTTTCTTTGGGTGGTTTTTAATCCTTGATCCGAGCACAGGCCTTGCAGGGCTGGAAAGGGGGGATCGAGCGTCCCCCTCCCTGCGCCTTACCAGGCCACATGCCCTCAGCATTGGGCGAGTTTTCGTCTGGTTCAGACGGTCGTCGTGCGGCGGGACTTTTTTATTTCAGCGAGTCGGCAGGCCATCGTGCATCGTGATTGACGCTGGATTACATCGATGGAGCCATTTTTTTTATTATTAACCACTTGAAGACCAGGTGTTTAGACCCCCTTCCTGGCCAGGCCATTTTTCAGTATTCAGCGCTGCGGTACTTTGATTGACGTTTATTCCATCATGCAACGCTGTACTGAAATTAATTTTATACCCTTTTTTGGGGACAGATAGAGCTTTCTTTTGGTGGTATTTAATCACCACTGCGGTTTTTATTTTTTACTATATTAAGGAAAAATTATTGAAAATTTTTGGGGAAAAAAGTTTCATTATATTAGGAAGCAATGATTATTACCCATATTTTTGGTAAAATATAAAAGACGGGGCCACGTCGGGTAAATAGACTCCAAACATGTCATGCTTTAAAATTGCGCGCACCCGCGAAATCGCAAAAAACTACCATACCCAAAATTGACCATAGCTGATGCTTTAAAAGCTTTTACAGCTCATCAGTTTAGTGTTATCAGTGATTGATGGCCCTAGAACTATTGCTCTCGTTCCGACATTCGCGACGATATGTAACATGTGCGGCGTAATGGTCGAAATCGTTGTTTTCGCACGTCTGCGCACCCGACGCCTGTTTGCATGCGTGTATGTATGGGGGGACTTTAAAAAAAATGTTATTCTTTTTTATTTGTAACTTTACATTTTTTGGGGGGGAAACTTAAATTTTTTTTTTCCTATTTTTTTTTCACTTAACTTTATTGCTATTACATATGGGGCTAAGAAAACCCCCTTATGTGATTGCAAAATATGTGACAGGTCCTCTTTATGGAGACATCAGGGGTCTCCAAGACCCCCCTGAAGAAGCTGATGAAGCAGAGATCTGCTTCATCAGCTTCTCTCCAGCATCTGAAGCTGGAGAGTGACACAAGAATGCGGAATGTAATATACATCAGTTCCTCATTCTGACAGCGGAGAGGGGACCGGAGGGAGGTCGTGTACCGACCTCCCTCTGATCCCCTGTGACAGAGGCAGTATGCTGGTCCCGGGCTCGCACCGGGCACAGCGGACCCCGGGAGCGTTGTGACAGCGGGAGGGGGAGCCGCGGAGGGGGCGCACATCCCAAGACCTCATACAAGAGATCCGCCGGCTCTATAGCCGGCGGATCGCTTGTATATTAACGGGCATCGCTGCCTGTTTTAAAATATTGGCATTTCCCACTTGCGCGCCCAGCAGTGTAGTTAAAGTACCGCAGCGCTGAATACTGAAAAATGGCCTGGATGGGAAGGGGGTTTAACACCGCGGATGTCAACTGGTTAAAGGATTTTCTCTAAAAGTGTGGTTTGTTTATTTACTCTGAAATGTAACCCTTTAGTGAATGAGTCGGGGGGTACTTACCTTACTCATTCACGGGGAGGGGCGGCGGCACCTGGGTGCACACTTAATTAAAGGGGTACCCCGATGCAAATAAGCCCCCTTGCCCGCAGACCCTCACAACCACCGGGCCAGGGTTGTGGGGAAGAGGCCCTTGTCCCCATCGGCATGGGGACACCCTCCCAATGCCGAGGGCAAGTGGCCTGGTAAGGCACAGGGAGGGGGGGTGCTCAATCGCCCCCCCCCCTTTCCTGCCCTGCCGGGCCTGTGCTCGGATCAAGGGTCTGGTAGGAATGTTAGGGGGTACCCCACATTTTTTTTCCCATTTTGTGTGGCTGGGGGTCCCTCCTAACATTCCTACCAGACATAAAGGGCCTGGTATGAATCTATTGGGACTTATTTATGGTATGCCCTGTTTCATTTGTTCTTGTAAATTGAGCTCAACCCTTGCTGCCTGATCGAGAAGGTCATTTTTAAAGTTTTGGTTTGTTTCATATCCAAGTTTATTCGGTATAATAAAATAAACCAATAAAGTGCCACAGTCATTTCTATTGCCAAATGTTATGGTCGGATACTCTTGTTGGACAGCTTTGTAATACTAATATAATAAAATATTATACTTTTGCATGATATTTATACTCATCTTTGTAGTCTTTAAAATAATTTATATGTATCCCTTTCTGAGTTGTGTCCAGCTTTAAGTTCTAAGAAACTTTTTTTTGTGTAAATTATTGTGACTTTTTTGTTTATATCTATTTATATATTTATTTCGCTGGGTGCAACCTCTCACAGACCATAGAGGGCATTGCATTTGTAATTGTATTGGGTCATTACATTTTTTCGTTTATATTTTTTTCTAAACTAGAATTTATATTTTTACTGCTTCTATAAAAAAAATACTACATCGTTATCTAACAAATTTGTCATTTTACAATTAAATCTTTTATACAGAATGCACTCACTGAGGATTATGGGATTAGCAAAAAAAATAACATTTAAACTAAATTTTTTAACTGTTTGACTTTATTCTTTCTCTTTATTTGATTCAAACTCATCTAAAACATTCACTTTGGTGTGTACATTTTACCTAGAGCTATTAAGTTCTGTAAAGAATGGGGCTGAACTTTGGTTTTGGGTCGCCTATGAGTTTGATAGTCATGACATACCTGGCCAGTTTGTTGATATTCAGCATCCAGCTAGGGAGCTGTCATTTGCGATGGAAGAAGATTGTCGCAGCGTGGGGATATGGGGATGAAGATTTTGTCAACATGAGGACTAGGTTCCTTGCCAATGTGAAGGGCATATGGCCTGGCACGGTTCAGGAAGGGGGGGGGAGGCAAATGCTGGTTGTACCCCTTTTCCTGGCCAGCCAGACTGCATGCTTGGATAAGGGTCTGGTATGAATAATGGGGGGAACCCATGCCATTTTTTTTTTAATCCAAACTAGACTATTCTTAGAGGTAAGGAACCGGTATGGATTTTGGGGATGGCACCACATCATTTTATTTTTTTTGTCTGGGGCCTTCCTCCAAATCCACACCAGTTCCTTTAGGGGTTTGGGCGTGATGATCAGGTTTTGTGAATTTCCTGCTGGGTTTGATGAACTTCTATTGAACCGAACTTTGCATGGTTCGCTCATCACCAGTAAACAGGTTTTATTAAAAAGAGCAGCTAAGAATAGCAAAAAGCAAAGAAGCTCTGCCTGTTAGCTTGAAATCAGCATGCAAAATATTAATGTGCAATACTTCCTATCTACTTATTTAAATAGAAAAAATGTTTTTGGCCCTGACCATAATAAATAAAGAGTATATACACTGAGTGGCCAGATTATTATGACCACCCCATCAGTACTTCGTTGGGCCACGAGATAACTCCATGAGATGACTTAGTTGGGCCGCCTCGTGACTCCGCGAGATGTTGAAAGGTGATGCGAGGAATCTGACACTGCACTAGGGCTGCAACAACTAATCGACATAATCGATTATAATCGATTATTGAAAAAGTTGTCAACTTTTTCAATCATCGATTAATTGGCTTCTGGTTAGTTGGCCCTGTTCACGCGCTGCACCTCCTCCCGTGCTTCATGGCTCGCGCCAACAATCATCCCACGTTCAAAGGCTGTTAAATCTCGTTATTTACCCATATCTTCAGAAAAAAATCACTTATACTGTCGTGGTAAACAACCTGCTTCCCTATTTATAATGGTCTGGCCCTCTAGCAACTTCAGCGCAAAATTATAGCTAATTATAGCTAATTTGCCTACAAACGTCAGGTGGTCATAATAAACTGGCCACAATGTCAAAATTTCAAGTCTTGAGCTACTAGCCAGGCCTTAAGAGTTACTCGCCACCAGTTGCCCACCTAACCCCTACCCTGCCCCTGCCTTAACTCCGTCCCTAAACACATACTCTTAAATAATCTTATCAGTGACACTGTTAGATGTTTTATGCAAAATAAAGTTACAAAAATAAATATTAACAAGAACTTTAACAATATTACCATAAAGCTCCCTGCCTCCATATATAAAATAATACACTCTCCCCGCTGTTCCATGCCCCCCACATGTAAAATATTAACCTCTCCCCCCTTTTCCCTGCCCCCTCACACATATAACAAGAATCCCCCCTGTTCCCTACCCCCCACACATAAAATAAGAATCCCTCCTGTTTCCTACCCACCCACACATAAAATAAGAATCCCCCTGTTAAGAAACCCCCCTATCCTCTGACCATGTAAAGTAAAACAATGAAGCCCCTTCCCCTGCTTGTCTTTTTGCAGGGAGGAGGCGAGCAGGCAGATCCCTGGTGATCTAGTGTGATTAGTAAGGTCTGCTGTAGACCGTACTAATCACTTCGTTTTCGACCCGGAGCTCAGTGAGGAACTGCAGCTGAAAGAACAGAGAGACCAGCAGGAGCAGCTGCTCCCACGAGTCAAGCCTGACTGAATTTCCACTCGCCTGCACTTCATTTCCACTCGCCAAATTTTTAGTCTGCTCTTATCACAAAAAGATCACATAAACTGTAGAATGTTTAATCCTCTGTTTAATGTATAGTGTAATAAAACCATCAGTGTCACAGCTAACTGCATATCGTGCTAAGAGAGACTTAGCACAAGTTACTGCGCATCACTGTGTGGGCAGTGTACTCATCACAAATGAATATTCAGAATGATGTAATGGAGATGCAATGTAAACTGTAAAAGTGTGGTTTTATCATGCCTTGTGTTGCTTTAAGTATTAACATGTTATGTAGACAATTCAAAATTCACCTAATCTGTGTAACAAGAAATAACAACATCAGATTATTGTGAATCCCACTTCCTGCTGGATGCATACAAATGACAGCACACCACGGGATGATATCACAGACATAACATGTATGGTACTTTGTGATTCATTCCTCTCTGTTTCCTGCAATATATGTCTCGAGCGCTCAAATACACAGGCTGGGCCAGTAAATATGTTTTGGCTGCCAGAGCTCTTTTTGCTTCTTTTTTTTTCGGTACATAAATGCACATTCTATGCCTGAAAATTGCTCACAGTCCTCTGAAATTATATATTTTCTGAAAGCAAAGACCCTGGAAAATAATATGGTGGAAGTTTTACTTATTTTACGCAATACAATATTAGCAGAATAGCTTCTCAAACCCAAATATTCAGTAAAAAATGCATTCAAATAAATTTTAGTGCACCGAAACACAATACCCATTTTTGGGGGGAAAATATAAAAGATGAGGTTGTGTCAAGTAAATAGATACCAAATTTGTCACGCATTTAACTGCCTGTGAAACAGTGAAGAACTACAGTACTCAAAACTGTCCATAAGCAATGTTTTTAAAGCCTCTACAGGTTATCAATTTTGAGATAACTCTAAATAATGGCCCTAAAATGATTTCTCTCACTGATCTCCGACGGAAGACCCGGAAGCCGGCGGAGAGGTGAGTTCCGATCAAAACAATTTAGATCAATCAAAAAAATTAACGATTAGTCGAAGGATTAATCGTTAATTTCCGCAGCCCTAATATATATATATATATACATATATATATATTTTACCCTTTGGAGGGAGGCGTTGCTTTCAGTCCAATTAGTTTCACCGTCTGCATCGCATGAATTAACACAGCTCTATATTGTACATAGAACATACTGGACCCCTGAAATCCTATAAAAGATAGGACTCAGGGAAGATTCTAAATGCCCAAAATGTGGGTTTGAACCAGGTTCGTTGATGCATCTGCTGTGGCGATGCCCAAAGTTGAAACAATATTGGCAGGAAATAGTGGATATAATAAATGTAGCTTTTGGAGTTTATATTTCTAATAATCCACTGATATGTATTCTGGGTATTTTTGGATCCATGAAGGTGGAGCACTATATGAAGGTGGCAATAACAAGGGCATTATTTGTGGCTCGGCGTATTATAGCCTTTAGGTGGATTTCAACAACGCCTCCCACAGTGGATGAGTAGAAGAAAGAAGTAGATAAAGTGGTTGGATTTGAGGGAATTATGTTCAAACATAGAGGCAATATGGATAAATGTGGTAAAATGTGGGATAAGTGGATTGAATATAGTAAAGGAGTTTGGTTATAATTTCTCCCTTATTTGCTATTGGTATTTTGAGGAGTAATGTGGTACGATGAGAGAGAATTTTTTTATTTTTGTCTTGGTTTATTGTATTGTCATTTGTTTTTGTATTCCTGTTTTAAATATGTAATTATGGATGTAAAAGTGTGTTTTATGTATTGTATTATTAAAATGTAAAAAGTATTAAAGTAAAAAAAAATAATAATAATTTTGTTGCACCGAAACACAATACCCATTTTTGGGGGGAAAATATAAAAGATGAGGTTGTGTCAAGAAAATAGATACCAAATTTGTCACGCATTTAACTGCTTGTAAAACAGCGAAGAACTACAGTACAAAACTGTCTATAGGCAATGTTTTTAAAGCCTCTTCAGGTCATCAATTTTGAGGTAACTCTAAATAATGGCCCTAAAATAATTTCTCTCATTCTGACGTGCACAGTGATACCCAACATGTGAAGTACAATTGTAATTTTCATATGTTGGCGCATCCCACACATCTGTTTACGTTTGCATGTGCGTATATGTGGGGGCGGAGGCTTTAAAAACAGTTTTGGGGTGTGTTTTTAGTTAATTTTTTTTCAACTTTCATTTTTTTTAAACTTTTTTTAACACATCTTTGTTGTTATTACTTAAATGGCCAACAAGCTATCTATGTTATAGCTGATCAGTGGTGACATGTTCTGTTTAAGGAGACATTAGGGGTCTATTAGATTGTGCTTGATTAGCTTCATCTTCGGCCACTGTGGCTGAAGAAAAATAATACTGAACCTGGAAGTGACAAAATCCTTCCCACTTCCAGCTTCTTAGAATGGAGAAGAAACCAGCGAATGTTGCTGGGAGTCAACTGAATGCAAGTAAACTGACTACATATATTTGGTATGTCCATGGCAGCAAAAGGGTTAAAAGACATAGGGCAATGTAAAAAGTGCACACTCCTACAGCAACCAAGCAACATCTCCCAGTTGATTGTACACTGAAACCTGCATTGCTGCACTTTTAGGGGATTATTTATTTTAAAAAAAATCAAATAGCTTATGCTATACCAGCAAAACTACAGGCACATTCGTTCTGTGTGAGTTAGCCAATTGTTGTGAGAAGAAATGAATGTTCTTACTCTAATTTTTCTTTTGGTCAAATCTTCAATGAGGGAAATACCGCATTATGGCCACTAGATGGAGCTGAGGACCATAGGAAATAAATGCATGTCAGTATGGAGATACAATGTTACAATTCTTAAGAGTGCTGGAGTGAATGAGCATAATAATGTAACCAATAATACTGCAGTGATGTCAATGGTTACATTTATATATGCTTATTCAATCCAGCGGGCTCTTGATTTGTAACAGTGTACCTCTTTACTGACATGTATTTATTTCCTATGATCCTCAGCTCCATTTAGTGACCATATGTGGTATTTTCCCCTTTAAGAAATATTTAACCGAAAGAAAAATTACACTCATTTCATCAGTGTATACAGTATGTGTACATGAGTGTCATTCCATGAATGCACTCAGAACATTCTTTTTTGCTTCATTCTCACAACAACTGGTTAACTCGCAAAGAACAAATGTACATGCAGTTTTGCTGCATGAATAAGCTATGCAATTTTTTTTAAATAGGCCCCTAAGTGAGATTAGTAGTTTTTGCACTGAATTTGACTCATGATAACCACCTTAGACCTACCTACTCAGTAATTATTGGGTTGCTTGAGAGGAGCTATGGGACCAGGACTTTGATATGTTCACTTTTTTGTTTACCTTTTACAATTTCTTTAGAAAGTATAAAGCTATGTATTCTTATGAACGATGCATTATCAAATTCACTGAGTTTTCATTTTACAGTCTATTTAAAACAATCCACTCTGATACAGATTCCATAAAGCAGCCCAATTATATGCTAACAGCCCAAAACCATGTTATTATTTAACAAAATGACTGTTACTTGACAATGAATTGGCATTTTTCTGTAATATAACAGTAGATAAATGAAAGTGAATCTAAACCCAAATATATTTTCTTTTTAAACAGGAGTTTTCAATCCTATCAGGCTTTTCTGTTTGGTTCAATCTCTGCTGTGGAAACTCGGTCTCTCTTTTTATCCTGGTGACTATTGTTACTGGGACTAAAAATGAGGGAAAATTCAAAATTTTGAGTTGTCACAGGAATAGGAATAGAGGGGAAATTGTTCAATGAGGCCCATTGTTTCAGATCAATTTCCCTCAGTTTCAATGTTTTTTCTTTTACTTCCTGCAGTGTCTATAGGACAGGAAGTAAAGAGAAATCTCCCCAGCGGAAAAAAATTGGCAACAAAAAAACTGATAGGGTTTAACCTGCCCTTCTCCATCCAATATTGTAAAAAAGTTTTGGCTTTAGATTTACTAAAGTATATTACTGACGTGGAAGAACCACACAGCAAAAATGTAAAAAATGTGTCAGTCATTTATGAACAGAACCTGAAAACTAGCTCAGTCATGAAGGGGTTAATGTGACCCTGTTGCAAATCTCTTAAATTAAACACTTTCTAAACCTTCTTTCGACCTCCACATCATCACGCAACATGGTAGTATTTCAAGTGGCCACTTAAGCTGACCATACACTGGTAGATTTTCGTAGGAACTTTCATATGAAAAATGTTGTTGTAACTAGGGATGCATCAATACCGATTCTAGTATCGGTGTAGATACCAAGTATACTGGCGAGTACTCATACTCGGCCAAATGCTCCGATACTTACCTCCGATACCAGAACTTCCGGTTAGAGGGAGATCTCCCTGTTAGAGGGAGATCTCCCTGTGACCGGCAAATGCCGAGGGAACATGGAGCCTCATGCTCGGCCAAATGCTCCAATACTTACGGTACCTCCGATACCAGAACTTCCGGTTAGAGGGAGATCTCCCTGTGACCGGCAATGCCGAGGGAACAAAGAGCCGTCTCATGCTCGGCCAAATGCTCCAATACTTACGGTACCTCCGATACCAGAACTTCCGGTTAGAGGGAGATCTCCCTGTGACCGGCAATGCCGAGGGAACAAAGAGCCGGCTGTAACGGACTCAACCGCTGACTCACCTGATCCTCGTTCCAGCGCGGCCAGAATCGCCGTCGGAACTTCGTGACGTCAGCCGCGACGTCACGAAACTCCTCCCACACTCACTTCTTAAAGCCGACGGTTATACTTGCCTGGCGTTCGAGCAAGTGTGAAGACGCCAGGCAAGTTCCCCGTCTCAACCCACCGAACCTCTGCTGCTTTTGGGCCGGCCAGAGCCCTCCAAAACCGCCATCCCAGCAATACCCGACCTCCCTCCTCTGTGGGTGTCAGTCTTCTTCCACCACTCTATCCTGAGCATTCAGCAAGGACATCTCAGCCGGACTGCAGTTCCACTAACTAACCACTGGAGGGCACCAACTTACTCCTGCCATTCCTCTCCACAGAAACAGCAAGTAGTCAGTTCAAAGACATTGTTTTCACATATGCCTTCATCACTATAGGACTGTGTATCAAGATAACCTGCTAACAATCCTGACTGTTGCATTCCATAAACCCACCAATCAAGGACTGCTCCCCTGAATAATAAAAAAGTGTTTTCTTCTAGTTTTTTTCCTCATTTTTTTTATTTTATTCAAACTAAGTGAGGGGTTAGGTACACATATGTGATATAATTATATAGCCCTATCTGTCCTCTAAAAAACAATATATAATATGTGTGGGTACATTTAGTAAGAAAGTATATTACTGACGTGGAAGAACCACACAGCAAAAATGTAAAAAATGTGTCAGTCATTTATGAACAGAACCTGAAAACTAGCTCAGTCATGAAGGGGTTAATGTGACCCTGTTGCAAATCTCTTAAATTAAACACTTTCTAAACCTTCTTTCGACCTCCACATCATCACGCAACATGGTAGTATTTCAAGTGGCCACTTAAGCTGACCATACACTGGTAGATTTTCGTAGGAACTTTCATATGAAAAATGTTGTTGTAACTAGGGATGCATCAATACCGATTCTAGTATCGGTGTAGATACCAAGTATACTGGCGAGTACTCATACTCGGCCAAATGCTCCGATACTTACCTCCGATACCAGAACTTCCGGTTAGAGGGAGATCTCCCTGTTAGAGGGAGATCTCCCTGTGACCGGCAAATGCCGAGGGAACATGGAGCCTCATGCTCGGCCAAATGCTCCAATACTTACGGTACCTCCGATACCAGAACTTCCGGTTAGAGGGAGATCTCCCTGTGACCGGCAATGCCGAGGGAACAAAGAGCCGGCTGTAACGGACTCAACCGCTGACTCACCTGATCCTCGTTCCAGCGCGGCCAGAATCGCCGTCGGAACTTCGTGACGTCAGCCGCGACGTCACGAAACTCCTCCCACACTCACTTCTTAAAGCCGACGGTTATACTTGCCTGGCGTTCGAGCAAGTGTGAAGACGCCAGGCAAGTTCCCCGTCTCAACCCACCGAACCTCTGCTGCTTTTGGGCCGGCCAGAGCCCTCCAAAACCGCCATCCCAGCAATACCCGACCTCCCTCCTCTGTGGGTGTCAGTCTTCTTCCACCACTCTATCCTGAGCATTCAGCAAGGACATCTCAGCCGGACTGCAGTTCCACTAACTAACCACTGGAGGGCACCAACTTACTCCTGCCATTCCTCTCCACAGAAACAGCAAGTAGTCAGTTCAAAGACATTGTTTTCACATATGCCTTCATCACTATAGGACTGTGTATCAAGATAACCTGCTAACAATCCTGACTGTTGCATTCCATAAACCCACCAATCAAGGACTGCTCCCCTGAATAAAACCCTCAGCTTAACTTTAGCTCCAGTATTTCCAATTCACTTCCACCATCAACACTATTAAGATTCTGTGGCATAGTATTTCACCCCTGCTTCATACTTCTGCAGCTGTGATCCTCTACCATAACAGACCTGTGGGGTCTGGTCGTTACACCGGCTTCCTTTCCAATCAAGAAGCTGGGCGGTGGGTTGGGCCTCCAGGCTTCCTGATTGGCTAGGAAGCCGGCTTCACTTGTTGCTAGGCAGCCTGGCTTACTAACGAATAAGGAAGCTGGAGAGCATGTAAGCACCCACCTCCTAAGTTCCTGATTGGTCAGGAAGCCATGCTGCTTAGGAACCAGTAAAGCCAGCTTCCTAGCTAATCAGGAAGCCGGGAGGCGGGTCATGATGTGCCGCCTGGCTTTCTGATTGGCTAGGAAGCCAGCTTCACTTGTTGGTAGGCAGCCTGACTTCCTAACCAATCAGGAAGCCGGATGGCACCTCATGACCCACCGCCTGGCTTCCTGATTGGCCAGGAAGCCTCGGCAAGTGAAGTCGGTGTTCTTTCAAAGGAACACCAGCTTCTCAGGCAATCTGAAAGCCAGGCGACAGGTCATGATCCACCGCCCGACTTCCTGATAATTTGGGCACATGTCACTGCTATTGGTACTCGGTATCGGCGAGTACCGGAAAAAAAAATATTGGTACTTGTACTTGATACCGAAAAAAAACGGTATTGGTGCATCCATAGTTATAACATTCAATGTCATCAGAGACTTGACGAACGTCATTCCAAATTCCCTTTGATTATAACACTAGATTTTGTAAATGAATGGCGTTTTCCGAAAGAATAAAACAATTACTGTTAGAGTTTTGTTTGTTAGAGAAACATTTTTCAATCCTGCTACTTAAATTTTTTTTTTTCCATAACTACAGTCAAAATCGACAGTCACTTTATCCCAATAACTAGGAATATTAGGAAATCAAATGAATGTTCCGAAAACAAACTTTTCTAACAAAACTTGAATTGTACCCAGCATTAGTGTGAAGAGTATTATAAAAGGTAACTATTCACTGACCATCTACTTTTTACCATGCGTTATGTTTCCGTTCTCTCTGTCACTGAACTGTGTAAGGAATGTACTTTATATTTTGTTGTCATGGCTTGTACTTTTTGAGCAAAATTGAAAATAAAAGCATTACAACAGCTATCTAGTAAAATACAACTGTAATACACAGGCAGGTGTAAAAGATGAATAGAAAATAAATTAGTATTCCAGTCAAACTATTATTTTATTTTTAGATAGAGATGCTGTCAATATGTCTATTAGAGAGATTTCAACCAACCGCCGTTTCCTAATTTTCTAATAGACAACAGGAAGAGGAAGGGAAGAGAAGAGAAATACTGTAATGCTTACAGTAATAAAACCAGAACATAGGCTCTAATCTTTCCTTATAATCCAAAATTTAAAAAAAAGGCTTTAAGTACACACAGGACTATGGAAAAAATGAAAATAAATCATAAAGTATGTTCTGCATGTAAGTTACTAAACCAGGAAATTACTAGGAAAGATTACTAACTATACTGACTGGTTTGCAAGTTTCTTGTACGATAAGCAAAAGTTCAAAACAAACCACATTCCAAAACTAAATGCATTCTTTATCTGCTGCTTTTTAAATGAATGAAAGTTAATGTTCAATGCCAAGATAATTTAATTAGGTATGTTTTACCCTGGTAACTGAAATGGCTTATTGTACCTAACCTGCTATCTAACCAGCTACTTACACCCAGGGGCGATTTTTTTTTTATGCCCCTCGAGGCTGGGGAGGAGGGGGTGGTGCTGATGGAGTGACGCTGCTACCCAGGCATGCAAGAGTGACATCGTTGACGCTCTGGCATGTGTCCCGCCCAGCTCCTAGCAAACAGGGATGCCATTGGGCGGGACACCAAACACAGCATCCCAGGTTGCTATGAGCTGGGCAGGGAGATGTGTATGGCTTTTACAAATCTCCCTGCCTGGCTCTTAGCAATCAGGGATACTACGGCCGGAAAGAGTGCAGCAGGCACACTGCAAACATTGTGCCATTCCCCCCTAAGAGATGCCCCTAAGAGATGTGACCCTAAGAGATGCCACCTGAGACAACAGCCTCAGGATGCCTCATTATAGGGATGACCCTGCTTACGCCTACTTTTATATGTTAAAGTGTATGCAAACTCAATCACTAAAATCTCATAAAAGCTTTCACTTTTTAATGTAATTTTACAAGCAATTTTTAATATTTTTTTAAAGCACAAGCTTTCATTAAAATTGTACCTTGCTATCTTGTCATGATGGTCCTTGTAGGGTGATGTTGCTCGGTCCCTACCTCACAATTGTGCCTCTGTGTTGCCACCCTATTGCATGGGCATTTGATTGCTCCTTTAACATACATTACACAGGTATAGTCCACTGTTGTCTCCATCAGACAGAAGGTGTCTGAAAAGAAGCTGCAGGAGATCAGCAGTACAGAGATACAATAAAGGATTAAAAAGGTGAAAATGGCCTCACCCAATGTGGCCTTTGGCTCCTGATCTTGGTTTGAGTGGTCAAGTAAGGCGTAATTGTAGCCCACAACCTGCTTTGGAGCTATCCTGATCCCTGGAATGGCCTTGACTGTTATGCCTTATGCCTACTCCATTCATAATTCTAGTATGTGGTAAAAGATTAACAAAAAAAAGAGGTCTGCTGGTTTATAAATCGAAGAGGTGTGGAATGCTTTACAAATATGCATTGCACCACCGATTGTCATAGTGACATGACTAATCCCAATAAAAGTGTAATGTGTATGTAAAGGAAAAACGTATTTTTTGGTTTTGGATAAAGTGAAATGCTAAACCCAATGTCAGGTTTTTATTGCTTCAAATCTTGTGAATATTTCAGAGGCACTGGGAGGAATCTCTTGCTATCCTTTATGATGGTTATGTTGGTAGCTCATTAGCCTATGGTCAAGCAGCTCATAGACGCACAGTCTTGTATATGGGGAGTAACTAAGAAACTCAGAATTTAGATCTTTTTGCAGCTATAGCTAGTTCTCCCAAAATTTGTAGATTGCAGGCAGTCATATTAATTGACAATAGGTCTCCTGTGGGAGATTCACTCTTTCAATTAGTCATTAGAACAAGATGTAAAGAAGATTTCTTCCAAAAGGGACATCTGTTCTGGTGACCAAAGTCCAAGAGGGAATTTCCCCTCATTTTGGGGGAAATGTCCTCCAACTTCTTGCCACGTTTCTGGGACAGTAAGTGAAATGAAAGTCTCTCAATTGCACTCAGACTGCAAAATAAAAAAAACTAACCCATTCCAAATCTATCCAAAACAAAAGATCATTTGGGCTATATAATCACTTTAAATGTTAGGCAGTGGTAGGAGGTCAGAGATTTTTTAGAACATTGTGTATGATGTGTTTTAGGCACCAATGCCATGCAACGAAAGCCACCAGCACAGGTACCAATATGTGTACAAACGGACAAGACAATCTCATTGGTTGTGCTCACTTAGCATTGATAATGAAAAATAATTAAATGTATGAGATTTATATTCAGCAATAGCAGCAAATTCTGTAGGTTTCCTCCTTAATACATGTAAACCCATTTCTAAATAGAGATATTAGACTTAATCCTGCCAGCGTAATAATTGACATTTATTGCTTGGGCTGTATTTGCAATGTAAGTGAAGGTTCATTTGTAAAGCATTTGACTCAGAGCCATTGTCATGAGGTCCATGTCAGAAGGGTTTAACTATATTAATAGAGTATGTAATACATAGGCATATTACAATGATTTATCTGGGTGGGGAATGTAAATTTTACAATATAAAAATGGATGTACATGTGTGCACTGTTAATCACAAGGTGACCATATGGTGACCATGTTTTCACAATGTCTAAATGACTCAGTATGGTTGCCACATGTTTAGTACTGTATATGTTTACATTAGGCACTATGGAAACACCTGGTCCTTTTTTAGTACAGCGGATACTGTTCATTAAAAGATGTATGCTACGCAAATGGTGCCCATGAAAGCTTAACTTAGTGAGGTCACAGTGTGGGCATTATATAAAGAAAGTGCCACATGATAGCTTGCTACAGTATGTAGACAGCCTTTTATACTCTTGACAACAATCTATATTAGAGATATAATCAGTCATATCTCTGCAAGGTAAAAAATACAGTAAACTACGTTTGAACCAAAGCAAATTTACCTTAAGCAGAGTGATGTGCCTTCGACCTTCTTAACTTAGTACAGTCTTCAAAAATATTTGAAAAAGTTCTAACAATACTTAATGTATAGTGGTAATGCACAGTGGGCAGCATCCAGGATGGAGGAAGCTCTGTATCTGCAGCTCCACCTCCATCCAGACCTGCTCCACCTCCCACTCTCTGCCCCGACTGAAGGTCCCGCTTTCTAAGACTAGGGTGTCGTGGTACCATGGGATGTTGTCCAGGTTTGCCAGGGGTCCATCAAAAAAGAATGCGGTGTCCTGTATTGATTCAATATGGGATGCAGTTTGTCCTGTATTTTCACACAGCGTCATGCATTTCCATTGTGCATTCAGGGCCACCCCAGCATTCAGCAGAGGACAGGGGGAAATCTGTATCTGAACTCCTTTATCCAGACATGTTCTGCCTACCGCCGACTGCCATGCTGCCTCAGCTGCACTATCTGTAAGGTAGGAAGTGAAGAGGGGGCTGAGAAATCTGATATGAAAGGGGGATCAAGCACTCTGATGTGAAGGGGCAAATCTGATGTGAAAAAGGGCTCCAGACGTGAAGGGGGGACCTGATGTAAAAGAGGGGACTTCTGATGTGAAGCACCCTAATTTAGATGGGGTGCCTCAAGATTTTGCATACTTTTAAAGGGTGTTGTCACTAAAAAAGGTTGAGAAAAACTGCTCTAAGACATAAGTGGGCCCTGGGAAAAGATCAACCCACCACATCTGAAAAAACAACATTTAATATTTGCTTTTTATATTATTGCTCTATATAAAGGGACATTTGGAACCACATCCCTCTGTCCCTCTTTCCTCCTCAGTCGTCCCTCTAGATTCTATACCAAAAGTGTCATTTTGCACTAAAACCCTCATATTATCTCTTCATTATCTTGTTTGCCATTTAAAAAAAAAACAGTATAAAGGAAAACTAATGGAAAAAAACAATTATCAGTTCAACCAATCATTTCTGGCATATAAATTCTTAATGGTCTGAAAAACGGACGGCATGGCAGGCTTTGTTTTGATTACCTATATATAATGGGGGGTGTGTTCATTGTTTATATATAACTGGGGGTGTGTCCATTCCCTATAGATACCTATATGGGTGTATCCATTGGCTAAATACATTGTGCTAGAAGGTGGTCCTCTTTCTCATCTCAGAAAGTTGGGAGGTATGATATTCAGGCCCACATTGACCTAATTGCTTGAAATAAATGTCCCTTTGGCTGTCTAGTCCACCAGGTGCTGACCTACTAACATTGATTCTACAGTCTTTCTGTTCAGCCTCTATTAGGGCCAGTGTACATAGACGTTTCTCTGTTTGAGATTAATTTGGCCTTTGCTTTCATTCCCTTTACAAGTCAGTTGGACTGTAATGAAAACACATGTTAAATGCATGGTTAAGGACAAACTGTCAGGAACATGCAAGACAATCAGGGCACAGGTAGGTGGCTCTGTAGGTAATGGACTACAATCAGGGCCGTCGCCACCGCAAGGCAGCAAAAGCAGCCACATGAGGATGCCAGTGGGAATGTGGAAAAATCTTAGACAGACCGCCTCACATACATAGATGCAGCGGTATAAACAGGGCTCTGGGCTTCAGCCGCTATAATCTCAGCCCCGCCCCTGGTTCTCTCTGCTGTCTTTGGAGCCTGCTGTCACCCCTGTCATGTCCCCTATCTGGAGCCCCTCACACTCAGGGCCGGCCTTAGGGGTGTGCGAGCAGTGCGGCCGCACAGGGCGCCATGGCAACAAGGGCGCCGTGCGGCCGACACAGCTCGTCCTCGGGGCGGCTTCTCTCCCCCTCACCGCTGG
>NW_017306383.1:418301-418529 GCF_000935625.1 Nanorana parkeri | reverse complement strand
CCCCCCCCCCCCTGAGAGAGCGCTGCCTGCTGTCAGGATGGCGGAGCGGTGAGGGGCAGAGAAGCGCGCCCGCAGCTGTCAGGATGGCCGAGCGGAGCTGCTATCATCCTCAGACATGTGACTGACCGCTCTGGCGATCAGAATACCACGGGCGGAACGATCAGGGTCGCTTTGAGATGACCCTGCCGTTCTGTCACTTCCCCCGACATCAAGGAGAGAGTATAGAGG
>NW_017306383.1:385136-415629 GCF_000935625.1 Nanorana parkeri | reverse complement strand
AGTCCCTGCCGTGACAACGGAGGGACTGGATTCCCCCCTCCCCGCTCTGATCCTTCAGCGCTGAGTGGTTGAACGGACGGATACAGCTGGCTCTGCCTCTAGATAGGCAGAGCCAGCTGTCACTCACGCAGCTGGGCGGATCCCGACATAATTGCCAGGATCGCTTTAGCTGCGGCGTCTCAGTATAGCGCGAGCGACAGCCAAGAACTGCTTTATTGAAGGAAGCACACAGAGTTTATACCTCAGAGGATCAGATTAGAGTGCAGTGTGTCCCCTGCCCCAGATAGCCGGGTGCCGTATTGGAAGTCTTTTAAGCACAGACACTCTTTGAACTTAATGAATGTCCTCAATCAGATCATCACAACAATGGCCCCCCAGACAGGCTGCTGCCTATACTGAACACAGTGATGTGTGTCTGTAATGTCGGGGAAAACATGCAGTATATCCACTCCACACATATCCTAGGAGAATGGTTCCATGTAAACCCAAGAGGTCTGAGAGGGTCTCCATAGTTCTGGGTCCATAGTCCATAGGAAGGAGGCTAGCCCTCAGGCTCCTCCAGCAGCCCCAGTGACGGTTCAGTCCGTCACAGGGAGGACGCTAGTTTGTGTCCTCCCGTTACCCTAAGGAGAACTATGGGGAAAAGCCCTAACCCCATAGTTCTCCTTTAAATGTCTTCCATTGTCACCAGATCTCAATCCAATAGAGCACCTTCGGGACCTTTCGCATCATGGATCTTCAGCAACTGCAAGTGATTCACATCTAATTGTCATGTTTTCGCTTAAGTGTGGTCGTTTGGTTTCTCTTGTGTAACCACACGCTTGGACAATAGATGATAAACACATCTCAAATACTTTTCAAACACCAATATACCATTAGAGCTTGTTCAATTATCAGTGTTGTAGTGCAATTCACCACACCAGCACACCACGTTTGCTGTGTTTTTGCGCGTCTACCAATTAACATCAATGTGCTAGATTCTGTTCACAAAAACGCGCAACCTGACTTATGCACATAAACCACACATAAAACTTGCAAAAATGGTGCAAAACGCGCATCAAAAATGCGCGTAGAAATGCGCAAAAACGCATATAAGTGAAAAAAGCATTCCGTGCAGTTCTTTTGTAGAGCCCCCTGTGCTGGTTGTGCTTTAAGCAAATCTTTATTTTGCCCCCTTTCAAAGAGAACTTGCAGTCTGTATTGGGGAAACCGTTGAGGCAGATTAGTATGGGGCCTAAATATGTTTTTTCAAGATTCCACTTATTTTCAAGATTCCACCTATATTTGGCATCCAAGTAGTTTTTAAAGCAAATATGTTCCAAAAATATATACTTGCACCACCACTTTACCACTTTGTTCCACTGCAAATAAGTAATGCATAAAAAAGGCTTTGTTTTCACTTTATAGTTTCAGTTGTTTTCCATTAACTAATTATGATATTCCACTTTCTAAATAAATTGCCTTTACATTAAAGTTTACTTCTGTTAAGAACATTGGTGGTCTAATTGACTTTATCTGAAGATCCAACCACAATATAATCGACCCAATTACAAGGAGTCTCTTAGCAGTCTCACATGTAAAGATTACTAGATAGCAGCAAGCATAACCTGACCTTACCTGTCATTTAATACACTTTTCATTACAACAGTCATATTCAAACAGCAGCTGCCCTATTTGTCACGAAGGAGAATGATACCAGAAGTTGCTGCCATGTAAGGCACTTCCTACTTGGAAGTAATCCAATGTTTGTAAATTGTGGGAAGCTTACACCTTTCACCTGACTGCAACGCACTTTGAGCTTTTGATGTTGCAACTATTACATGACTCAACCGGAGGCATGAAAACTGACATTTTTTTGTAGGCATTCTCCTTAATGCCAGCACACCTCTGTCATGTTGAGCAATACCTCATGCATGGATAGTTTTCATTTACTACTGTACCTATTAAGGTTTTGAAGAAATATGAACTAACATCTATATATCTACACATACCTATAATATCTATGCCTCTGTTCCCAACAGCAGGAGGTAGTACTTAGTTTTATTTGAGAAAATTTTATTTTATATTGCTGTGAGTAAATGTTTACTGAATAATAATAAAAAAATTCTGCCAGTTTTTGCTTTCTCTGAGGTCTACTTCAATAAGATGACCATGGGCTCCCTATGCTGGAGCACAGTGTTCGCCCTACTGTGTGAACTAGAGGCAGCAGTGCTTCCATTCAATCCGCTGCAGTCAATGCCCCCTGCTGGATCATTGACAGCTGCTCTACCCGTTCAGCTTCTGAAACTGGCACTTTCTGTAACGGTATCTGCCATATTTGCAAGACAGCTTGCCCTCTTACAAAAGGTTAAAAAAAACACTGATCTACTGGCAGGATTACCAGGTAATAAAACTACTGTAGCCCCATCACCTTTTGTGAGGTGGCTACTAGAAATTTAGTGACTGCCAGAGCTGTAGTCAGTCTGGATGAATTAAAGTTGGCATTTATCTGGTTAATTCCAGGTGTTCCGGCATTGATTTTACCTACCTGGGTGGAGTGGGATACTGTGAGTGTGTGTGCAGTTCACCAGCCAACCACTGGGACTCTCATGGCCAGTGTTGAATGCTGGGACAGGGTATATATACTTGAGGGAATTGTCATGTGCTCAGTCTGGCTCCAGCCATGGATTAGCCTGGGTTGGGGTGCTGTCCAGCCTGCGCCCAGGCTAGGACTGGGGGGTGGGAACACTGGAGTGCGGGAAGTGTTTGGCTTGGCCTCAAGTGTAAAGATGGCCTTGGCTACCTATTGATGAGGAGAACCTGGGAAGATAATGGCTACTGGAGGTGCCTGAAATGGACTGGACCTCAGGAGCAAATCTGGTGTCTCTCTCTTAAGATCTGTGCCAATCTTTATTCAACTGTGCTCCTAACGAATCTACACTGAATTACTAAAGTGAGTCTGGAGTCTGTGTCTGTTTCACCCTGGATGTCTGAGCCCCTATACCCTCCCAGAGTGAATATGTTAATAAAGTTCTTCAGCATCATACTTATGGCTTGGGCATCCGATCTGTAGGTCACTAGAAGAGGGCAGTTATTGCTATGGGGGCAGCTGTTTACTACAATCCCTAGGCAGGCTGTGGCTGACCTGAGTTATTCTCACCTCCTTCGGGGGTGAGCACTACACTATGTTACAGGGAGCGTCAGAAAAACACGCACTGATGCGTTAATCCTACTGACAGACTGCATCATACAGTATATAGTATGTAATTTATTATTTTGTTCATTGGTCCACTTTAACCGGAGCAATTTCTTACTATTTACACACATGATAGTGGTTAACAAACACGGCTTCTTACAGGAGTATTGAATATTTGCATGATGTATCTAAAGGCTCCATTTTTATTAGACATGTAACCCCACAAAAAAATTTGTTTTGGTTTCAATTCTGATCTTTTTTTCTTTTGTTTTTTAGATTTCGGATCTGAAATTCAATTCGATTCATTATTCGGAATTTGTATCCACCTGAAGTTTCATTTCAGCAAGATCCACAACAGGAAGTCACATGACCGTTCCTGTAATGAAACCCCCAACAGCCAGAAAAAAATCTGATTGGCCAGAGAACAATCACATGTCCGATTTAGTTTTCTTTTGAACGAAATTTGCACAGATGCGAGTTTTCGTTAAAGGAACATTCGGATGCATTCGAATTTGGATGAATCCGAATGTCCGAATTTCGTAGAAATGTCCACTCGGAACAAAACGAAATTGACATGTCTAATTTTTATCTTCATAGCTGGGTGGAGAAAGACAATAATTGTGTAAAACCTGATAAAATTGTTATACCCAATGTGCTGATGTTATCAGGCCAAAAGGGACAAAGGGTATATTTTTTACACTGGAGATTTAGATCTGTAAGCTTATCATGTCTCTTAATATGCTTTATTGTATCTTCTCTGGTAGTAAGCTCTGAGTAACACCTGTTCTCTTTGTATACTTTCTTTTATCTGAAATATGTCCTCACTGCTATCACTATGTCGGTCGGTTAATTTGATGTCTATTACAATTACTATAGCACAGTAAGCAAATATGCCAAAGGCGTAGAGGTGTCTTTTTATGTAATAAAGGAGTATACTACAATATTTTTATCTTTTTATTATTTAGGAGGATATCCTGCTGTAGAAATAACTATAACCCTCTTGGTAAAATTGTATTAAGGCCCCATTCACACTTGCGAATGGGGCCAACTGCATGAGTCTCCTGAATCTCTCCATGAGACTTATGTAATTTGCTGTGGCCAGGAGGTGCTGTATAGTACAATGACAGCTGCCACGGCCCTCAGCTGTTCATATAATCGCATGCCCTACACCTGAAAAACAAGTGGAAATTAGTGTTTTATCTATTTTCTTGCTGAGTAACAGATTGTCATTGGTTAAAAATAATAATTCAAAAACTTCAAGCCTGAAAAGCGTGCAAAAACGCCTGTACAAATACTCAAAAAATGCCTGAAAAAAACGACCAAAGACTCTCAACTTAAGTGTGAAATGGGCCAAAGTATTTGTTGTATTGTGATTGCTGTGATAAACCTCTATACTTTGAGCTACAGACCTGCAACAAGTATTCAAATTAAAAGAGTCGGAGTAGTCTTGATATGAAATTATCTTACATTCATTAGTTAAACAAACATATTTTTATTTTATTTGCAATTATTTTTCTACTTCCTGGTAGAGGGAGGCACTGGTGGTGTAGCAGATGGCCTCACAGATGCATCCTGGGAAAGTTACATCACCAGTGCCTTCCTGGGGACTCTTATCTGTAAATTACAAAATCTCACAAGATTTCAGGAGAAAGGTATTTTTCCCCCTGAGTCGGAGTGACATGTGCCAGAGTTTCAGGAAGTAAAGGGAGATGGATTAATCTGCCCTTAGTAAAAATGGCCACTGTGAGAAGAACAGGGAGGGAAAGAAAATACAGTATGCAAAGAATATCTATAAGTATGTGTGTGTAGATTGCCATTGGTAAACATTTCTAAAGGTGCCTTTGTTATCATTTTTTTAGATAAGGTTGACGTTCCTCTTTAACAGCCAGGAAACTAGCAATTTCAGAAGAGGTCAGTCAAGACAAACCTCCATGTTCCTCCTTTAATGAGTCTATAATGTGTGTGTTGTGAACAATGTAGTTATCAGCATTGCTTGGATACAGTTTTTTTATTATGACTTATCAGCGTTTTCTTTATATGTATTTTGGTTGATAAATCCCTGATATAAAAGCAGATTACAGCAGTGAGTACACACAGACACCCTTTATTCTTCCTGTTCATATCAGTTTGAACATTACACGTGAGTTTTAATAACCGATGATTTTACCAACCCACCTTGTACACATATACTGTACATCTTTCCACTGCTGTTGTTAAGCCAAATTTACATTTGCCAGAAGTTATTGAGTTCAACTTTGTGTATTCTTCAGAAACACTTTAAAACTGTAGATTAGATGTGCCACCCACTCCTAATACAAGCGTAATTTCCATAAGTGTAAGGGCTCAGGCTTGGCACACACACACAAAAAAAAAGAAACTTTTTTTGTTCCAAATATTGGCAAATTTAAAGCAGAACTACAACCTCCTATCCTTTACAGCCAAGGAAGGTGATACCTTGCCCTCTATTTGGGTTACACTTGCCATCGTGCTACACATGTGATTAGTTATGACAGGAGCAATTTGAGGGCATAAATGTTAATTTATGTATTTTATAGATGTTACATACCTGTAAAAGCCTGCCTTGTGTAGACACCCAAAAGCCCTGAGACTACTGCCGGGTGCCGCCATCTTGAATATGATGTCAACAACGCCAGCAGACTCTTCCCAATAGTTTGAGCCAGAGTGTCACACTGTAGCAGTCACATATCGGTTCTATAGATTGAGAACTGAGCGAACACAAACCGATGATTGCTCAGATGATCGCTTCTCCCTGCAGACAGTGGTAAATGTCAGTCACTATCTCTATACCTCCAGCGCACATTGGAGGGACAGACAGGGGAGGGTGTGGACACAACCGGCTCTGGTTCTAGAGAGGTAGAGCCAGCTGTCAATCATGCAGCTTGGTGGATCCTAACAATACTGTCGGGATCTTTCCCGCACCTACTACCCGCTATATGCTGACTTTTGGTCACAGAAGTACATTAGTAAATGTACTCTTGTGACCCAAAAGAGAACTAAAGCCAAAAAAAGGTTTAGCTAAACTTTTTTTTTAAATGCACATTTCAAATGAATAAAAAAACATTTATGTAAAGGAAAAACGCTGCAAGTAGGCATTTAACAGACTTGATTTTTCTACACTTGTACCTGCATTTTTTTTAAAGTTGCTTTTGGGCTAATTGAGAGTTTGTGTGCACATCATTTTGCACGGTGTTGGTTCTAAGACCACATTGCTATTGATGAACCCTACCTCAAGCTAAGGGACACGAACCAATAAACACGGTTTACAATCGTGATAATGATGACAGTTAATCATGGTAATCACATCAAGATTGTTTACAAATTTTTCGGCTATAGCTGTCACCGTGCCTCACAGTCTGTCAGTCACCGCTCCCCATAGGGTTTTCCCCCCTCCCCCTCTGATCCTCCAGCACTGACTGGAGAAACGGGTGGGGGAGGGGCGGGCACAGCGGGCTCTGCCTCTAGATATGCAGAGCCCTCTGTCAATCACCTAGCTGAGTGGATCTCGACAGTATTGTTGGGATCTCACCCAGCTGCAGTGCTCTCAGTATATAGCAGGCTGTAGCTCGCTATATACTGAGCTTTGGGTCACGGGAGGACGTAATTATATGTCCTCCTGCGACCCTTAAAAGAACTATGGGATAAAAAGTTTACCCCACAGTTCTCTTTTAAGGCTTTTCAAAATTAAAGAATTTTTAGTATTCATCTTGTTAAAAAAAACCTCACATGTGCTCCAACTTTTAAAACTATAAAAAACTGAAGTAAAAACTATTTAACTGCCATAAGTATTAAATATATAAAGCAAAATACAAGAGATTCCAGCAAAATGTCACCACTTTGGCAAATTCTATTGGGCTCAATGGGGAAGGCAAAATTAAAGCGGAACTTGGGGCAAAACCCATGCGTGGGGCTTCTCTCGCACTGCAAGGGTTAAGTGCTCTTTTTGGCTAGGTGCTAAAAAAAGTTATACTCTCCCAAACCATGGAGCCGGTTGGATGCTATTCCAGTCCCTGCAGCTTGTCTCCTCCTCCTCCGCATGTTATGATCCTCAACGTCCTCAGGTCCTATACAATGCGTATAGAACGTTATGACCAGACATGTGCGAATCGTTTAGTTCCAAATTGACATTTGTCCAAATTTCTGCATATTCCGAAATTCAGAAGCACCCGAAATGTTTCCCGAATGTCATTCAGAATAGAACAAAGAAGCAGAGCAGAGAGCTGTGTGTTATTCTGTGACAGCTGTCCGTCTCTTTGTTGAATCCCGAATGTCAACAAAGTAGCAGAGAGCTGTTACAGAATGCGGAAAGGTTTTTAACTGTTGACAGTCCACAAAAACAATTTTTTAAAAACAGCGCGTGGTCCCTTTCGGCAATTCATACCAGCATGGGGTCCCCCTAATATCCCTTACCAGACCCTTGCTCTGGGCAGCAGCCTGGCAGAGCAGGAAGGGGGGGGGTGAGCATGCAGCCCCCCCCCTCTTGCACCATACCAGGCCACATACCCTCGACATGGGGAGAGTGCTTTGCCAGGGGGGGGCCCGCTGGCAAAGCACCTTCTCCCCATGTTGATGAAGACAAGCGCCTTACAATCCTGGCTCAGTGGTTGTGGGGGTCTGCGAGCAGGAGTGCTTATAGGGATCTGGGTGCCCCTATAATTAAGGGGGCACCCAGATCCCACCCCCTCTTCATAATTGAGTCAGGGGTAGTTGTTACCCCTACTCATTAATCAAATAAACAATTAAATAGTAAATAAACACCCCAGACTATAGAAAAAGTCCTTTATTTGAAGAAAAAAAAACACAACACAGGTTTTTGACAATTCCTTTATTAAAGACAAAAACAAACAAAAAATGTCACACAATGTCATTCACATTGTCCAGCGATGTAAAGACTCCTGCAGACCCAACAAAAAAAAACACTAACCGCCTGACAAAATGTTTACATCGGGCAGTGGGTGAGAAATGAACATAGCCTGCTATTTCAAATTGCAATAGCCAATAGCAGGCTGGCTATTGCTCCGTCCACTGACTGATGTCAATCAGCAGAGGAACTGATTGACATCACACCCAATTGCAACGGATCTGGTGTGAATGGGGCCTTAAGGTATGGTAGGTACCAAACATGCTACCTTGCCTAGGGCCCCATTCTTCTTTAATTCATCTTTGGTGCTTATGTTATTTAGATGGCACTGTATATACACATAAGTTTATTAATGTTTGCAGTTATAATGAACTTTTGAGTTTATATAGTAAATGTTGGATAATGGCATAATATACAATTGAATCACTAAAGAAACAAAGCTGAATCAAATTTGAACATACCATGATAGCATTCCACCAGACACGAAAGCATAACATCACTTAACCTTTACTATGACCTTCACATAGAAAGAAAAATTTTAAGCTATTCAAAGCCAGACATTGCTTTCTGTACATTAGTTTAGCCAAAATGTCAGTTCTGCAAACCTTTGATCTCTAACGTCACCAACCATTCAACATATTACGAAAGAAGTTTAAAGATCCTCCACTGAGGCTGAACAGGGTAAGACTAAATAAATAAATTAGGCCCATTCTGAGGATTATGCGTCTCTGGGTGAGTTTTGTAGTGTGCATCACCTTTTCTTGCAGAGCAGAGATAGATGCTAAAATGGAAGTGTTCATTGTTAATGATAAGAGTACCAGTCTAGCCTACCATGTAATGGAAAATATTGTAATAAAGAAAAATGTAAACACAAGGGTTCAAAATAAAGCAGTAGAAGTACAGCTTCTTGGTAAAGACTAAAGCTGCAACACAACTCAAAAAAAAATCAGTTCAAGTGAGTTTATTTACCAAGTACAGGAAGATATTTTGGTTTCAAGAGCTTTGGGCTTAGTTGAAGAGGTGATAAGGTGTCTTAAAAGTTAGATGATATGGAATTTTTTGTAAATATGTAGCTGTACCACGCATTAAAAGATTACCTACTAATCTTGTGAAAGTTTTCCCTATACATGCAACTGTGTGAGACAGTAGATTACAGAGGCCATCTGAATCTTTGGAAGCTCTATACATTACTCTGTTGCATTAGTTGTTTGGCCATGAAAGTTAGAGTTGGTAGAGGAAGCTGGAGTAAGTGGCATAAAAGAGCAAACTAACGCATGCTGCCCTGCCAGCTGGATCTAGGGTTGCCAACTATCCAGGATTTACCCGAACAGTCCAGGTTTTGAGTCCTGTATGTGCTGTGTCCATGTTTCAGGCCAGCTGAAACCCAGACACAAGATGTCACAATGTCAGGTGAACAGGGGCAACCACGGGTCCTGGTGTTCCTGCTCGTATGGAGCTGCACTTTGTGCACAGTACGAGTGTAGACCTCTGCCGTGACTGGACTCCGATGGTTCGTACATTTCCAATCCCTCTCTCTCCATCTTACACATACACCACAATCTATTGCATTTGCAATGCTAAATGTATACACTTTAGGGGGGAAGGGGGTATAGGAGGAACCAGTGTGAGTGTTTTTTTTCATATCACCCTTAATGTCCCTCATGCCAAAAAATTAATCTGTGAATTTTTCACACACTTTGTGCTTTGGCCTATTTACCAAGTTCTGCAACATATGGTCCTGAATCAGGCACATAAGATATCACTCCTCACTATCTCTCCTCACTCTCCCTCTCCTGGCTGTGTCTTCTCTTTCCTGGCTGTCTCTCCTCCCGCACCAGGCCCGCCCCTACAAATAGGCCCGAGCTGACCCGGATCGCGGCCGAGCTGTCCCGGATTGCAGCTACAATACAGGTATTTATATAGTTACGTTTTAAATAGTGTACATTCACCTCAGTCTCTGCCCTCAAGGAGCTTTCAATCTAAGGTCCCTATCTCAGACATCTCAACTCTCCCGGATGTTCCGGGAGTGGCTCCCGCTATTAGATAGCGGCTTTCCGACACCTGGGAGAGAAACATTTTCTCCCGGAAAGGTATACTCTGCTCCATTTAGCAATCTAGCTATTAGATCCTATGCCTTTGTCCTGATGGCAGCAGCTGTCAGAACACAAAAAAACAGTGGTGCACAGCGGAAGTGCTAACCACTACACCACTGTGCTGCCCCAGATTGCAACATTGATGTCAGATGATCATCAAAAAATGGCAGAAATTCTCCATTCAGTTAGGGTTTACATCCACTTTACTTTAGTGAAGTTGTCCATTAAATATGTCCTCCTCTCCCATCAGTGTAGCTCTCATACTTACCTTCATCTCCACTCCAATGTTTTTCACTGTGCAGCCCTGCACAACTGTGTATATCCTTTGCAGGAAACACATACCAGCTGGGTCCTGTGACCACAGATCCATTAAATCATATAGATGATCTATACTCTGCTGGATAGCTGGGGGTCACCATGAGTATAGGCCATCCATAGGAATGAATGGGTCCATGTTGCATGTGTGGACTGGACGCAGGACGCAGCTGGGATGCTTTTCTTGCAAACGCTATGCAGTGCTGTACTCCTACCTGAGAAGAAAGTTAGTATATTAGTACATAAGATTTACTCAAAAGGGGAAGGGGTTTATATATAAGAACATTGTGAGGTTCCCACCCAAAGCAATACTGTTTAGGACTACAACACACCTTAGAATATGTATATTCACAACATTTGTATTCTTTTTTCAATACCGCAAATATACTGCAAAATATATAATATGAAACAAAACAAACCCCACCGACCCCCTCCCTAGAGACTCACAATGTCATTTTATTACCAAATCCCCTTCCTAAAAAATGTACCCGGGTATGCTGGAATTAAAATGCAGGTGCCACATTTGTAAAGTTGTGACTCAGTGTATTGGTATCTTAAATGAAGTGATTCAACTGCACAATTTCCTTCACTTGTCACTGCTTGAAAAGAAAGGAGTGCTATTAATGAGTCAACTACATTGAAAAGCACCGATCAAACATAAAAAACTGCATGGAACTTGCATACTGTATGAGGACTATAGTCTAGATAATATTATTAAAATCATTTTGAACTTTGGTAACACTAGGGTGATGCAACACATTGAATATATCACCAACTGAAATAATGTATTCATTTGTATCTAAAGCCAAAAACCTAGTTTATTGCAGCTTACCGGGCCTCAGATTTGGTGGCTACATTAGTTACCTCTATTCAGGCTTTCCCCTTTTATTTTCACCTGGTGATTCTGCAAATAACATGCTTCTTCCTAGGATAGCAACACTCACTCACTTAAAGGGGTTCTAAACCCTCCGTTTTTTTTTCCTACATCTACTGCTATCAAGCAAAAAGTAAAAAAAAAAAAAAAACGCTTTAACAGCGATTTAAACTTACCTTGTTTTCGCTGCGCGCTCCCGTCCGAGAAACTGCTCCGGCGGCCGCAAAGCATCTTGGGGCGGGCGCATGCGCAGTTCGGATTCTTGGCCGGGAGACAAGCAGAGACGCAAGTAAGTCTATGGACGCGTGCACCCGCATGCAGACACCGCTGGATCGCAAGTGCCTGCAAGCAGAGAGGAGTCAGCGCTGGATTGGAGAGCCGCCGCACTGCTGGAGGAACAGATGAAAACATCAGGAAAGAAGAGGAAGATCGGATTAAGAGACATCATTTAAGGTAAGTGCAGTGCTCTATGTGTCCCCAAAAAATGGTATGAAATTCATATCAGTACAGCGTTGCATGACGGAATAAACGTCAGTCAAAGTACCACAGTGCTGAATACTGAAAAATGGCCTGGCCAGGAAGGGGGTGAAACACCCCGGTCTTCAATTGGTTAACATTGGGGACAGGGAAAAAAATATCCTTTAATGTCACTTTAACTCTGTGGAGGGAGCTATGATCACCCCAGGGCAGGAGTACAATCATGCCTTCCTCCCTTCATCTCCATTTCATGGGGGTTGGGGATTAGCAGTTTACAGAAGATAGCTCGGAAGGAAGATAACATTGTTTTATATATGAATCCAATTCACAGAAGTGACGAGGACCCTGCATTTCTGACAACATGAACAAGTATGTTTTGTAATTTGCTGAAAACATTTAGAGGGTTATTCACTAAATGAGCCGAAGAATGTAGCCATAGCCTCGGCTGATCCTTCGGCTCACTTTGGCCGCTGGATCGCTTCGGTTCAGTGGAACCGAAGGGCTGCTGTAAGGGCTATTCACAATAGCCCGTATAGCAGCTGAAGGCAGGTGAACGGCTCAGCCGAGCCAAGCGCATATGCATCACCTGTAGTCACAGCCGAAGCAGGGAGAACAGTCTGCCGAAACAACGGGCGGGGGTTTTGTCGCGTGCGGTTGGGTCGGCTGGCTTCGGGTTTTTTTTGGGACGCTTGACGTCGTGATTTACCTTAGGATTACGTCTTTGGATCAATTTTTGGGATTTTTTTTGTTAAATAAAAACGACTTGTCAAAATTCTTTGTTGTGTTTTTTTTTCTATTCAAGAATATTTTCAAAAGTGTGGGCTCTTTATCTAAATTTTGATTTAACCCCTTACTAATTCACAAGGGGGGGGGCTGCATCTAGGTGCCCCTTTATTAAAAGGGTACCCTGATACAAATAAGCCGCCTGCCCGCACTCCCACAGCCAACGCCCCAGGGCTTGTGGGGAAGAGGCCCTAGTCCCCATCGGCATGGGGACAAGGTGCTTTTCCAAGTGTGGCTTGGCAGAAATCTGTTCACAGCAGTAAGGTATAGCGCCCCCTGACCTCTGAGCATATATCGGACTTCAGGGCAGGGAGAGCCAGTCACTTTAAGGATTTTCTAATATTATATTCCAAAAGTGACAAAAAATGGGAGAGAGGGTAAAGGGCTACAGACATCTAGGACAGTACAGACACTCCAGACTCACCAACCACTCCCCAGCTTCACAGTGCAGTGAGCCTTTAAACTGATTGTGGTGGCACTGTGTATTGTAGAACCTTAGCTGGTTAGTAGATTTAGCATAGATTTTCCTAGATGAGACACCAAACTCCTCTCTGGTTCTCCAGCCCAGAAACAGTTTCAGACCCCGACTGGGTCCATACCTGACTACCTGCAGGCTATTGGCCTAATCAGATAGCTCACACATAATGTACCTCAATGTGTGATGGCCCCATAGTATCTGTTCCAGGAGAGGTTAATTTTGAACTTGATCCTACCATTCCACCAGTACAATGTGCTCCACGCAATGTGGCAATAGTCATTAAGCCGCAGGTCAAAGCGCAACTGGATAAGTATAAAGCTGAAGGGCATCTTATTTTAGTATCAGAGCCTATGGATTGGATAAGCAACATGGTAGTTATTAGGAAGCCTGAGAAGATCAGAATTTGCATCGATCCCAAGTTTTTGAACATGGCCTGAGACGGTCACACTACTTAATGCCAAAACTTGACAACGTTTTGCACAAACTACCCAAAGCACGGGTTTTTACCCTTGTTGATGCTAGAGATGCCTTTTTGCAGTGAAAACTAGATGAAAAGAGTAGCCACATGGCCACATTCTGGACTCCTTGGGGCAGAAAAAGATGGCTCAAACTGCCATTTGGAGTCTCTGTAGCACCGGAGGTATATCAGCGAAAGCAGCATGAACTATTATGTGGGCTCCATGGAATTGAGCCAATAGCCGATGACATTCTCATTGTTGGCTGTGGTGATACAGATGAAGAAGCTGCGCATGACCATTATGAAAAGCTAATAGCACTACTGGATCGTTGCAGGCAGGTGATGCTGAGACTCAGCGTAAAGAAATTGCAGTTCAAGGTGCAAGAAGTCCATTTCCATAGACATATCCTGTACTCACAAAGCTTAAAAGGCAGACCTTGATAAGATTAGAGCCATTGTGGACATGCCACAGCCTGCAAATGCCAAAGCATTACTGCGTTTTATTGGCTTTGTCACATATCTAGCTAAATTCATGCCACACTTGTCTGAGGTCTGTCAGCCATTGAGAAGACCTCTGGATAAGGATGCAGTTTGGCACTGGCTTCCAAAACATGACCAGGCAGTGGAGAAAATAAAACAATTGGTCACCGCCGCTCCGGTGTTGAAATATTATGATGTCATAAAGCCTGTTACATTACAAAAGTGATTCAAGCAAAAATGGCCTAGGATGTTGTCTATTGCAAGATGAGCAGCCAGTTACATATGCGTCCAGAGCTCTTTCGTCAGCCGAGCAAAATTATGCTCAAATTGAGAAAGAATGTTTAAGCATTGTCTTTGCCTGCCAGAGTTTCCATCACTATCTTTATGGCCGGGATACAATCACACCTGAAACAGATCACAAACCACTAATAGCCATATTTAAAAAGCCCCTTTTGTGTGCTCCCAAGCATTTGCAGAGCATGATGCTTACATTGCAGCATTACAACCTCAATGTTGTCTACAAGCCAGGAAGTGAAATGTACATCAGTGATACCCTGAGCAGAGCTACTACGAATCATACAGTTTGTTTGCTGCGACAGGAACAACATTTCTTTGCCGAAGTCAATCAAGCAGACTTTCTTAACGTCACAGATCAGCGGCTACATCAGCTTCTACAGCACACAGACAGAGACGAAACTTTACAAGCGCTGAAGTCTATTGTTTTGAGTGGGTGGCCTGATGACAAGGATGCAGCACCTGCAATTGTGAAAGAGTATTGGCTCTTCAGAGATGAGATCAGCGTACAAAATGGTATCTTGTACAAAGGCCCAAAAGTTATAGTGCCAAAGTCACTGAGAGCAGAAATGTTATTACGCATTTACTCAAGCCACAACGGGGGTGAAGCATGCTACAGACAAGCTTGCGATACTCTTTACTGGCCTAATATGCAAGGTGAAAGCAAAGATGTTGTCAGCAATTGTCCCACCTGCAATGAATATGCACACTTGCAACAGAAAGAGACCATGATGTCACATGAGACTCTGATATTAGTTGTTCATTACTCAGACTTCTGGGAAATTGAACTTCTTCCTGACTTATCCACTGAAACTACAGTTAAGAGGTGCAAGGCACAGTTTGCACATCATGGCCAACCAGATAAAGTGATTTCTGATAATGGCCCTCAGTTCTCTAGCTTACAATTCAGAAAATTTTCCTTTGAATGGGAGTTTGAGCATGTAACTTCCTCACCACATCATCCACAGGCTAACGTCAAAGCTGACTCTGCGGTGAAGATTGTTAAAAATTTGTGCAAGAAAGCACAAAGTGATGGTAAAGACCAGTGGAAGGCCATCTTACATTGGAGGAAGACTCCAACTGTGGGCATGGATGGTAGCCCAGCACAGAGACTGAAGTCATGAAGATTAAAGAACTCCTTACCTGTAGCCAACAAGCTACTTGAACCCTGTGTGATACCAGGGGTACCGGAAAAGTTACGAATTAAGAGGCAAGTGTTCAAGACACAATATTACACATATGCAAGAGATCAGCCTGAATTGAATATTGGGGAACGAATCCGTATGAAACCGCTGCCTGGAGATCGAACAAGTCGTTGGAGTATGGGTACTGGTCTGTGAAAGGTTGCACCACGCTCCTATCTTGTGGACATTGACGGAACTCTCTATCGTCGCAATCGTGTGGATCTGCGTGTGGCTAAAAAGCCTGATTCACATTATCCAGTTGACAGGCCAGACTCGCCTGGTAATGCAAAGGCAAACTCACTCATTGGCAGTAAGGAATGTACAGAGGTGATGCCACAGACTAATATTAATGACAGTCTGAAGCAAGCAGGTATATCGGACGGGTGTGAAGAGCAGAACATGCCAGTAAGTGGTGAGAAGAGCCCAGTAACCTATGAGAGGGATAAGAAACTCTTTATACAACGAGGGCCAGTCTTCACCCGTAGTGGTAGACATTCACAACCACCCAAAAGACTTTACCTGCAAACGTGTTATTACAAGGATTCATCCAAATTTCACAATGATCATTTATTAATATTAAAAGAGGAGATGTTATGAGCGTTATGTTTAGTTTATATGCAACTCTATGATTCATCTCTGTGGCACTTGTTTCCTGTGATGCGTTTCCTGTTCTGTTCTGTGGGTTCTCTTCTAAGAACATGACTTCTGTACACTAATGGCTTGTACTGTCATTATTTATCCACATAAAACAGTGGGTGGCAGCCTGGGCCATATGTCATGAATCTAGAGATATATGGTGAGACCCCCTGCAGACTAGGTATGGTACCACTGTTATTAAAGGGCCTCTTGTACTGAGTAAGCATGTGATTCCAGACATGGCCCTTGAGTCTACTTTAGTATTAAACCTAAAGAACATAATGAACTGGAGGGATGGTTCCTGGGGTCTTGGACCTGCCATCACTCAACCACCACTAGCGGGCACCACAAGTGACTTGAAGACTCGAGGGCACATATCTTTATACGGGGCCACAGTGGATCCTGTCTATGGAGATATATCTGCTTAGCTCAGCAGAAAGAGTTCCATAATTGAAGGAAAGCCAGTAATTTAACTTCAACAGATCACATGACCAGGTTTTTTTTTCCTGCCTTTTTTTTTTGCCCACACATCTTTCATCCATTTCTATTGCACTCCCCTGGCTTCGAACACCCAAAGTCAGCGAAGTGCAGATCACTGTGCTTTAGAAATGCATAAAGCTTTTTTAAAACAACACAACCATACCACGGTTTTTAAATGGACAGCTACAGTATATAGGGATGCCAGCACCCTGAAATACTGCTTCCTGTACAAACGCATCAGACTCTGCTTGCCTAAACAGGTTCCACATAAACATAAAACCATGGAAAGCTTTCCTATTTTAAATCAATTTATTCAAATGTTTAGGAATATTAACATGTACTAGGTTTCTAGATGCTAGATTACCATGACTCGCTGAGTTAAATACAGTGGGGGGAATTTATTAAAACTGGAGAAGACAGAATCTGAAACAGATGCCCATAGCAACCAATCAGCTTCTCTCTTCAGTCTGTTCAATTAAGCTTTGAAAATGAAAGAGAGAAGCTGATTGGTTTCCATGGGCAACTGCTCCAGATTCTGTCTGCTCCAGTTTGGATAAATTGCCCCCACATGTTCCACAAATTGATAATAGATGGGGAGATCCATTGGAGGAATAAATTATTAATACATAAATGACAAATGCTATTTTTTTTTTCAAATATTTGTGTGGGTATGTAGTTATTTGCAGTTGTTAATCATTTTATGTCTCGTATTTTTCTGTAATATTAATATCTTTGATGAATTCCATTCAGTACAGGAGTATTGCAGTCAGAGGCACACTCCTTTGTTAGAAAACAAACAGAAGGTAGGCGTTTGGCAAAGTCTTCCTGAATCACTCATTGTTGCACCACCTCTGGAAGTTACCTGTCTTCCTAAAGTCATAAAAAAAAAGTAATCTAGGTTTTATGAATGAAAAATGTGTCAGCTGACCTTTAGCATACTTGTGTGCTGTTTTACATTGAGGACATGCAGCAGGACTTTTTAAACCTTAATTTGTAAGAAATTGTTTGTAACCACAAATCAATTAGCCCTCATTTACATGGTCCTCCTGTGCTGGATTCATTTATATAATCTGTGAGGTATAAACACACTTTATACTTCCCAGATTCATTTCTCCTGGGTTTAAAGAGAAACTCCAGTTATTTTAAAAATGAATCCTTGCAGTGTAGCTACCCCCCCCCCTGCCCCCACTGCAATGCAAGGGTTAATTGCTCATTTTGGTCTAGGGGGTCAGCATTGTGGTATGTCTCTCTGCATTATCGGGGGCATAAACTGCCAGAGCATGGGGGAGAAAAGTTGCAATGATCAGTCTAGAGCCAGACAGGATTGAGGATCAGATAAGTATATTTTTTTTATTTGAGACCATAGATCAAAACAAGCAGTTAACCCTTGCAGTGTGGGGTTAGCTCCGCTGCAAAGGTTATTTTGTAAAATTCCTGGAGTTCCTCTTTAAGGCCCCTTTTAGACAGACAATCTGACCAGGTCTGCCTGTCAGTTTTTCAGGCAAAGCTAATCGGAAGTGCAATGCTAGTCTATGGCAGGGGTGCCAATTAGGTCGATCGCGATCTACCAGTCGATCGCAAAGCGAACACTGGTAGATTGCAATCGGCTCACTGGCCTGAGCTCTCTCCCACGGTGCTAGTGCAGCTGATATGTCAGACGCTGCAGATGGGAAGGGGTGGGACACCTCTCCCTGTTTGCAGCGTCGGACACATTCGGCCACACTATCACCAGTGTGGGATGGGACGCTCCTCCTAGTCTGTAGCTTCGGACACATTCAGCCACACTAGCACCGCCGGAGGAGAGAATAGAGAAGAGCCGGGAAGCTGCTGCAGTGCAGGTAAGGAAGGACAGCCAGGATAGAGAGAGAGAGAGAAAGAGACAGTCAGAGGAGATAAAGAGGGAGAAGAGACAGCCGAGAGAGACAGCAGAGAGAGAGGCAGTAGTCCCAGTAATGTCCCAGTCCCAGTAAAGTAAATCTCAAGACAAAAAATTGTGGACACCCTGACATAAGGGAAACACTTTTGTAAATTAGCCAATGTGATGCCTCCACAAAGATGACGAAAATAGTGCACAATAAAGCACACGTATGTAAATAAAATTTTGTAGATTTGCAGGGTTATTCACAAAAGGGTGAAGAGTTTGGAGAAGGCAGGAGAAGTGAACAATCTAGGACAACATTTGGAAAAATTCTCCAATTCAGCTCACTTTCCAGTTCAGCTATGTTGTCCTAGATTGTTCACTTCTCCTGCCTTCTCCAAACTCTTCACCCTTTGTGAATAACCCTGTCAGTTTTACAGAAGAGATTAAACTTAACTTTTTAAATGTTTAACTTACAAAGAAGATGCTTCAAACCCTTGGTTCTCAACTGTTGGGTCATGACCCAAAAGTGGGTCGCGACCTAATGTTTAGTTGGTCGCTGCATTCCTTCCCCTTTTCTAAGCGAGAGGCTCCTCAGACTCCCCCTAGCGCAGCACTCTCAGTTCTTGCACCAAGCAGTCATTCACAATTTGCTGCCTGGTGCCAAGTGTTAGATTGAGAAGGGGTGGGCTGGGGCTATTGCCGCTAGGGAGCTCCAGCCATACATGCATTGCTTACAGCTCCCTCACGTGTTCTGTAGAGGTGGCTGGACTGAAGTGACGTCACATTCTGGCTCCTGGCACCTCTACAGGGTGTGCAAGGGTGCTGTACAAGCAATACACAGGTAAAGAGACTGGGCGGATCTTAAAAAAAATAAAAATTGGGGGAGTTTGTATGGGTGTGAGAATGTCTGTCTGTGAGTGTGTGAGATAGTGTCTGTGGTTGTTTGTGCCTGTTAGTGTTTTTTAAGGCCTGTTCACACTAGTACAGTACATTAATCCCGCAGTCCCCTGCAATTAACGTACTGTACCACACAATCGTACCTACCACGTGTTCTGGTGCGGGAGGTGCATTGTGTTGCCATTCATTTGAATGGCACCCCAAACACACCTTCCACCCACAGTTCAATTGCCTGCACCCGAACGCACAGTACCGCAATGCCATGTGTTCCATTGCAGTGCGACTTGGGTCGTGACTTAATGACCAAGGACAAATGTGGATCCTGAGGTGACACAGGTTGAGAACCACTGCTTTAAACAATGGCAGTGCTGGCTATTCATAAGCAACTGAATTCTCAAGTTGGGTAAATTTAAATAAAACAGTAATCAGTCCACCCACAAAGCTACTGAGTTGATAGTCTATTGTTAGTAACCACAAGTACAATATGGTGTTTATCTGCTCAGGTGTGAACAAGGGCCATTGAAAATCATGGGATTTCTTGTGTTGGGCAGTTACAAGCGCTTTTCGAACTGCTCAAAAACGCCTAGGTGTGAACCAGGGCTCAGATATCAGGAATGGGCCAAAAGATATGTGAACATAACAACTAGATTGAGTACACATTCTCTAGTGTCTAAAGAAAACTTAATACATAAATAATACTTAAAAACATACAGTAGATAATAGGGTTTATAGGTGATGTCTTAGGGGTAATCTATTCTTGTGAATAAAAATGTAATACCATACCACTGACCTAGCAATGTACCAACCATTAGCAATGACATTACTTTATTTCCTAAGATTTTTCTCAGGCTTGCTTTTTGCTAAATATTAGCCAGATGGGTTAATGAAGTTATGGTTCTGTGCATTATGTTGGATAATTAACCTAAAAGTCATGAAGAACACAGCAAAGAATTTGTGGTATTTGAAGAATGAGGATGCTTTCCATCATTTCTTAGCTCTAAGTCGAAACTAAGAAAACAAAGAAAACAAGGGTGCATTTACACAATCCTGAGCAACAATCTCAGAGTAATAGCATTTTAACCACTTGCGTCCTAGTCGCTGTTTTAAAATGGTGATAGGATAATGGCAATTCATCCTAGTGCCATTTTAATATGGTGGGTTCTGGCAGGGTTGCAGGCTGGAACTATCCAGCACTAAGCCCAATAGCTGAAGCTATCAGTTTCTGGGCTATAAATGCTTTTACAGATTGCTCCATTGTGTGCTGTAAAAGTAAACAGAATACTTCCACATACACTTAGGGAGTGTAGTGATGTCACCACTCTCTCATTCAATACAGAGGCTCGGATAAAACTGATCTTCTGCCAGTCATTGGAGACCAGATCCAGACCCCATGAAAAAAAAAAAGTGTACAACAAAATGGTAAAAAAAAAGTACATTGGGGTTTTTTTTTGCAATTGCAAAGCTGTGAAAAATTTGTAATCATGCTAATCTGTGCCCTCATTACCCAACTTAGGGATCTATTCACGAAGCAGCCGAAGGATCTAGCCGCTTGGCTCCGTGTCAGAATAAAGAAAAAAAAAGAAAAAGCAGTGTTTCTCTCCTGGGCGGCCGGGAGCGGGACACTTCCAGAGTGCCCGGGAGAGTTTTTCTTTTTTTCTTTTCTTCTGACGACAGCAGAACCGCCGGCCAATAGAAAACTGTTGGGCGGAGCAAGCTGTCATTGCTAGCTCCGCACAATCATTTTCTATTTACTTTTTTTGTACTTTTTAAACTATTTTTCTGTTCTGCTCGGTCCCTCTGAGGGACCGAGCAGAACAGCCGAGCCGAATGCCGCTCAGCGGCATTCGGCTATTCACTCACTGCTGTTCGGCATCTATAAGAATAGGCCGAACAGCAGCGAATAGCCTACCGGAGGTTCGGCTCAGCCGGTCCAGATGTTGGATCGGCTGAGTCGAACTCTTTCTGCACTTCGTGGCGGGTCGAACATGCTTGCGAGGCAAGCCGACATACGGCTGAAATCAGCCGTACAAGCCTGAAGTGAATAGCCGAACAGTGTTCGGCTCACTTCACTTGGGGTCGGTTGTTCACTCGGCTGCCCTTGGCAATTTAGTGAATAGACCCCTTAGTTTTATCTTAGGGGGTTATTCACTAAGCTGCTGAAGACAGCCGAGTGAACAACTGAGCTGAAGTGAAGGAAGCCGAATGCCGCATGTCTATTCATTTCAGCCGAGTATGGGTGATTTCAGCCGTAAATCAGCTGGCTTTGGCTCCCTTCAGTTCAGCCGAACATGCTCAGCATGTTTGCCTGGTATGAGTTTGAGGGGAAACCGTACACACTTTTTTTTTAAATGGGCTCCCTCCTAAAATTTGTGCCAGACCTTAAGGGTCTGGTATTGTTTGGGAGGGGGAACTGCACGTTGTTGTTTTTTTCTTTATAAATGTCATTTTTTTAATATAAATGTCATTTTTGCTGCAGCAGGTTATATACATTGTACAGAAGCACCACTTTACAGGCAGTTTAAGGGGACCCTCCAGGCACGATATTTAAATACATTTTTACTGTTTCACTTTAAGTGATGTTAAAATCACTGCTCCTTTATAAACTGTATTTTTTTAAAGTGTTTTTTTCATTGATTCCTGTCCCCCAGGGCAGTACCCGAGTCCCCATACCCTTTTTATGGCCAATAACTTGCATATAAGCCTTCAAAAAGGGGACATTTGATTTTTCAAGTTTGGGTCCCATAGGCTTGTATTGAGTTCAAGTTCGAATGCAAACTTTTTTCATGTTCTAAAGTTCGAATTCGAACATAACACGGGGGTGTTCGGCCCATCACTAGTGACCACTGCTGGGTCCATGAAGCCTTGCACTTGCACAATGTCCTCAGTCTTCCAAACTGAATGATGTACTTAAAAATAATCCAAAGTTAGGTTTTAAATGAAACTAACATACTTTGAGAAATTAAAAGGGAAATTGCCCTGGACATGGGAAGTGGGCTTAGATAATTAAATAATTGATAACATTGGTCTGTCCTGCAACACGCTGGCGAGACGCAGGGCTCTCAGGCCTTTGACACTGATGCTGCAGGACCAGGACATCGCCTACCGCTGGGCTTATCCCTTCCACCTAGTGGCCCGCAAGAATGGCAAGTCCCACATCCTCCGCACACCGAGTGACCATCTGGACTTCCTTCGGGCTCTACAGCTTTCCCCGGTGACTCTGGATGGATGGCCTGATCCGGCTCTCCCTGCTTGGGCCTCTGTGCCCTCGGAGTCCTCATGGATCCCAGCCCTGTCCCAGAGGAAACGCCGACGCAAGTGTCAGGAGACCACTTCCACCCCTACTCTCCCACCCTGATCAGAAAGGCACGATGGGATCTGAATCGATCCCCTTACAGAGATGCCGTCTGGCGTCCTCTTTGTTGATTCGCGGATGTTTATCCTTAGACTGGAAGTTGCCGGTTCCTAAATTATTTTTCATTCTTCTCCTGCCCCAGATCACATGCTTACCATGCCGGTGCTTGGACTTCGGGACTGGCTGAATCTCGGTACCCGGATTTAATGCGGTGACATGGGGCCCTGTTTTGGTCCCCCCCCCTTTTCTACAACTACAAGTCAGAGGCCCTCTGTTGCCTTGTTTAGCTAAGGTGCCCAGGACCGCGCCACCCCGGCGATTTATGTCCTCATGCCTCGCTCTTTGTGTTTGCCTGGGGATGTTTGCTATTACTGCCTTCTTTATTTTTATGCTTACGAGTTCATTTATGCTGCGGGGATGGTGGTCGGCGGCGAGGGTCTCACTCTGCCGAATGTCCTGCTGTTACGCGGCCGCCGGGTTGGGCCCTCGCCCATGTCGGACGCAATCTTCCCGATGGGCCTTGACCTTCCCCGGCTTTGCGTGATCAGGACACGAGTGGTTTGGTTTCCAGCCTCCCCGCTGATTCCCATAGCCTGATTGACCCCTTTATGGCCTCCTTGTGCAGCCTGAGGGCTGAGGGTGGGTGTTGTTACCGGCATCGGTACAACTCTACTCTACATCCCCTACTTACGCTCCCATCCTCCTTCCCTTCCGTTTCCAGCTTCTATTGCCCATTCCTGCTGTTCCTATCCCCCCTCTACTCCGCTCCCGTCTCCCCTTTGCTTTACAAATGCGCTCCATGAGATATACACCCTATGTGGGGTGACTAGGATGATGTTCATGATTAAATATGTGCATTGCTTGTGCTGGTATCTAGTACTTTACCATTACTGTTGTAAATGAAATATGCACAGACACCAGGGGAGACAGTTTCTACCGACTTAGCCTCTGATGTTTGAGAGGCTGTTGATCCTCTTCCCTGTGCATGCCTTCCCGTGGTGTCTCTGCATCCTCGGGCTGCCGGCCATCGATCATTGGGTGGGGGCTCAGTCTTTCGCCTAGTCAGGGGCAGAGACATACGCCTCTGATTTACCACACCTTCCACTCCCCCCCACCACTTCCTGCCTATCCCTTCCCCTTCCCCTTCTTCCCTATTCCAACACCCCCCTTCCCTTACTCCCTTAGCCTGCGACTCCTTCCCCCCTTCCTCATAAAATATCCGTTTATATGATTGTTTAGCACGATTTTCCGGGAAGTTTCCCGGAATGATTTCTACTTCTCGAATGTTCCTGTTTTACATACTGTAAGCAACTTGCCCGTTCCGCGCATGTGCCAAGTCCTGCTAGGAGGAGAAACAGGCGCATGCGCACAGCAAGCATTTGCGACCGAGAGACGCGCCTTATGGCGCACCGGAAGTGACGCGCATACGGCGCAAGTTACAAGAGGAACGCACCAAAGGCGCACAGGAAGTGACGTATTTGATTGGCTCACTTCCCTATATATACACTGGGCCAGCATATCACTTAGTTGCTGGATTGTCTTCTCAGCTCCTGTTTGTGTAGTATATCCTGTTTCCTGTCTTGACTATTAGATCACCGTTTGCCTGGATTTTTACCTGTTTCTGCCTAAACCACCTGCCTTGATTGCTGCCTGCCTTTTTGAACTCGGACTGTTTTTGGATTATTTTTCTGCCTATTCCCTCGGTACTGCATCTGACCTCCTGGATTTTGACCTCGGCTTGCCTAGACTTCGATTTCTGGATTACCCTTCTGATTGTATGGTTTCACAACCACTGACACTCGTGTCACTCGGTGTCTGCCATCGGGACTGGCTGTCTACCATCATCAAAGGCCATAAGACACGAGGTGCAAGGGAAGCCTCCTCAACCATTCAGTCTCCCAGACCAGGTACGTGATACATACGTTGAGATATTATGTTTTCATGATCCCCGGTCGTTCCCGAGTGGAGATGCCATTGGGGCCCTGAGTGACCACTTACCCCCACATAGGCCTACCCTTGCCTGTTACAAGGCGCTTGGGGTAATTTTGGACCTAGGAGTCCTTCACTTAGTGAGTGTTACGTTCTCTGTTATCTTTTTCCTCCCAGTCTCCACTTTGTCTCTCCCTGCTCTCTAGAGCGGTGGGTCTTCATTCACCGGCCTCTCTTTGCCTATACTCTACTTTCCTAGTGAGGACGGGTGGTCCTGAATGAGTGATTTACGGATTTGCTCTCTGAATGCCAGAGGCTTAAACTCTCCACAGAAGAGGTCACAATTGCTTTATAATTTACATAAACTGCATAAACAAATTGTTTTCCTACAGGAAACTCATTTTGTGTCAGGCAAGTCTCCTCGGCTCTCCTGCAGACAGTTCCCCAATTCGACATTTGGAGGATTCAGCCCCCGACCCTGAGAGATTACACCTGCTATTCCGGTCCACATAGATCCTACAGCAGGATAGATTTTTTTCTAGTTTCACACCATCTCCTCTCCTGGTCACCTGACACGTCAATCGGAACGCAAGTGTGGTCCGATCATTCCCCTGTCTTGCTGACACTTACTATTTCCCATATGCACGGCCCTTCTTATTCCTGGAAGTTGAACGAGAACCTCCTTCTACATCTTAGCTGTAAGGCTGACATCCGCTCCACGATTACTAACTTTCTTTTAGATCACGCGGCTGATCCCACTCCTGCACCTACCCGCTGGGAAGCTCTTAATGCTACTGTGTGCTGGGTTTTCATAAAACATGGTGCACGCCTGAAAAGGGAGAGGGGTGCCACGTTGTCTCGGCTGATGGCTGAACTGGCCACTCCTAGAAACAGCCCATAAGAGGTCTCCGTCCTCTCTCCGTCCTCTCTCGTCCTACCTGAGCTGACTCGACTCAGATCTGAGATACGACGTCATTTGGACGCCAAGTATACTTCCTACAGGGATAGAGTGAGGAGCATTTTTTATGAGCAAGGGGATAAAAGTGGCCGATTGCTGGCGCGCTCGGTACGCCAGCAGCGGGTTTTGACTTATGTCCCTGAAATCCATTCAGGTAAACATGGCGTTGTCCATAATCCGGATCTCATTACTAAGGAATTTGAAACATTCTTCTCCACTCTCTATCAGATTAAACATGAGATGGCGGACGTGTCCTCTCCGGTACGGGCTGTGCACCTGTAGGAATATCTGGAGCGAACTGCACTCTTCCGGCCTTCCACCTTCTGCCTTAGGACCTCTCCGCTCTATTCTCAGATGCCGAACTCCTGGGCATTCTTAAATCACTACCGACGGGCAAAAGCCCTGGCCCGGACGGTTTCACGTGGTGGTTCTACCCAAGCCCGGAAAGGACACCATGCACTCTAATAATTAGAAAAACAAGGGAACAGAAAAGGAGTCTAACGCTAAATAAGACAATAATATATATAGACCAAACTTCAGGGTTTCAAATAGACTATTCAAAAAAATCTTGTCCCCTGTGAAAAGAAATCCCTCAAAAAGAAGATGGTCTGATGAATAGATCACAATTAGTTAAGTAGTATAACAAATTTAATAATTAATAAACACATAAAGATACCTATACAAAACATTTAAAAGCGTTAAAACAGCTTCCCTAAATCACCTAAGTATAATGATATAAATGTTCAGGTATATAAATCTCCTAAAAAAGGCAGGAAGTCTCTGGTGCAGGCAGAATGATGATATATCAAAAATAGACTAGCCGAACTGTACTCACGTTGTGTTTGTAACTCGTGGTGGAATAGTGCTTAATGTGTCCCACAGCGATATTTGCAAGTGGACTGTTTCAGAACGTGGTATCCAATTGTAGCAATTTCCTTTTCAAAGAGATCCGCTTCGGTAGCAGAGCAGTGGTTCCTTTGATATACTTTTCCCCCGTCTGGTTTTTATCACTGTGTGGGATTGAATTCCAATTTGAGGGAGAGGAGCCACAGGGAGAGTGTCCACTCGTGCGGCCGCACTGTGGGATGAAGTTTGATGAAGTCCTCACGGCAGTGTGTTCAGTGACCCGGGGAGGAGTGGGAACTGTGTATATTACACTGACAAAGATTCACTCCCGTCTCCCGGTCTTGGCCACAGTGAACACAATCTATTGCCGCTGTGCTCAGGCAAAGTCCGCATCGAGATTGTTTGGTCCACTGAACTCGGCGGAGCCACAGGGAGGATAGCGTGTGTTCCAGCCTCCCAGAACACTCATAATGGATCACTAAATGTTCAAGTGAAAGCAGGACAGAGGATCTGTGCAGCCGCCGAGTTCAGTGGACCAAACAATCTCGATGCGGACTTTGCCTGAGCACAGCGGCAATAGATTGTGTTCACTGTGGCCAAGACCGGGAGACGGGAGTGAATCTTTGTCAGTGTAATATACACAGTTCCCACTCCTCCCCGGGTCACTGAACACACTGCCGTGAGGACTTCATCAAACTTCATCCCACAGTGCGGCCGCACGAGTGGACACTCTCCCTGTGGCTCCTCTCCCTCAAATTGGAATTCAATCCCACACAGTGATAAAAACCAGACGGGGGAAAAGTATATCAAAGGAACCACTGCTCTGCTACTGAAGCGGATCTCTTTGAAAAGGAAATTGCTACAATTGGATACCACGTTGTGAAACAGTCCACTTGCAAATATCGCTGTGGGACACATTAAGCACTATTCCACCACGAGTTACAAACACAACGTGAGTACAGTTCGGCTAGTCTATTTTTGATATATCATCATTCTGCCTGCACCAGAGACTTCCTGCCTTTTTTAGGAGATTTATATACCTGAACATTTATATCATTATACTTAGGTGATTTAGGGAAGCTGTTTTAACGCTTTTAAATGTTTTGTATAGGTATCTTTATGTGTTTATTAATTATTAAATTTGTTATACTACTTAACTAATTGTGATCTATTCATCAGACCATCTTCTTTTTGAGGGATTTCTTTTCACAGGGGACAAGATTTTTTTGAGCACTCTAATAATTCCGGCCCCATTTTCTTGATTAATGTAGATGTTAAGCTGTATGCCAAACATCTGGCCCTCTGCCTAAATGAACTGATCCCAAAGCTCATTCATAAGGATCAAGTTGGGTTCGTGCCTGGGCGCAGCACCAAAGACAACACCAAACGCGCGATCACTTTGATTCATTTCGCACACTCTCGCAGCCTTCCCTTCTGTTTGTTCTCAGTTGATGCTGAGAAAGCCTTTGACCGAGTCAGCTGGTCATTCCTTGAGGCCTCCCTATTACATTCGGGCCTTCCCCCTGAGTTTGTGGACAGGATCATGGCATTGTATCACCGACCTTTTGCTAAGGTGCGGGTTAATGGAACTTTGTCTGCTCTGTTTCCGATTTATAATGGTACCAGGCAGGGATGCCCCCTTTCCCCCTTGCTCTATATCTTGGTGATGGAACACTTGGCCAATGCGATTAGAAGCAATGACTCCGTTTGGGGACTTCAGATAGGATCCCAAGTCCATAAACTGGGTCTTTATGCGGATGACTTGCTTCTATACCTCTCGAACCCTATAGTGGGCATCCCCTCCTTGATGGGGGAATTTAAGCTTTTTGGCCGCCTGTCCTATTATCGGGTGAACCTACAGAAATGTGAATTGCTGAATGTTTCTTTACCTCAAGCGGAGGCGGACTGTGTGAGCAGCTCTTTCCCCTTCACGTTGAAATCCGATTACCTGACCTATTTGGGGGTCCGCATTCCGGCAGATCCCGCTGCTCTATAGTCCCTGAATTATGCCCCCTGACTACGATCCATTGAAGAAACCCTCCACACCTGGATGAACCTTTACCACACTTGGTTTGGTAGAATCGGCCTCTTTAAGATGAACCTACTTCCCAGCTGTCTCTACCTGTTTCACACCCTTCCCATTCGTCTCCCCGCCTCTTCTTCAGCAGATTGAGGTCTGCCACTCTACGTTATATGTGGAAGTGTTGCAAACTGCGGATTTGTTTTGCGGTCCTCACATAGCGGAGGGAACGAGGTGGGGCTGCTCTTCCGGACTTGGAGGTCTACTATAGAGCCACTCATTTATCGCACTTGGTAGAATGGTTTGACATCAGGGACCCGGCTCTCTGGGTTTCCATGGAGCGGGAACTGACTCCGACTCCCCTGTCTAATCTCCCTTGGCTCCCGTCCCAGTGACAACCTCCCAGTTTGGCATTGCCCTTTTATCTCACTCCGGTGCTCAACGTGTGGGACTCTACGATGCTTAAGTACAAACTGTCCACCCCTAGGGGATTGATGACCCCAGTCCTGGCCCATCCAGAGTTTCCTCCTAGGTGTGGGGTTTGTAGGTTCCTGTGCTGGGAGGCGACGGCTCCTTCGTACATTTTTCAGGGACTCTGTGGGGGTGCTCTTAAGCCCCTGGCCCATATTTTTGCTCCTGACCCTGTGCCATCGGCTGCTTGGTTCGCTTACTACCAACTCCAACACTTCGTACGTAAGCTTTCCTCATCGGGCTCCCTACAGGACTCCCTGATGGATTTTGAACAACTTTGTGTATGGTGCATCCCCCCAGCATCTTATCTCATTCCTCTATGACTTCCTGATTTCCAGGGGCGAAGAGGGCCCTCCGTACTCCTTACCTGCATGGGTGCGAGAGTTGGACGTGGTCCTTTCAGAGGAGGATAGGCGGAAATGCTTCTGCTTTACACATAGCCTCTGCATGTCTTCAGCGGTACAGAAACCAAATTACAAACTTCTGACTAGATGGTATAGGGCTCCAGCTAGGATGCATCAGATTTTTCCCTCCCTTCCCGACACCTGCTGGAGATGCTATGCGGACGTTGGTACGTTAACACATCTGGTGGAGCTGCCCCCTGATTGCGCCTTATTGGCAAACTATCTCACATGTGTACTCACAAATGACCGCTAGCGAACTCCATCTCACGCCCAAAATGGCAATACTATCTGTTTTCCCAGGTTCAATTTCCAAAGCAAAGAAATCCTTCCTGAGATTTTTCGTGAATGCTGCCAGGGCACTGATCCCTAGGCATTGGAACTCCCAGGTGATCCCTACCTTGGGGCAGTGGACCGCGGAGCTGTGCCGCCTAATAAGATCTGAGGAACTGCTTGCAGAACGGCTGGACAGGTCTGAGACCTTTCTGTCCAGATGGAGGCCCTGGCTGATGTTCATGGAATCGGATGAGTTTAAGACACTGGCTTAGATGCATGATCTGTTCTCACTGATCACGTACTAATCCTCTTCCCTCCCCCCCCCCCCCCCCCTCTTTTTCTTTTTTTTTTTTTTTTTTTTTCCCCCCCCCCCCTCTTTCTTCTCTTTGTTTCTCATTTTCTTTCTGTTGTCTACTTGTCTTTCCTTGTTGTACATCTGTTTTGTGTTGTTTATGTATGGTGGCTTTAGGTGTCGCAATCTGAATAACCTGTTAATGACATCATGACCTTCGTATGATTACATGATTCGGTCCCGATGCTGAAGGCCCAGGGCCTCGTCCCATTCAGTTGTGATGGTCCCCTTTGGGGCGGACCCTTATGCCTGTGATCCATATGATAGGGATAGGTACTTAGGTGGGGTAAGGCTTGGTATAGGGCACACTGACTGAAATATTGTTGGTGTTATGCTATGTTATGCTATTAGCTTCAACGATGCTCACTTGCTGCTGCCTTTGTATGTTTTTACAATATATTGTTTGTGAAAAACTTTAATAAATACTATTTCTGCAAAAAAAAAAAGTTACCAAAAAGGTAATTACTTACCTCTGTCTCCGCCGCTCGCTCCCATCCAAAGATTTGAAGATTCTCGAGTGGCCGA
>NW_017306383.1:376447-384368 GCF_000935625.1 Nanorana parkeri | reverse complement strand
GGGGGGGGAGAGAGAGCGCATGCGCAGTACAGATTTTCTGCAGGGAGAAGATGAGAGACACAGTGGAGGTGAATGCACGCAGCCGGGAGTGTGCACGTCGGACAGACACCGTGGGACAGGAAGGGACAGGAGTCTGCGATGGATCAGAGACCGGCACCAGCACTGGAGGGACTGTTGAATACAAGTGAAAGGAAGAAGATGATCAGATCAAGAGGCATCATTTAAGGTAAGTCCTTAAAGCAGCATGGGGGGGGGGGGCATTTGTGATTTTAATGTCACTTTAACCAATAATTTTTTGCATACCAATTCTTTGCATTACATTGGACTGTGTCATTTGCCTAAATACTTTGTACTAAAAGGTGTCTCTCTTTCTTCTCTCAAAAAGGTTTGTTTGTTGTCGGGGTAAAAACAAGTTAAAAATGGAACAAAAAAATATAGGAAGATTTCATTATCTTATCAAAGCATTACAAGTTTTAACCTATCACTGCTGTTGTGCCAATGGTGATCTTTAAAGTAAAAAGGATCACAATGATATGAAAGCAGACAGCACCATTTAAATGGTTTAGGCAGGTAATACATTCTAGAAAAGTCCTAAGAGGGTCGAAAACGTACATCCTTTGTTTTGTTTATATTTACCTGATTGTAAAATTATTTGCTACGGTCTGCATGCAACTTTTTGAAAATATTGCTGCATTTTGGGTTGTGCATTGTTTGCGTATGCCAAGTTTTAGTGGTGTAAAAATGTTCTTAGCAGTAGCACAACATCTTGCGTCATGCTGTACTCTTACAATAAAATAATTTTTACTGATAATAAAGAAGACAGCACCACCTCCTGCTGCTGCAGACAGGTAATGCAGCCTGAAAATTTACAAAACATTCCAACCGCTCAAAAATCACAATTTGTGCTAGTTATATGTAATTACATGTATAGTTATTTGCACAAATTTGTACCCATCAAAATGCAGTTTTGGGGTAAATAGAGCTGTATTTTGAGGCAAGCTTTGTTTTTTTTTTAAACTATGGTTAGGATGTATTTACAAAATCGAGGCTCAGTGCACAATCTTCGAAACTCTATATTTTTTTATTTTCTGCTCTGTAAACAAATAGGCTTGGGGTTTAGTATTTCAGAGTTGTTTGGGAGGTTTATTTTATTTCCTTTTGCTAGGGCCCTTTTTTTTTTTCTGGCAGCATGGCCATACATTACCATAGCCACTGTGCCTGTGTAGTTGTCAGGAGGTAATCGTCGGCCTGGGCCAGGAAGTGGAACCCAGTAGCAGGAACTGGCTGTAGTCCGAAGGCGAGGTACAAAGGGGCAATCCAAAGGCAAAGCCAAAGTCCGGGTCGAGGCAGGCAACTGGGTTCAAGAACGGGAATGCAGGCCAAAGAGTCAGCAACAGGGAGTCAGACAAGGGGTCAGGAAATAGCAGCAGCAGAAAACACAGGAGGCTAGGCGATGCACCATATAGGTAGAATAACTCAGCAATGAGCAAGGGCTCTGACTAGGCTTTTATACCCAGTGGGGAAGTAAGACCACCCCCTGGTTGCCAAGGCAAAAGTAATGTGTGCAGGCGCACTACACGCGCGCCCCCGCAACCCTGGCGCCAGGGGTCCTGCCAAGAGGGAGTAATCTCCCCCGCAACCTCTGCCGCACATGGCGACCCCGAGCAGTGGTAAGACCCCTGGTACCCTGACAGTAGTGTTGTCGGCCCATAGCTTCTCAATGTAAGTGAGCCCTTGCTTTTATTAATTTAATCATCTCAGGCAGGAACCTGTCTGATCAGTGGTAAATAATTGACAGCAGCTCCATCTGGGAACCTCACTGTCATCCAGCCTACATCCAGAAAGCTCCACCCTTGGTATTTAGAGATAGTGGTCACGTGGCCGCTAATATTGATTCAAAAGTTAGGTATTTTAGAACTTTTTTAAGCTGTTTAAGGAGGGTCTTTTAAGGGTGTCGATGTATTGGGAGCAACTGGGTTTACAGCTGCTTTAAAGTGGAACTCCAGGAATATAAAAAGTTAACCCTTGCAATGGAGCTATCCCTGCTAACTGCTCATTTTGGTCTGTGGGCTCAAATTAAGAAATATCCTTACCTGATCCTCGATCCAACCTGGTTGCTAGACTGATCTCCACAACCTCTCCTGGGCTCTGTGAATGAAGAGGAGTGAACTTGCAAAGTTTGTATTTCAGCTTGTACTGCATAGGAAGATAAGTAATTTTCTTAATCAAAGTGCCATTATTAGTGTTTGGTTAATCATATTACGGGAAAAATTAGATGTTTTGGGGCCACACAGGGTCCGTTCCCCCCCCCCATCAGGCAATGCATCTGTTTGTAACGCACACATAAGCATGGGATAAAAGCAACATACACTGTCTGAGTTAAGTGACTGAGCTGTGAAAAAATATGAGAGGAGATTTTAAACCAACTGTGAAGCATGGTGATGAAAATGGTATGGTTTGGGGTTAGATTGCTGCTTCAGAACCTTGGCAGCTTGCATTCAAACAGTCAAGTATGAATTCTGCATCACATCAAAGTGTGCTTGATAAGAATGTGAGGCCATCTTTCCAAAAGTTGAAGTTGAACTGGAAAAGGATCTTTAAACAGGATAATCATCATAGCACACTAGCAAATCTACTAGAAAGAAATTATGGATTATGAACTGGCCTAGTCAAAGCACTGATGTGAATCCCATTGAAATGTGGGGGGATTTGAAAATGGACAGTTCATGTGAGGAAACCCACCAACATCTTCTAACTGAAGGGATTTTGCACGGAGGAGTGGTCAAAAAATGGATGAGAGAGACTGAGGAACTGTTGTGCAAAACACCTACAAGTATTTCTAATATAGGGGGCAATACCAGCTTCTGAAGCAAGGGTATACTTACTTTTTCCACATTAATCCAATACATCTGTTGCTATTTTTGCTGAATAAATGATTGAAAAAGGCAAATTGTTCCTTTTGGTTTTATTCAATATTATCACCTTTATCTTTTGACACTGTTTAAATCAGGATCCAATGTTTGCCTGTTCAAATATGTTGAAAAAGTCAATAATTTCCATAGGGTGCACTTACTTTTTCATAAGGCTATACCAGACATGTTATTTGCAATAAACTGTTGTGCTTAGCGCTCATTGACTCTCACTGCTGTAATAAAAGTTGTTATGGCACAAAATACCCTCATGGCTTATTGATTTGAGCCCAAAGTCCCCTCATGGCTTATTGATTTGAGCCCAAAGTCACCTCGTGGCTTATTGATTTGAGACCAAAGTCCCCTCGCGGCTTATTGATTTGAGCCCAAAGTCCCCTCGTGGCTTATTGATTTGAGCCCAAAGTCTCCTCGTGGCTTATTGATTTGAGCCCAAAGTCCTCTCGTGGCTTATTGATTTGAGCCCAAAGTCCCCTCGTGGCTTATTGATTTGAGCCCAAAGTCCCCTCATGGCTTATTGATTTGAGCCCAAAGTCTCCTCATGGCTTATTGATTTGAGCCCAAAGTCCCCTTGTGGCTTATTGATGTGAGCCCAAAGTTCCCTCGTGGCTTATTGATTTGAGCCCAAAGTCCCCTCGTGGCTTATTGATTTGAGCCCAAAGTCCTCACGTGGCTTATTGATTTGAGCCCAAAGTCCCCTCGTGGTTTATTATTTGAGCCCAAAGTTCCCTCGTGACTTATTGATTTGAGCCCAAAGTCCCCTCGTGGCTTATTGATTTGAGCCCAAAGTCCCCTCATGGCTTATTGATTTGAGCCCAAAGTCTCCTCATGGCTTATTGATTTGAGCCCAAAGTCCCCTTGTGGCTTATTGATGTGAGCCCAAAGTTCCCTCGTGGCTTATTGATTTGAGCCCAAAGTCCCCTCGTGGCTTATTGATTTGAGCCCAAAGTCCTCACGTGGCTTATTGATTTGAGCCCAAAGTCCCCTCGTGGTTTATTATTTGAGCCCAAAGTTCCCTCGTGACTTATTGATTTGAGCCCAAAGTCCCCTCGTGGTTTATTGATTTGAGGCCAAAGTCCCCTCGTTGCTTATTGATTTGAGCCCAAAGTCCCCTCGTGGCTTATTGATTTGAGCCCACAGTCATCTTCAACTGCAGAAGGGTAAGGAGCTCTCCAGCCATTTGGTGTGTAATTAAGCCAGGAGAAAAAAACAATTGTACAAGTACTGTTTAATAAAAATATAATTGAATACAAAGTCATTGTTGAAATGATACATTTCTATATGAGTTATACAAATAATATCAAGCTTTAGTTACATTGTAAATAACACTTCACCCATAAATATATTTAAGTATAGAGAACAGATAAATATAAAAAATAAATGAGTTGCAATACTATAAGGTATTCACATTATTTAGTGACTAGGAAATCTGTGCCCGTTCATGGGTGGAGTAATTTTAGAAGTGGGTGCATGCCTCTCTGTAATCCCAATATAAGGCTTTTGGGCAGCTTCAGATCATGTTATTCCCATGAGAAATGTCTACCTTATAAAGTGATCTTCTGCTTTCTCCATGCAGGCAATCAAACTGGTTAGCTTTAAAGCAAACTCCAACAGCTACTTACGCTTAACTTCCCTTCACTCCTCCGCTATGCCATTTGCCCACAGGAAGTAGAAACAGAAAAGCCCTATGTAAGCTCCAAGTCATACCCAGGGCTGAGGACTCTCTTCCCCACTGCCATGTAACCATATTGGCTTCCTGAGAGACAAAACGCCATTCAGAGGTGCAGTCACATGCGAATCACACGCTCCCCTAGATTCGTATTTAGCAAGTATGTCACTTTGGTTTCCAGGCTAAACAGAAAAAAAGCGAGAGGCTGGTATGCCCCATATAGAGCCAAGCGACAGGTTCACTTTAAAGCCCATTTCCACTTTTGCAAAGGTATTTTGCGACTCACCCTCAGCAGCCTCGTGTGGATGTCCCTGCTGCATGTCCTCGGGCGCCATGTTGGAGGTGGCAGAGCTGTCCGTGAGGTGTTCTGAGAGCGTCCTGCGGGCTCTCGGCTGCCTGTCTAAGAACCTCTCCATGTCCCCGATCGTGACCGGACTGAGAGGGGTGTCGTGAATGGGTGGATGGTGCTCCGGTGAGAAGATTGGCCGTGAGTACGGGACGGAGCTCGGGGCCGCTCGTCTATCGCATTAGGCACCGGAACCGGAAGTTCGGTATTTTTTTTTAAACATGCCAGCAATGTACACAAAGTTCACATGAAGCAGGCATATGCAGTTGATGTATATGAAAAATGTCTTTGTTAGCTTTCTTCTTCATAGGCGCATGGAAATTTCTCCCTCTGTGCTGTGCAAAGCAATGTGAAAATACCCCCCCTAGACAGCATTTGTATGTAAAGGCAAAGCTAGTGTTTAGTGATCGTGTTGCAATGGGTGACAGGGAGGGGGCCAGCTGATTACAGCTTGACCCTGGTGTCTGACTGAATTTCCTGTGGAGAAAATGTTAACTTTTTAGGCTTCAGGCCTAATAAAACTTTCATTAAAAAAATGAAGAAAGCCTGCAATGTGACTGATGAAAATGTGCAGATGTATACATCATCACTGCACCTCTACATTACCACAATAAATGCTAATCACTTACAAAGGTGAAAATAGATTTAAACTTAGCACACATGTATTATATTCTGCATTTCTTTCTTAATTTAGATTTTTTTTAGGAGTATTCCATTGATTTGCTAAATTTGTATTTGCTAGGGTTTTGTTTATTTTGTCAAGTTATAGAAGAATGAATGGAAAAAAAATAGGTGCGTATACTCCTCTGCTCTGCTTGTATACAGAAATGGGTGGAGACGAGAGAGAATGGAGCAGTAGCACATAACATTCAGCAAAAGATGGTACAATTTTCGTCTGGTTCCTGATAAACCGGGCCAAAATTTGCACAGCGGATGCCGTTGACAGCACCCTTCTGCCTGGCATTCCTTCGTTAGCTGATCTAAGGAGCTGGTTGGAAAATTCTCAGGCAAAGGAAGCTTGCAGCCAATAGCTCCGTTCAGGTATTTTGACAACGGTTGGCGGCCACTGTCAGAATACAATGCAGACAGCGGGGGATTTGCCCATCAACGCTCATACGCGTTGATGGAGGAACCTGTTCTATTCTTTTCGTTCAGCCCATGTGATGAACAGAAAATAGACGCGTGTGTATACCTGACTTAAGTGGGAACAGATTGTGGCCAGGAGGGGAGAAACAGGAATGTAAAATGACATGAAAAATTGAACCTTTGTTTTACAATATACTATATACACTAAGGAAAACCTGTGCTTAGAGGAATATAAAGGTTGTGATTGCGAACATCTTCTGAAAATGCTAACTGTTGGCTGTTATCCCGATGTAATGACCTCTGAGTTACTGTGTACAGATCTGACCTTACTTGCTGCAGATTGTTTGAGGCTATTTTTTCAGACGTGCTGAAATCAGATCAGCATGGCTGTCAGGCATCTAGGACTTTCAGAAGGTCGGCAATGCCAGTTCTCATTACTCTATCAGCACAGGTTTCATACTGTTCTCTTATGTTTCAGTAAATAATATATTCAAATAAAACAGAGACAAAATAAATCTCTGAATTTGTCATATACAGTGTACATATGTTAGAGTGATGTTTACAACTTTAATCACAAATAAAAATAGCACATACAGTATGTCTACAATCACAAGAGTAAGATGTTCAACTATGCTTGGTAAAATAAATAATATTAATAAAATAATACAAAAAAACGGACACAACACCTTGAAGCAGAATTAAACCCTCCTATCCTCTGAGGACAGAGGCATCCTGGCCTTTATTTAGATTTGCAGTTGTCATGCTGCAGCACACATAAGCAACTAAGACATCAGCCATTGAGGGCTTGAAGGTTTGGTTAAGAGCTGACACAAGGACACTGGCAACTGGACAGCTAGGTTTCATTCACACCTACAATGTAGGTGCAATTTGGAATTCCTGTGGCAGGAACTAGCGATTTCCTGCAGCAGGAATCTTCCATTTACAGGCGGCAGTTGTCACCTATTCAAGTTAATGATCAGGTGACATGTGGCTGCATTTGGAAGCGGCAGAAGGCTGACACACCGCATGTAATTGTTTGTGATACAATTCCATGCAGTTAGGAATCAATCACTATCCCTGGATGCATGATCGATGCATCCAGGGATAGTGATGTACTGTATTCTTGAATGCATGCAATCATATCACATACATTTATATGTGGGGTGTCAGCGTTCTGCTATTTTCAAAAGCAGCCGTTGTCACCCTCCCGATCATTAACTTGAACGGGTGACGAGCTGTCACCTGTAAGTAGAAGATTTGGAGTTCCTGCTGCAGGAAATGACAAGTTCCTGCCACAGGAATTCCAAATTGCACCCACTTGGCACTCCATTATTACCAGAGGCATGTTAAATTAGTGGGTTTTATTTTAATCCCTTACTGGGGTCCATGATTTACAGAGACTATACATTATACATACAACCAAATTTTCATAGCTGTAAGGTGCTAGTATGGTAGCAGTGGTCAAAGTAAAATTTAGCCACCTGGTGAGCAGGACAAGGAGTAATTATGGAAAAATTGTCGAAATGTTAGGTAAAATTTGCTTGAAAAAGTTTATTTTTCTTAAAGGGTGCATTTATATAAATGTACTTTCCTTTAAAGGCTTATTCACAAAAGGGTGAAGAGTGAACGATCTAGATGTGTATGGTCCTAACTTACAGTATCTTCCTGCCTGGTTCTTAGCAACCTGGGAGGCTCTGGCTAGAAAGGAGGTGGCAGGCGCATTGTGCAGCAGAGCAGCCATGCCACTCTGCCGGCCTCCACGGTCATGTGACCCAGAGATGCCGCCTGCTACAGCCTCAGGTTACCTGATTATAGGAACAGCCATGGGAGTTGCTACCGAGCATCAACTAAAATTGAACAAGACCAGAATAAGTGGTGTGATGCGGAGCCTTT
>NW_017306383.1:373989-376421 GCF_000935625.1 Nanorana parkeri | reverse complement strand
GAGTGCCTCACTTGCCCTATGGTAGCTACAGCCCTGGTGTGATGCCTGTGATGAGTCCTTGCATGTTTCAGGTATGTACAAATATTAGTGGTATATGTGTTAAAAAAAGTGCCCCCATGTACAGTGTGTATCGGCTCATATAATGCCCTTTTTTTAGTATTAGTGGTGCCTGAACAGGATCACCAGTGGGATAAAAACATTGATCTTGATCCCAGGTACCATAACTGCTTATAAAACTTGAAACATGGTATTCCAGTTCCTCATAATAATTAGTATTTGGCACAAACAGTTTTTGGCTAAAACTGAACTCCAGGTAGATCAAAGAAAAAAAAATGAATCCAGCTCTGTATTAATTATTCATTTATTTTTTACACGCAACTAGTTAATGTATTTGTCTTGGTATCAGCCTCTTGCAATTCCTCTACAACAGGACTTAAAGTGATATTAAAGGCAAAAAATGTTTTCCCTCCCCCCCATGTAAATGTTAGCACTTACCTTAAATTATGTCTCTTATTCTGGTCTTCCTCTTCTTTCCCCATGTTTTCATGTGTCCCTCCAGCGGTGCGACGTCACTCCGATCCAGCGCTGACTGCTCTGTCCCTCCGATCCAGCGGTGTCTGCATGCGGGTGCACGCGTCCATAGATTTACCTTGCGTCTCTGCTCGTCTCCCATCCGAGAATCGGAACTGCGCATGCGCCCGCCCCAACATCCTTTGCAGCTGTACGAGCAGTTCCTGATTCTCGGCGCGGGAGCGAGCAGCGATAACGAGGTAAGTTTAACCTCTTGCCGTCCGCCCGTAGTAAAAAAACGGATGGACGGCACTGCTGCATTTGCGGGTTGCCGTCTCCAGACGGCAATTTTTTTCTGCTCGCGCGCGCCCCCTAGCGGGCACGCACGGGCAGAAAAGACCCGACTGTTGCACACACCCGTAATTGGGTAATAATAAATGTTTTTTATCATTTAATATAGGGGAAACTGTTTTTTTTTTTTAAATTTCGGTAATTTTTCCTTAATATAGTAAAAAAATAAAACCCCCAGTGGTGAATAAATACCACCAAAAGAAAGCTCTATCTGTCCCCAAAAAAGGGTATAAAATTCATTTCAGTACAGCGTTGCATGACGGAATAAATGTCAGTCAAAGTAACGCAGCGCTGAATACTGAAAAATGGCCTGGATGGGAAGGGGGTTTAACACCGCGGATGTCAACTGGTTAAAATGATTTCAAGCGGGTTTTTTTTTACACTTCTTGCCTATATCTACTGCTTGCTAGCAGTAGATATAAGCAAAAAACTGGAGGGTTTAGAACCCCTTTAAACTAGGAGAGGGAGGGGAAAGACAATGAGCCTATCATGCATGCTGCATGCAAATGTGTTGAAAAAAGAACATGCTGTTAGGAGAAGAGAATAGGATGAGCAGAGGCATGATGTCATCAGTCTTTTGCTACTCTTTCACTATTCAATCAGAAACCTGGAGGTAGAGAGAGAAAACCACTGCACAGTAGTTTTGAACTGCAAGTTGTGTCCACTTGGCTGTGCTGTCTAGCAGGGCTGTGAAGATCTCATGAATGAAAGGACAGAAATAGAAATCCTTTGTCAGGCAACACAGCTCTCCTATATGATTTTTGTCTCTGTATTTAGCTGTTTCCCGGGAGTTTGGCTTTCAGCTAGAGGACTAAGATGCTTTACTATGTCTGAGAGCATTTGTAATGCTATCTTTAGTGGCACAATCATTATGTGTAAGGGATCAGTAAGAGATATGGAAAAGAAGAAAAGAAGAACAAAAATGAGATGAACATGCAAGCTTTTGGAGGTGGGGGTATTGCAAGTGAATTGTGCAGTAGGAGTTAGTACTGTGGCTGTCTTTAGCTACAATATGAATAAACAGAAATAGATATCAACCATATCTGAATGTAAAATAATTTAATGTTAGCTGATTAAATTACATAGCACATGCCAAATAACTAACATATGTTAACATACTTTTATTCTACTTTCTATTAATAACAGTCTCAAAAGATACAAAGGACTATTTTTTAACCCCCTCATCACTGAGCTTGTTTTCACTTTCTGTTCGTTAATGACTGACACGCTTTTTGCTGTGTGATTCTTCCATGCCAGTAATATACTTTCTTAGTAAGTGCACCCACACATATTATATATTGTTTTTTAGAAGACAGATCGGACTATGTATTTATATCACATACGTGTGCCTAACACCTAACTTAGGATGAATAAACTATTTTTAAAAATAGTTTATTCATCCTAAGAAGAAAAGCCAAGAAGAAAAACAGTGCTGTGTCTTTTTTCTTTTATTCTGACACGAGCGATGTCAGAATAGAAAAAAAAAAAAAAAAAATTTTCCCATTGAAAAGCATTGGGACATTACTATTGGCTATTTACATTTGCAATAGCCAATAGTAAACTAGCATTGT
>NW_017306383.1:355393-373848 GCF_000935625.1 Nanorana parkeri | reverse complement strand
TTCTGCACTTCGGGTCGGCTGGACATGCTGAGCATGTTCGGCCGACCCGAAGCCACGCGAAGCAAGCCGATGTATGGCTGATTTCAGCCGTACCAGCCTGAAGTGAATAGCCGAACAGTGTTCGGCTCACTTCACTTCAGGTCGGTCATTCACTCGGCTGCCCTCGGCAGCTTAGTGAATAGACCCCTAAGTGTCACATTTAGTGACAGCGTTAGTGACAGCGACATACTTTGAACATCGCTGTCATGAGGGGGATAAATAAAGTTAACGCCTTAGGGCGAAAAAAAATCTGCAGCTCAGCTGCAGATTTTCATTGCAAGGGGTTATTTTTTATAATATTGATAGTATAAAAATATATGTGTATAATTTTTATTTTTACATTTATTTTTATTTTTCACACTTTGGACTATTACAGTTACATGAAAAATAAAGGATCTATTGGCAGGATCAAAAGGTTATAAAACTATGTTACAGGGGGACATACTGCTGTGTTAATGTTAGAGACAGTCTGCATCATCTATGTCATTTTTTAAAATTGTCCCTATAGTTACACTTTAATCTGCTTCCTATGTCTCTCAGTCACCTAGGCAGTATGATCGTTGCACCAGAATTAACAGGTACACTTACCAGTCATGTCTATTACAAGGACGTCTCTGTTGGAGTTTAGCTTATTTTACATAGCAAATAACTTAGTAGGAGGTATCCATGAGGATGGGGCTGGAAACAGAGAGATCTTGTATCTCCTCGGTGAATGACTTAACCTAAAAGCAGCTACTATAATTAAAATGACACTAAACTCAGAAGTTAAATCTTAAAAATGCATTTAAGTAGCTTAACTACGGTATTAACAGAAATGTAGCTTCTTTGTGTATCACTCAGCTGTAGATCCTCAAATCATCTCTGGATTGGTGCTGACACAGTCCTTCCTTCTGGAGGGTGGCTTTTGTGTTGTAAAGTAGCCACCGCTCCAAGCTTACTCCTTTGATGGACTACAATCTCAACACAAATTAGTAAACTAAATATGAGATTGTAGTCCATCACAGGAGTGAGCTTGGAGCGGTGACTACTTTACAACACACACAGGGACCATGGGGAACAAAAGTAGCCACCCTCCAGAAGGAAGGACAGTGTCGGCACCAATTCACAGATGATTTGAGGATCTACAACTGAGTGATACACAAATAAGATACATTTTGTTAATAGTTAAAGTACTTCAATGCATTTTTAAGATTTAACTAAGTTTAGTGTCATTTTCAGTATCAGTTGTTTGATTCTATCACTTCTCCCTATGCCACACTTTCAAAATCTTCTGGTTTATACCTCCTCATGTATCACTTGCCCTCCCTTTTAGATTATAAGCCCTCTGGGGCAGGGCCCTCCTTACTATCTTGTCTGGAATTGTATTCTGATTGTAATGTCTTCCTTATATTGTAAAGAGCTGCGCAAACTGTTGGCGCTATATAAATCCTGTATAATAGTAATAATAATAATTATTATTCTTATACCAAATTCAATATATGTTATCAGTATAACATAGAAGCTTTCACAGATTAGACCTCTTCTGTGCTTGAACAGTTCAGTTTTGTCCATAACATACTGTACCCTCTAGATTTTCTATAAAGCCCAGAATAAAAGTCCAGTACATCACATACGAATGTGAAGCACAGGGAATGCAAAAGATGGAAATGTTTTTTTCTTCAGTTGAATGTAAATGTAAACTGGACTTATGCAAAAAAAAAAAACATGTTGTAGCACATAGAGGATACCCCATTTTCAACAAACCCTTGTAAGCAAAAGCTAGACCTACAGCTGGCCACCCACTTACAATTTGAATGTACAGCTTGCTAAGATTAGGTTGAATGGGGCAGATATAAAAAAAAAATCATGCTATCACAATATAAGCAAAACTGATAATGTTGCAGCAATGGAGAGGATGGGTGCAAAGTCTACTTTTCCTAGGGGCAAATCTACAACTCCAGCCCTGAGTGTGCACTGAGCAATCTGCTCATAGTGTTCAATTAATTAATGTACACTGTGGGAAATTTGCTTATAGTGTTCAATGAACCCTAAATACACCAAATGTGAGCTTTGCCCCATACAGTGACTGCAACAATACACAGATAGGGATTGGCCCTTATATATTGCTTTTGTACCTGTGCCTTGTACCTTAAATCTGGCCAGCTCTTCAACTGAATGTTGCAACATCAGACCTAAGATTTTCCAACAGTACTGCAGGCAAAATATAGACCTGCTTTTACTAGGTGTAAGTGTAAAGGGCAAGTGGGTGGAGTTTAATACTGCTACAAAAGGTCTCCATGTTTTATATATCACTAAATGCCCTGCAGGGTTTCATGAAGCCTATAAGAAGCACCACATCCTTCTTCCTGCTGTGATCATATCGGATAGCAGAATTCACAATCATGTACACAAGCCCTTAGGATGCTCATGACATGAGTTGCTTCATCTGGCCGCTTTTTTTTTTCAGTGGGATTCGGAGACATACAGATGCATTGGTGTCGCCTTAGGTGGCTGGCCAGCCACCAAAAGGGGGAACTACTGATCAGTTAGAAAACCTGTCCCAAACCATGTTGTTCCACCCTTAAATAAGATGGCTCAAGCACCCATTCTTTGTTCTGCCCACTTCCTTTTCCTCCTCCTATAGAAGTCATTTGGCCGCACTGGGCTTACAGACATATAGAGAACTAGAGATCAACCACCCACTGATGTCAATTAAAGCTAATCAGAAAAACAGATCAATTTAACAATTTCCACAATAATTCATATCTGCCAAAATAAATATTACAAAACATCATTGACTGGGGTCAGTCGGGCAACATAGAATTAACAAGGGTGGTTCTGGATGATGATACCTTGTGCTTAGAACAACATTTTTGATACCAAATCATCAAAACCTAATCCAAGTTGCAGCCACTGGATTTACAGTGTTTCCGTCGTATACGAGTTGCATAGTCCTCCACATTTATCCAATGGCAGAGCCTATTCTGTTCTGTAACAGCAGCATTAAACCTGCCTGCAGGTCGCTTCATTGTAACCTGTGCAAATAAAACATAACACAGATGTTTAGTGTTAACTCCAAAGAGTTCAAACCCAGCACCAAGGCTGTTTCTAGCCACTCTGCCTCCTGTAACCACCACCACCACTACACAGCAAATTGTTTTCATGTAATGTACTAGAGAAACTAGCTATGGACTACAGTCTTAATTCTTTCATGCCTAACAATAAACGTCTCTGTGACATCTAACAGCTTCTTATGTAAAACCATTGCAACATTGCAATATACTGCCTATGATCCAGACAGGACCTGAAGCTATCCGCCATTGTTCACATGTATCGGCACATCCAATGGTTACCTGCGGCTAGGGACAGATGAATGGCCGTGGACACAATCTGTCCACATCCAGGGCCAATGGTCTGTCCCTAGCTGCAGATAACCGCTGGATGTGTGCGACCAACTGCCGACATCCCTGGCCATCTTTGGTTACTGTCAGCCTGTCATTGCTTTGTACAGTCTCCCCGGCCGCAGCTGTCTAATGTAAAATATGTTTTGAGATGTAAAATACAATATGAGCTGTCAAAATAATACACATCATAGCTAATATATTAAAAATAACTTTTAGGGGACATTTAATTGCTAAGGTATTTCTAAATGTCTAGCATACAATATGGTTTCAGATGATTTTAAAAGCTGTTTCTGGAAGGGAAAGTGTAGTGCATTTCTAGGAGGTACATATTTTGAGCTACATGTGCATGCGGTGTGCTGCAATACATTGTTAAATATTATATTCCTTCTTTTTTAACTGTTATGTTTATCTATGCACTGCATAGCACAATAGCGCTATGAATGCGCTGCACAAAATTAGAATAGAATATTCCCAGCGCACACCAATGCAACATGTTGTTTTGAAGCGAAGCCATGGGATATAAGGCAAACTGTGTTAGGCAAAGCTGCTCAATGGGGTTGATGTGAACAAGCTGTCATAGTCATTTTTACTCTTATGTTTGATATTGTACTCTGATCTGTGAATTAACCACTAGAGGGAGCCCTGTACATAAGTCCTGAATTTGGTATCTAGCTTCTCTGTGCTGAGAGAGATACAGGGTTGCCATTGCTGACCCTTCTAAGAATATTAGCAATATTGCCTGGATGTCTCTGGTTGTAACACTTTCTGACTCACTGACCAGGAACAAGTCAATCAGGAAAGAGTGAAGTCAAGACAGAAGAGCTGTATACTTATTCCAGGTCTGCACTTTATAAAGTATTAAAGTAGTATTAGTGCCCATTCCCACTGGGCGTTTAATAGCGCGATTTCCACCGTCCAATGACATTCAATGGAGCTGTTCTATGGAACAGCTCCATGTCGCTCGTCGCTGTCCCTTGTGCGTGACCCTTTTTCCCACGGATGTCGTGCGATGTTTCTATTTTTGCATGCAGCCCGATGCTGAAGATCGCGCGATCGTCGCTGGAACGTCGCCCGAAACATTCGCGGATCCTGGCCGCGCGGATCAAGGTGAGTATCGCTTAGTGTGAATGGGGCCTAAAGATCTGGGCGTTTTTTACCTTAATGCGTTCTCCGCATTAGGGTTAAAACGGTCCAGCACCTTTTTCTACCCCAGTCCCCCACACACTTACCGGTCAGCTGTGCTCGTTCCCGCTGCCGATCCGAAGCGATCCTCCATTCCACGAAGTTCCGGGTTGTGGGTGGAGTCTGCCATAGGCTCCTCTGCCATCAATCAAAGAGGGAAGGGGCGTGGCCTGCCACAGGGCTTTGTGTGTCTATGGACGCACTCAGTCTCTGCGGAAACGAACGGGCACGAGCATGCACGGGTGCCTCTACTAGAATGATGGTGGCACCCGTCCAGAGGGTGGGGGGAAAAGTGCTGCGGGGAGGCACTAGAATAAGAAACTTTTAAAGAAAAAGGAGGGTCTCCTTAAAGGAGAAATTTAAAAAAAAGCTTTAATATCACTTTAAAGTAACTGGATCAGTATTGTAGCCAGGCTCTAAAAGGTATTTTTTAATCTGTAACAGTTTAGGGGTTTATTTATAACCAATTTGCAGAGCCTTTTGCCCCAACTAACCTTTTGATCTGTGCAAATAGACACAAAAGCAAACGTTTTTAGATATATTTTCTTTTCAGGATGAATGTATGTAATGCATTTTGACCGTTAGATGGAGCTGAGGAGCATAGGAAATAAGTATACTGTAGACTAGAGGGTGTTGTGAGTTTTCATTTTTTTAATGAAAAGGTGAAATTACCCTTTAAACTGCGGACAAGTCTCTTCTTCAGACACCAGTTTTAAAGTGCACCTGTCCCAAGAGAAAAGTGAAGGCAGCTCCTGATTACTTCTCCTAAAAAAGCTAACTGCCTTGCTGTTATGCTGACTCTCTTGTTTTTAATATGTTCAGCCACTGATCCAAAAGAAATATGTAGATCAGGAGTTCCGACTTTACTCTGACTTTGCTGATCTACAAGCTTGCTTCAAGTCAGTTGAGTTAGTCAGTACTAACACAAAAGGGCTTTCATGAAAGCCAGGCAACCAGTATTTTCAGAAGTAGATCAGAAACAGCAGGCCCCATATTGCTGTTGTGACAGGTTCACTGTAGACCTGCCAGTCATCCAGAAAATGTGTGCATAACAGAATGGAAGGGCAGCACCACTACATTTGCAAGTTTTTTGCATGCAGCTCAAAACTTTTTAGTCAGTAATCCAGGGGTTCTTAAACTGAGACAAGGAAGGGGAATAAAAAAAAGATGAAAGTCGTAAGTTTTCCTTGTTCATGTTCTCTGGGCTTCCTTTCTGTGTACAACCGGATACTGCCCTGTCAATTTTTTAAAAATTGAATTTTTAAGATGCATTTGTTTACCTCTAGGCAAATTGGGTTTCTTCTATTTTCCCAGTGGAATCATTATTCAGGTTTTCAATTTCCTGTGCTTTCAGTTTTCTTCTATGTGCTTTTCTGCAGCGACTGTTAAAGAACAAATGCATGGCATTATAAAACACATCTGAGCAATGTACTTTGTATGTGTGAACAGTACACAATGGGTCTGACCTTAGAGAAGCCTTGATAACCTACCCAGAGCTACTTTAATCTCTTCCCTGCTACTTCTTGGCTTTGTCATTGCCTTTTGCTTGTCCTTATTTATTACAATTTACCCAGCTGCATGGATTTTAGTGTTCATACACAAGTCTGAAATTTATGTCATTACAAAAAGCAAAACCTTTTTGTTAGGGATGTTCAGATACCAAGTATTGTACTTGGTACTGTATACAATTAATTTCAGTACAGCGTTGCATGAAGGAATAAACGTCAGTCAAAGTACCGCAGCGCTGAATACTGAAAAATGGCCTGGTCAGGAAGGGGGTATAAACACCTGGTCTTGAAGTGGTTAAAGGCCTCATGTTTTTTTTCTGAAAACAGTAGAATGATGGGCTTTATCAAAAAGCTGGCATTTTGTTTTGTCAAAAAGCTGTTAATTTTGTGCCATACCAATACAAACAAAAGAAATAAGCATGAGAATTGCTAAACATTTGTAATTGCAACAATTATCTGTGCGAAGTGCTGCATTATCTGACAGAAATGCAGGGGTGCCAATATTTTTAGCCATGACAGTATGTCACAAATGAAGATCAGATGCAATTTCATTAATCAAAAATGCAGAGTTTTGAACAAAGTGCTAGGGGTTCACAAACTTTTTCTCACGACTGTAGTATAGTTATTACAAAATGAAAGTTCTATATTTAACCGTTAGTTATTATTTGACTAAAAATTAAACCAGAGAATAAGCAGCACAGACAGAAAATACAACTTAATATTAAATAGCTTACTGTGAACATATGCATATGCTAATAATGGCAATTATGAGGGACACCATGGCGATGATCAGACTAATTACAACCAGCTGACCTCGATCTTCTTTTAAATAAAATAAGTCAAGATATTCACACCTTTTCCCGGTGTACCCTTTTTCGCACCTGGAAGAAAATGTTAGAATTAGATCACGAAAATATATTTGCATGACTTATATAACATATTAAAGCTGGGAAATTCCACGATCATACGATAATCGACAGGTGTATGGAAGGCGTGCGACCGTTTCTACTGTATGGTCGCACGTCTTTCTTCTTACGAGCATGTTGGAAAACCAGCTGAAAATCGTAAGATTTTCAGCAGGTTTGTGGCATGCTCATAAGACAAATGCCGCACGGGCCAGTGTGCGCAAGCGCACACTGCCCGCTTAGCATTGCAGTCATCGGAAGCCCTCCCCTCAGTGGGGCGGGCTTGCGATGATCACAAGTACGATCTGCCTGTCCAAGATGGGCAGATCGTACGAGCTTTTAATTGTAAAGTTTATGGCCAGCTTTCCTGTGCAGATTGAAATTAAAACAGGATCACCACTACTTTTGCAGCTGTGACTATTGAACCCTTTGATTGCCATTACATATGTTATTAACCATTCAGAGGAAGGTACAGCCAAGACATGCGTATATGCCTTTTATAGTCAAGGGGTTTATTAAATGCTACCCCAGTCAGAATTACTTCTTAGATGAGTGACCTGCTGCATTTTGTGCACTGCCTTGAGAAGGATATCACAAATACCATTGCATAAGTCAGGGCTCAAAATTTCCACTTGCCTGCTCGCATTTAGTGAGTAAAAATAAGGTGAGGGCGAAATTTGGGTCTCCAAGTGCCAGTCCGTGGCCCAACTACGGCCCGCGAGCCAGTACTATGTGGCCCACAGCCAGCTGACATGTCAGGCACACGGTCGCAGACCGTGTCCCTGACTTGCGGGAGTAGCTTCACGGTCTGCATCTGTGTCGGATGCAGACCGCAGAGCAGCTCCTGTCAGCTCTGGCTTCCTTCGGCCGGAGCTCTGACAGTTCTGAGCTCCGGCCAAAAGAAAGAATGTATGTGAGCAGGATCGATGCCAGGTTATCAGGGGGTGATAGTGAGGTCTGTTGTGTGTGGGGGGGGTTAATAAGGGGGCAGTATATTATTTTATGTGTGTGGGGGGGCTTATAACGGGGGGAGTGTATTATTCTTTGTGTGCGGGGGGGGGAATTTTACTCTTATATTTGTGCAGGGGGGGAGGTGTAACGTTGTTGAGAAGTGAATTATTGTGCTTTAAGCTGCCCATACACCTTACAACCATCGCACGACTTTCGTTATGCGATGGTTGTAAGGTCATTAAAATCTCGTACGATCTGCCCATCTTGGACAGGCAGATCGTACTTGCGATCATCGCATCCCCTGAGGGGATGGCTTCTGATGATTGCAGTGCTGAGCGGGCAGTGTGCGCTTGCACCGACCCGTGCGGCATTCGTCTTCCGACCAAGCCACTAACCTGCCAAAAATCGTACGATTTTCGGCAGGTTTTTCAGCATGCTTGGAAGAAGAAAGTCGTATGACCTTACAGTAGAAGTGGTCGATTATCGTACGATCGCGGGATCACCCGCGATTATCGTACGATAATCAGCAAGTGTATGGACACCTTTAGTGTATGTGTATAGTAGGCCCCATTCACACCTACAGTATATTTCAGGTGTAATTAGAGATTCCAGTGTCAGGAACTTGCGTTTTCCTGCAGCAGCAATCCCTAATCTGCCGTTTACAAGCGGCAACTATCATAAGATAAGAATTATCATAAGATTATTTAAGAGGGGTGTTTAGGGGAGGAGTTAAGGCAGGGTAAAGGTTAGGTGGGGCAACTGGTGGCTAGTGACTCTTAAGGCCTGGCTAGTAGCTCAGGACTTGAAATTTTGAGCCCTGGCATAAGTTATGATAAAAACGTATTTTATTTTATTCAATTAAAAAATTGTTTACAAAAAAATAAAAACACATTTGAGTAAACCCCCTTCTAGTATGCCTTACACCCAACACAGCCACATTATAAACGTATACAAGTATGAAAACCATTTGCATTATTTTCCATTTATCCTCTTAATTGTTCTTTTTGCACAGTCACAACGGTAATCTACAGTGGCTTGCGTTTATTGGCAGTTGTGACAACGTGTTTCACTGGTATGCTTCCTCTGGAGACCGAAGGTGGCCAAAAGGGTATTAAGGTCAACATAGAGGAAAAACACCATCTCACAAGCCTTCCCTCAACCTGGTCTGCAGTGGGGACACAGGAATCAAGGAGGACGAAAGACTCGGTCTGATTGTATTTGTCTTTTTTTCTGTTGAATGGAATCACCTTCAAGCCTTGCTACCATCAAGAAGAAAATTGTGTGCGCAAGCCTCTCAGACACATTTGTCTGAGTTTGAGTGTCTCTATTTGACAGAACACATTCATAATCTAAAAGACTATGCTTTTCTCTAAATTATTCAGACTTTACTTTTCTAGAGTGCATAGTTCTAGCATCATTTATTGAATACCACCTCATACTGAAATCCCCATTGCCCAATTGTACCCAAACCTGCACACTTTATATGGTATCTGCTTTGATGGAAACAACCAAATCTAATGCAACTATCCTGCTGATTGGTCCATGTTGAAAAGGGTGGAGCTTCTAAGCAGGGGCAGGGTTTAGGAGAGGGTACTGTACCTGAAGTACTGTCTGAGGCAGCATAAAGCAGCCGAGTACTCCAGAGAAGCACACACTTAGAATGAACATGTCTCCACCTACCTACAAGATGGTTCCTTCAAGGCTGCAACAAAGCGACATTTTCCTTTTACACAGTAATGTTTGTATGACTTTGGACATCGGGAGAAATAACCCCTCCATCTTGCTGGCGCTGAAATCTCTGCAAAGATTATTGTAAAACATTTACATTTGATTATGTAAATTAAATTCAAATATTATGCTATCACTTTGTAAGGGATGTTAGCTTAAAGCAGAACTAGGGGCAAAGAAAATCTTAACTTTTGCAGTGGGAATACCCCAACACTGCAAGGGTTAAGTGCTTGTTTTGTCTAGGGAGCTAAAATAACAAAGTTATACTAACTCGAATCGCAATCTCTGCTGGCTCCTAGACCAGTCCCTTCAGTCTTGCTCCCCCTCCACTTCAGCTGTCTAAGGTCCTGTGAGTCATCACATTCTATACAGTGTATAGAACATGAAAATGCAGAGGAATATATATTTGCTGAAGCAGAGGAGCAGACAGACTGGAGGGAGCAGTCAAGGATCCAGATTCGAGGTTTGGGTGAGTATAACTTTATTTTAGTTCCCTAGAAAAAACAAACACTTAACAAGCAAAACACAGTATGGGGGTAGCCCCATTGCAAGATTTAAGACTGGAGTTCTGCTTTAATAGTGTAATGCTGTTGTGGCAGTGCAATGTATGCCCACCATTAATTCAGAAATAATGGCAATGCACCTAGCATTGCAATGTGCGATAGCCTGTGCTAAACACGGAAATACTGTGCCATTGGCATAATGTTTTAGTGGGAACTGGCCCTAACTAGAGCTGAATTAGTATAGAAAACAACATTTACCTCGATTTCTGTAGTTGAACCTGTAAAAACTGTGCGACTGTATATAGCTTAATTGACACTCCTGTCTATGCATATCAAGAACACATGAAGACCATATACAGCATAACAACAATTTCAACTAATATAATTAATGGGTAGCTCATATAACGAGATCCAAGAGCTTTATTGTTTTCGTCTAGTGAAGTACAATGCAAGTAGGAGGAAATTTAATAAAACGTCTCACGCACTGTGTTCCCTGGTAAAAATAGGTTATATAAACATAAGCCTTATTACTAGCTGGCATCTTTTCCGTTTGGACTGGCAGAACAAACATTTCTGAAATGAGGTTTTGCATACACTCACAGAGTCTGATGTATTAAGGTTGAAAGCTTCCCTGACAGCCTGTCAATCTTCAGAAAATGTAGCAGGAATGAAGTAGTGTGATTTACTAAAAGAGAGCACACTGGGTGTGCATATGGAATGCACACCCATACCGGACTCAGAACGAGGCAGACATGTATTCACTAAAGCCGACCAGACACCCTTAAGATCTTTATATCTTATTGCTCTTTACCTTATAATTATATTACCTTTCCATTGTTTAATGAACTTAATTATAGCTTAAATGAGAACTATGAGGCGTGTTAAAATCACTCAGCCATATAGTTCCAGCCAACCTGTGACAAAATCATAGTTACATAGTTAGTCAGGTTGAAAAAAGTCCATCGAGTGCAACCTATAGTTCTCCTTTAACTTCAGGCTTCCCTTTAGAGTTGCACAGCTGTACAGGCTCCTCCGCTGCACTGAAATTGCTTAGTCTGATTTCTCTGCACAGTGTGAGCTGCTCACACTGTGTATTAGAAACTGCAGCAACAGGGGCGTAACTAATAATCACAGGGCCCCAAAGCAAAATTTTGCATGGGGCCCTGTGATTTCTAGTTACGCCCCTTGCAGAGCCCACCTGATATCCCACACAGCCCATCTAAGGGTGACCCTGCAGAGCCCACCATAGAATCTCTATGGTGGGCTCTGCAGGGTCTCTGGTGGGCTGGTCACACCCCTGCACACCTCTTACCTGTCCCCTCTTCCGTCACTGGGCCCCGCCTCCTCCTCCACTGCTGGCGCCAGGCTTAGCCTCCTCCTCCGCAGCTGCTGGCTGTCACTGACTCAGCAGCGGCTGTGAGGAGGAACATGCCGCTGCACAGATCACTGACAGGTTGTCAGTGATCTAACAGCGACATGTTCCTCATCACAGCCGCCAATGACAGCCAGCAGCCTTAGATGCCATAGCGAACCGGGCGGCCCCCACAGCATCAGGGGGATGTCCTGGCCGGGCACCCCTGTGCCCCGGGCCCCAAAGCGGCTGCCTATATGTTACGCCACTGTGCAGCAAGTCTGTGTTTGTTGTAAAGTAGCCACCGCTCCGAGCTCACTCTCGTGACGGACTGCATTCTCATGGTTAGTTTACTAATTTGTTTCTTTTTTTTTTTTTTCATTGTTTATCCGATTAACCGATTAATTGAACTTAATAATCGGCTAACTAATCGATTTTGAAAATAATCGTTAGCTGCAGCTCTAGATTGTAGTCTATCATGGGAGCGAGCTTGGAGTGGTGGCTACTTTACAACACACATACAGAGACCATGGGGAAGAAAAGTAGCCACCCTCCAGAAGGAAGGACAGTGTCAGGATGAAGTCAGAGATGATTTGAGGATCTACAGCTGTGTGATATACAAATAAGATACATTTTTGTTAATAGTTCGGATACTTGAATTTATTTTTAAGATTTAACTCCTGAGTTTAGTGTCACTTTAAAAGCAATTTAAACTATTAAAGTACAAAAACAAATGATTTGTTGAGATTATCCAATGTAAACCCTTTGGATATGCTGCCCTAAAAAGTATAAACTGTCTCTACACTGGTCTTCCTTGGCAGATTCCGGTTTTATTGAGGTCTCAGATCCTTGCATCATAAGACTTCCTTTTGGTGTCATGTCAAGTAATGAGTCATAGGGAAATCCCTTTTATAATAATGTGTGATGTATTCCAACAAATGTTTGTTTTTCATGAAATTGTTAGCAGAGTGTAAGGTTTAATGTTTCCAGTGAACTAACTTGTTATGTAAAGTTTGCAGGATATATTCAATCTGGAGGCATTTTCCATAAAAACAACAAGTACACACCTTTTATAAAAAACAATAAATGAACACATTCATAAAAGATAAAAATTTTAATAGGAGCCAGTAAGGCTAGGTTCACATCTAGGCGATTTATCGCGGGGATTTAGCGCAAAACACAGATTCCCGCTGAAGTCAATGGGACCTGCTCACACCCTTGCAGTGCGTTGCACAGCCAAAATCGCCTGTCGCACAAAAAGATGCAGGAGCTGTTTTCGGGCAGTTGTCACGCGGTTGTGGTCCCATAGACATCTCTATGCATTGAAAATCGTGTGGCACAAAAAAAAAACAAATGCACTGCAACAACTACACGAAAACAGCTGATCGCCTAGGTTTGAACATAGCCTAAAGCATTGCAATCACACTCTGGCTCCTGTAGTGCCGGTCAGTTGCAGGGAGAGAAGGAAATATGAATAGACTACAAGTTCGGTGCCGTCAATGCACTTGTATTCCATTAAGAATGCACTTGTATTCCATTAAAAACTACAAGTCCTTCTGCCGCAGTGGCTGATGGGACTTGTAGTTTCTCCATTCACAGATCCTGTCAAAGGATTTGTGAACGGATGACATGGCTGTGCGGCCGCGCATACAGCTGCGCCAAATTCAAAAACTGACAGGAGCCTGTGGGGAGAAGAACCCTGACATTTAGGTTGGTAGGTTGGGCATGGAGTTGTGACTGTGTTTCACGTTATACCCTGAATATCGGTGTAACATGAAACGTGGCATTAAATGTAAACTTAACGTTTAAAAAAATACAACCATTGCAGTTAAAGAAAAAGTGTTCAAGAACCCCAGCCTCTAACAGCCAAAGGAAGAATTTGAATGTTTGGAGTTCTGTGAAAAATACAACAGTTGCAGGGTTAGGCTATCTTCACACCATCTCCAGTGCGTTCCAGCATGGTTAGCTGCTGGAACGCACTGGATCGCATACTGTCCGGCTCTCTGCGTTCTGGCGGGAGGGTGCATGGCTGTCCATTCAAGTCAATGGCACCGGAGCCACGCGCCCCCCGCCAATGTGTGATTACCCACATAAGTGTAAATGGTAGAAGGTCACTCGCACACCAAAAACTTTTGCAGTCAATCTTCTTTATTGACCATCAAAGTGTCGCATTGCTTAGAGGGCAATTCAAGACCTTGTGGTTCCTTTTTTTTTTTTTGCGTGCGAGTGACCTTCTACCATTTACATTTGTGTTACGCAGAGGCATCTGCGGTTTCTCTAGCACCCACCCCCCGTTCCTTGGGGTTTTCCGGTCAGGAGTGGGACGGGATCCATTATGTTCTAAATTACCCGCATAAGAACAACTGGCACAGCAATGCCCACATTTCAGTCCAGTGCGATTGCAAAAAATAGTGCTTCTACTATTTTTCACAATCACACTGTACCGCAACGCAGGCATTGATGTGGCACACGTTCTGGTGCGGTTGATCACACTGCAGGCAGGTGGCGTCTACTCCCACCCCAGAACGCAGGGAGCCGGACAGTATGCAATCCCGTATGTTCCAGCAGCTAACCGTGCCGGAACGCACTGGAGATGGTGTGAACATAGACACACAGGGAAATGGGTGACTGATTTTATGTACTGGGACAGGATATCTATAAATTGCTCTAGAGATGTCCTGTGGTCTAAGTGGAAAATCAGAGAGGAGTTCCTATCAGGAGTCTACAGGCAGAGTCAGAGGAGATAAAGTGAGCTGTGATACCGCATTGCATTTGCTTTCTACCACATATCAGAAAAAGCCATTTTAATTTTTCATCGTTGTTGTTACTGCAAATATCCTATTGGATCATTCCAACATATTCAAAGCCATACTGTAAGTTTAGCCATGTGCTGAATTTTATGAACATAATTATCTTCCTTCCAATAACATACCTGAGCAGTTCTCTATGTACATAGGACATGGAAAACTTCTTGTTTCAGGTTGTGCAGTTGAATTTCCATCTGAACTCACCCATGGGAAAATGGTAAAACCTTTGAAAAAAGAAGAGAAACATGTGTTGTTTTGACAGTAATTGCTTGCTTTAAAAGTGAATGTATCAGTTCCAGTGAATGGGAAAGTCTCTGGAGAAATCCTGGAGGCGAGCATGGGAGGAGTTGATGAGGGAGCTAGAGAGCAGGAGGTCTTGGGAAGAGCGGAGGGGACGGTTAGGGTTATACATTGAGACGAGGTTGGAAATAAAGCCAGGGGCAGAGTTGTGGATGGCTTTGTAAGTGGTTGTTAATATTTTATTCTTTGGGCTATTGGAAGCCAGTGTAGTGATTGACAGAGGGGGGTTGCAGACACTGAGCGGTTGGTTAGGTGAATGAGTCTGGCAGCAGCATTCATGATAGACAGAAGGGGGGATAGCCTGTGTAGTGGTAGGCCAATGAGGAGGGAGTTGCAATAGTCAAGCCGAGAGATAACAAGTGAGTGGATGAGTAATTTTGCGGTTTCATTGGTGAGGAAGGGGCGTATTTTGGAGATGTTACAAAGGTGAAAGTGGCAGGATTTGGATAGGGATTGGATGTGGGGAAGAAAGGTGAGGTCTGAGTCAAGGATGACACCTACCACCTTGTCATGGGTTGAGGGCTGGATGGTTGTGTTATCAATCTCAACTGTAAAGTTGGGGGAAGGTGAATCCCCTGCTTTGTCTTGTATTGCTGCTGTCAGAGCCTGATTGGCTGCTAGCTCTGTTTGGCCACGAATTTTCCAACCTGCTCCTTCAATTAGCTGATTGAGGGATGCCGGGCAGAAGGGTGCCTACAGCAACACCCACACTGAATTTCGTCCGGTTCATCAAGAACCGCCAGAAATGTGCTGTATAGCTTACTTATCTATGACTCTTCTGTTCTGTGAGACTTTTGAAATGTTGCTAAGACAGAAAGTAGTTTATTCTTTCCCTTGTGACTGTATTTCCTTACAACTCACATAAATTACATCTCCCTAGAGGAATCAGAAAAAAAGGAAGTCATTAGGAAAAGGTTGTTTAAAACGCAAGAGAAAAATACTTTTTAATTTTTTCTAGAAATCCAGTGCGCTTCTAACTTCAGTGCGCTGTTAATGGCTAGTCCACGCCAGTCTCAGTGCGTTACGGCCAGCACTGGATCGCATTCCAGCCTATTCACTTTGTTTTGCGGTGGGAGGGGGCTTGGTGGTGCATTGAACTCAATGGCACCACAGCCACGCCCCTCTGGCCGCAATGCGATCGCTTTGTGCCTGTGTTCTGGTGTGCGATCACAGGCACACCAGAACACAGGCACAGGCACACCAGAACACAGGCACTGATGCGGCACAAATGTGATCGCTTTGTACCGCATCAGTGCCTGTGTTCTGGTGTGGTGAAGTCAGAAAAAATAGTGCATCCACTCTTAGACGTAATGTGCATTTTACCCTTGCAGTGCAGGGGGGCCCAACTGCAAAAGTATTTTTTTGGCCTGAAGTTCAGCTTTAAAGTAAATCGAAAGCCAATTTTTTTTAGTTTTGTATAGAATCTGCATTGTTTAACACCTCAAAGGTTTTATATGCCACGTGTTCAACAATCTGCCTTTCACCCATGCCTCTTCCACCTTTGAAGTGGATGCACAGGTCAGATAATAGACAGCATGCCAGAAGTCAAACTTCCATCTTTACTGAAATTCTAAATTCCAACTGAAAGAAACCATTCTACCAAATTGGTCTACATGGAATTTCAGTGACGTTTTAGGCATGACTTCCGGTGGCTGGCCATTTTCTAGACTTGTGGGGGGGTTTTTTCCTTGTGTCTATCACATTGGGCACTTTCTATTCATTTTCTGTCCCAAAAGCCCAACAGGAAATGTGACAAAATCACTCCAGGGTGAGGGGAAAGCACCATAAACAGGTTTCCCCATTGAAAGATTTGACCTTACTTCCTGTCAAATGACAACTGTAACATCTTGGATTTCCTGTCACTTACTTATATTAGACAATTGTCGCCAGTCCAAATACAGAGGGTTAATTTCCCGAGCTAGACAAAAACCTGCTATTTATAGCTATGACTAAAGATGCCCATACACTGTAAGATTATCGTACGAGAATCGCGGGAAATCCCGCGATCGTACGATAATCGCAAAGTGTATGGAAGGCGTGCGACCGTTTCTACTGTACAAACAAATGTATTTAGATAAAACCAATAATAGATGAGAATCATACTCACAAAGGTCGACATGAATGGAGCATTGTATGTGAATACATGGACCAAAAAGTAAGCCAGTGACAGCTGCACAGCCGTGCCTGTGTGCCAGCAAGGAAGGCTGTGATAACACGTTTCCGGGGTCACGCCCCTTATCAGATCTGATGAAGGGGGCGTGACCCCAGAAACACGTTTTCTGGGGTCACGCCCCCTTATTCCCCTTATCAGATAAAGTTTGGGGCAGCGTCCTGCAGAATTTCCATTACATCTCTCATTTTTAAAACAGACTTTGAGACTTTGAACTTATTTGCACACTTTTTTTGGTGGAGCAGTCCCATTTGGCGCTTCTTGTTCATATTTGTACGTCTTCCGTCGAACAAGCAGGCTGGAAAACCCGCCGGGAATCGTACGATTCTCGGCGAGTTAGTGGCCTGCTTGTCCGACAACTGCCAAATGGGCCGGTGTGGGCACGCGCACACTGCCCGTTTGCAGTCATCGGAAGCCCGCCCCTCATTGCAATGATCGCAAGTACGGTTTGCCTGTCCAAGATGGGCAGATCGTACGTTTTTTAATTGTGCCTGTGTTCTGGTGTGCGATCACAGGCACACCAGAACACAGGCACAGGCACACCAGAACACAGGCACTGATGCGGCACAAATGTGATCGCTTTGTACCGCATCAGTGCCTGTGTTCTGGTGTGGTGAAGTCAGAAAAAATAGTGCATCCACTCTTAGACGTAATGTGCATTTTACCCTTGCAGTGCAGGGGGGCCCAACTGCAAAAGTATTTTTTTGGCCTGAAGTTCAGCTTTAAAGTAAATCGAAAGCCAATTTTTTTTAGTTTTGTATAGAATCTGCATTGTTTAACACCTCAAAGGTTTTATATGCCACGTGTTCAACAATCTGCCTTTCACCCATGCCTCTTCCACCTTTGAAGTGGATGCACAGGTCAGATAATAGACAGCATGCCAGAAGTCAAACTTCCATCTTTACTGAAATTCTAAATTCCAACTGAAAGAAACCATTCTACCAAATTGGTCTACATGGAATTTCAGTGACGTTTTAGGCATGACTTCCGGTGGCTGGCCATTTTCTAGACTTGTGGGGGGGTTTTTTCCTTGTGTCTATCACATTGGGCACTTTCTATTCATTTTCTGTCCCAAAAGCCCAACAGGAAATGTGACAAAATCACTCCAGGGTGAGGGGAAAGCACCATAAACAGGTTTCCCCATTGAAAGATTTGACCTTACTTCCTGTCAAATGACAACTGTAACATCTTGGATTTCCTGTCACTTACTTATATTAGACAATTGTCGCCAGTCCAAATACAGAGGGTTAATTTCCCGAGCTAGACAAAAACCTGCTATTTATAGCTATGACTAAAGATGCCCATACACTGTAAGATTATCGTACGAGAATCGCGGGAAATCCCGCGATCGTACGATAATCGCAAAGTGTATGGAAGGCGTGCGACCGTTTCTACTGTACAAACAAATGTATTTAGATAAAACCAATAATAGATGAGAATCATACTCACAAAGGTCGACATGAATGGAGCATTGTATGTGAATACATGGACCAAAAAGTAAGCCAGTGACAGCTGCACAGCCGTGCCTGTGTGCCAGCAAGGAAGGCTGTGATAACACGTTTCCGGGGTCACGCCCCTTATCAGATCTGATGAAGGGGGCGTGACCCCAGAAACACGTTTTCTGGGGT
>NW_017306383.1:335232-355378 GCF_000935625.1 Nanorana parkeri | reverse complement strand
CCCCTTATCAGATAAAGTTTGGGGCAGCGTCCTGCAGAATTTCCATTACATCTCTCATTTTTAAAACAGACTTTGAGACTTTGAACTTATTTGCACACTTTTTTTGGTGGAGCAGTCCCATTTGGCGCTTCTTGTTCATATTTGTACGTCTTCCGTCGAACAAGCAGGCTGGAAAACCCGCCGGGAATCGTACGATTCTCGGCGAGTTAGTGGCCTGCTTGTCCGACAACTGCCAAATGGGCCGGTGTGGGCACGCGCACACTGCCCGTTTGCAGTCATCGGAAGCCCGCCCCTCATTGCAATGATCGCAAGTACGGTTTGCCTGTCCAAGATGGGCAGATCGTACGTTTTTTAAATTATTTTACAACCCTCGCAAGACAAAAGTCTTGCGAGGGCTGTGAAGTGTATGGCCACCTTAAGGCCGAGTAAGGCAGAAATGCGTCAGCGGTTGTGCTTTGTACAGATGCATGTGGAATAAAGTTGAATTTCTTTGGAAGATTATCGTGTGCTGGTTCCACAGTTTTTGAGACAAAAACCTGGGCAGGGTTTCAACACTTCCCCCCCCTCCACCCAAAACGTTTTTGATATACTTTAAGGGTCCATTCACACCACATGTGTTGCGGCTGGACTGGCTGTTGTTTCCAGCGCAGCCCCAACACAAGGCAAGGTAATTCGCCTCGTCACGGATGACACCCTTCACACCACCGCATTGCGTTGGGAACGTGGTGGTGTGTGCTGATAAAAGTATGGCATGCCTTACTTTTTTAAGTGCAGCGGGATGCAACAGAGAACAACCGTCTCGCACCCTGTTATGTCCATAGAACTGAATGAAATGTCACTTGTGGCATTTCAATAAAGTTCTAAGAAAGAAAAAAAAACACTACACAGTGCAATACGCCATAATTGGCGCATCGGCACTGTGTCTGACATCGCACACCAGCCACTGTGCGTTTAGCATGTAAATGGACCCTAACAAATGCTCTATAACTGACCCTTTTACTTTGACATTTTGAAACACTGTTATGAAGATATTCAATGAATCTTTTTATTCAAAGTACGTGGGAACAAAATTACCAACATGGAAGCCAAAACAGAGTGACTCATAGATCTATGTTCCCATCGGATCACGTGAGTTTCTATTTTAGTGACTGTGCAAGGTAGTGGGTTTGGCAGCTGCTCTGTGCATCAGTTTCTAAAAGTAACCTCAGTGATTACGCTATGATCCTTCCTGTGATACACATAGGAAAGGGGGAATCTGTCGCTATAACTTCCGTATAACTCAGATACGGCCAGCACTACACGGGGAATGTTAGGGCCACAAAAGCAAAATAAGAAAAGTGGCCCCATTGGATTGTCGCCCCTATCACCCATGTGTTTTAAAAAAAACTAATTATATTTAATTAGAGGTGTGGGCTAACTGTTATGTATATGTCTCTCTGGGGCTGCTTTGCTGGATCTTTTTGCTTTGTCTTTCAGGTTACAAGCTGCCTGCTGTTGCTAGGAAGATTTACCTCAGTTGCTGGACAGACCTTGAGTCAGCAGAGCACAGGATTGGTGACATGCTTCAGAATTCCTTTTGGATCTTTTCACCTGCTTCCTGCCCACCGTCACCTTTGCTCTACTTTCCCTTGTCGCGGTCAGCCTTTATGGGGTAATGTGTAACTTTGTGGGTGAACAATGTTTGGTAAAGGTAATTAGGTTGGTGTAAGTTATTGCTGCTTGAGTTGTAGTGACTACGCATGCTGGTCTGTTAATGGCTAACAGTCGTTTTGTTATAAATAATAAAGGTTAAAGTCTATTTATTGGTTAAATTGATTAAAACCCAATAAAAGGTGCCGCGACCTATAGTTATTCCACAATTGTTGTGTTTTACTTTATTATTTAGGTTTGTGGTTATGGTATGTGTAACTGTTCAGTCAGTAGCGTTTGATCATCTTTTTGTAAAATGCCTCATCTGCTGCATTTTGAAGTCAACCTATTGCAAATAAGGTTGTATGCCAACAAGCTGATAAGCTCATGTTACTAAGTCAATTAAAAATCTCACAAGTAGTTCAGCTGTACCGCATCCTGCCTAGACAGCAGCAATGTTCTTGAACCTTTATCCTCTGGAATCGCTTACAACTGTTAATGAAACATTTTTTAAATGCTTGTGTGTTCAAGTACAGTACCAGGGTAGCACTCAAAGCATGCCAGGAATGAGCAATTACTGTCCTTCTTTAAAGCCCAAGTGTATGGGGCCATAGAAATCTTACCTTCTTTGTGTGGATGAGTGCAGGGCTGTCACTATAATGAGGCGGTTGCCTCAGGAGGCATATCATTGGGTCACATTGGCAGATGCTGCTGCACCCTGTCCAGCCAAAGCATCCCAGGTTGCTAAGAGATCTTGATAATGTCCGGCATCCTGCCCAGCTCACGGATGTCACCGGTTGCCAGGAGCTCAGCGGGACGCAACCAGTGATGCCAGAGCCAGTGCATCACCCACACCGCACAAGAGGTACCATGCATAATGCCCCCCCAAACATGCACCACCAACGGCCCAACAACCCCTCGGTAACGTGCACTGCCAGCATTCACTTTTTTTAGTTTTGGATAGTGTTAAGAAGGGTTATAACCCCAGCCAGCTTTTTTTTGCCATCTGTGTCCCAGTGGGGAGATTTCCCTTTGCTTCCTGTCCAACAGCCACAACAGGAAGTGAGAGGAAATCCCTCACAACTGGTGTCCCCATTGGAAGATTTCCCATCTAATCCCAAACTTTGGGATTTTCCTTCACTCTCTGTGATAAAGGTCAACAGGACAAATAGAGAGTGTGAATCTCCCTCATGGGGACACAGACAGCAATAAAAAACAGGTGTCCTAGTCTCTCTCCACTCAAGTTTTGGCTTCTGTTCCACTTTAATATTATGAATGTAAAATATCAAAGTGTCCAACTGGGAGTATTATATTATATTTTACACAATATTAGGATCTTTTCGCTTACAAATGTAATCAATTACAAATGTTGACTGTATAATATTGTATACTATTTTAGCACGGATGGCAATTTAAAAAATTCATTTTGGATGTTGTAATTAAACAAATAATCATATCCGACCAATCTGAATTCAACTTCAGTAAGTGAGGTGGGGTGCATACAGTATGTGTTTATGTGTATGGACTGTTTTTGCTGCACCAATGTCACACAACAGCCCACTTACAATACCCCATATTGAACCATATAGTCACAACCATAAATGCTGCACAAACGTTTTGCCTTTAATGCTCGATAAATGCACTTGCATCATCAAACTTTTCTTTTTACACGTTGCGGTGCAGTACATTTTTCTTTTTTTTTCTCAGCTGGAGAAATCACTGTTTCCTTAATGTGCAATGCAACAGGTTTACACTTCAGCATGTCCTGTTTTCACCCAGCACACACAAATGCAGTGTGCAATAGTATAACCTGGACCCACTGAGTGCAATTCATTTTTACTTGTTGTTGACCTGGACATGCGTTGCTCAATGGTGCCCGACATACATGGTGCAAATGAGCCCTGGGTCTTCCAGGTAGTGGATTACATGATAGAAGATATTACACTCCTACTGCCACTGCCCCAAAAAATAATGGAATGGAAACACTGCTTAAAATCCATTTACAAGGCTTGTAATCAAAACAAATGTTACATAAACCCATACAAACTAAAACAAACAACACTCATACAACTAAAACAATCAACAAAATCTTCCCAAACTTCTGTTTTATCATAAAATACAAGTCCCTATGATTAAATAAATGATCAGCAAGATCTAAAAACGACATTTTCCGAGTGCTGGTAATTTTCATCCTTTTCTGAACTTAAAGATACACGGCGCCATCTGTGTTTATCACTTTGATCATTGGTTCCAGACGCTGAAAGGAGTGCAGGAGAAACATCCATACAATACATTTTTAGTGACAGTCTCCAAGTTCTAGTAACATGTTACATCTCCCCCTCTATACATTTTGTCATTATACATGATAGTATGCACTGCACAGCTGAGTAATTTCAGCAGGGACAGATGTATCATAATCATATCAGATTATCTCATCCCATGCTGTCATAGTAGCCAAACCTCAGCAGGAATAACACCCAGAGCGAGAAATTAATACACATACGACAATCTCTACACACCCTTGTGTTTTCCAATGACATATTTGATAAACTGCCCATTAGATCTGTAGGCTCACCCTCAGACGTCATGTCTACCATATGAAAAAAAGCCTGCACACTCTTATTTGAGCTAAAACTATCGCAAAAGAAAAACTATTTCCAAGTGCTAATAGCTGAACAGTGGAAATAATGGCAGCTGCAGTTATTCAGTGAGCATAACCTCGTCAGGTTATAAAAAAACAAAGATTATATAAAAAGGAAACAGCACTTTTAAACAAAAAGCATATCAAATGCATACGTAATGTAGCAACAGCTACAGCTTTCTTTTTAAAGTTGAACTCACAAAAACTTTTCACATATAGCCACAAAGTATATTAATGCATCTTGTGTGTACAAAACACTTTTGCAAACCCAGATATTACCTAAAAGCAGCAGTGACATCATCATTGTGCTATACAAAGCCTATGCAGCTGTGGGTGGAACCCAGCAGGCCCACCAAATATAGACTCCTATGCAGGTTAAGTTGGTGCAAATTCTTTTTGATTGCAGACACATGCACTTTGAGGGCTAGTTCACACCAGCCCCAGTGTGTTCCAGCATGATTTGGTGCCGGAATACACTGGATTGCATCCCAGTCGGCTCACTGCGTTCTGGGGCGGTGCATTGAAGTCAAGAGCACTGCAGCCACACACCCGCCCACAGTGCGGTCGCCCACACCGGAACACGTAGCACATCAATGCCTGTGTTCCATTCTGGTGCGATCAGAAAAAATAGTGCATGCAGCATTTTTTTTGACCGGAACGCAGGCATTGATGTGCCACGGGGCTGGTGTGAACTAGCCCCGACACCAACTGGTGCAAGAGTTGCAAATTAGCTGACATTTGAAATCTATGATTATTTTCCTTACAATGCAATAACCATTATAAAATAATTTGGTGATCATTAAATCCCTAGCCAGTTTCATAGGCATCCACACCATAGGCATTCTGAGAGGGCCTATGGTGTGAGCTCTATATGGTGGCCTGTAGAGAAGTCTTTAGATCTTGGCATGATAACACCACACACATCAATAGCAAAGAGAATCCCAAACACTACATATCCAAGGTTTAAATAAAACAGGTTCGATCTGCTTACTACCTAACTAGGTTGTAATTACTGGCCCCTAATCTTCAACACCTGATTTAAAGGAGAACTACGGGGTTAGGGCTTTCCCCATAGTTCTCCATAGGGTAACGGGAGGACACAAACTAGCGTCCTCCCGTCACCCTAAGCTCAGTATACCGCAAGCTACAGCTCGGGTATACTGAGACGCCGCAGCTGAAGCAGATCCCGACAATTATGTTTGAATCCTCCCAGCTGCGTGAGTGACAGCTGGCTCTGCCTATCTAGAAGCAGAGCCAGCTGTACCCGCCCCCTCCCCCGTCCGTTCCGCCAGTCAGTGCTGGAGGATCGTAGCGGGGGAGGGGGAAATCCAGCCACTCCCCAGTCACGGCAGAGAGCTGTGAAAGGTTCGAGAAGTGAGCGAACGCCAGTATGTGTTCGCTCACTTCCTGATCTACTGAGCCGACCTGTGACAGTCTCATTGTCACAGGTCAGCTAGAACTATGAGGTGAGTGAAGGGGATGAGCAAGGAGAGACAGCCAGGAGAGAGGAGAGACAGCCAGGAAAAAGAGAGGAGAGACAGGCAGGAGATAGAGTGAATTTGGAACTCAATGAAAGTTTATGGGACTAGAACTCAAAATCAAATTTTGAAGGCTTAGACGCATGTTATTGGCCATAAAAAAAGTGTATGGGGATTTGGGTACTGCCCCTGGGGGACATGTATCAATGAAAACAACTTTTTAAAGGAGCAGTGATTTTAAAATTGCTTAAAGTGAAACAATAAAAATGAAAAACTCCTTTAAATATCATGCCTGGGAGTCCCCCTTAAACTGACTGTAAAGTGGCAAATCTGTACAATGTATAGAACCTGCTGCAGCAAAACTGACATTTATAAAGAAAAAAGAAAAGCGTGCTGTTCCCCCTCCCAAACAATACCAGACCCTTCAGGTCTGGTAGGAATGTTAGGAGGGACCCCATTTAAATAAAAAGAAAAAAAAAGTGTGGGGTTCCCCCTCAAGGTCATACCAGGCCCGCCCTTAAGTTCTGGTAGGAATTTAAGGTGGAACCCCAACCCCAGAAATGGGGGGAAAAAACTTGGGGTCCCCCCTAAAATTCCTAACCCGACCCTTGATCCGAGCAAAGGCCTGGCAGGCACCCCCTCCCTACCATACCAGGACACATGCCCTCAGCACTGTGAGGGTGCTTTTCCAGGGCCGCCCTTGGAAAAGCACCTTGTCCCTGTGCCGATGGGGACAAGGGCCTCTTTCCCGCAAGCCCTGGGGCGCGAACAGGGGGGCTTATTCACATTGGGTTATTTCTGGGCTTATTCACATCCAGATGCAGCCCCCCCCTTGTGAACGAGTAAGGGGTATTTATACCCCAACCCATTCACTAAAGGGTTAAATTCAAAGTGTAAAAAAGACGCCACACTTTCAAAAAAATCCTTTAATTGAAAAAAACACCAAAATACATGTTTTTGACAAGTCTTTTATTTAAAAAAAAACAAAAATGGAACCACCGACCTAATCCAGGGTCAATCACGACGTACACCGTTGTTCACGACGACGACGACTCAACAAAATAAATAGAAATAATTTTATAAAACCTGACGCACGCCGACCCGTCCACTTGCGACGAACTCCTGCTGCAGAATGGCATTCTGACAGATGCCGGCAAAAAATATACAACTGGGCTAGGCTAGCGGTGACATCACCGCTAACTCCGCCCAACTGTTTACATTTGTCCGACACCTGACAGGACTTAGCTGTGAGCCATGATTGGGCAAAGTCATCATTACTTTACCCAATCATGGCTCTTACAGTGCACCGTGCCGTGATTGGGCAAAGTCTTGCACCTGACCTGTGGTCAGGTGCATTGCTTTACCCAATCAGGGCTTCACAAGGTACTGTGTGGTGCGCAGTGCCTTGTAGGGAGCTCGCGGAACACACGAACTGCCGATTTTCCAGTCGAAGTGTTCTTGGACTCGAACATCGAGACCATCTCTAGTCTACACAAATACTGTGCACGAAGTGTAGCTGCATACGAGCAGGACCCCGTGGTTGCCCCTGTCTGCCTGACATCTTGTGTCCGGGTTTCAGCTGGCCTCAAACACAGACACAGCACATACAGGACTCAAAACCTGGACTGTCCATGTGAATCCCAGACAAGTGGCCACCCTAGGGTGATTTCTGCTGAATTTGCCAAAATTCAAGCCATGGGTGGCCACCCAGCTCTGTCGACTTTTATTGAGCTGGGTAGAAAGATATCAGCCGCATCAGATACAGTCAGTGTTCTGCAGCACCACTGTATTCAGGCAGGTAGTCAGTATTAAGACTATCTGAATACAATAGCCAAATACAGTTTAGCATTGATGGGGGAACCTATTGCTTTTCTTTCGTTCGGAATGCATGTATGGCTAGCATAAGACATTCAAAACTTCAGATGAAGATCCAGTATCATTGGAACATTAAAGCTTTGATGAATGAAAGCACAGACGAGGGAAGGGACACACCCACTATCCAAACATGCAAACATACTTTTACACGACTCTCCATTCCCATTGCCAAATCTTACCATCTGCACCATATAAAATTCATTCATGAATGTGACTTTCATAAAGTCTGCTCGTAGTGATTACAGAAACTGTTGAGCGCTATTTAAGAAAACATCAAAATGTGATTAGATTATGTGTTGCCAGTGACGCAATATGTTTTGAAAAGTAATTTGTGAAGTGATGGCAGTTAAATCATTGGTGAGGTATTTGTCACGTAGTAGACCTGCAATTCCAAGTTTGATTTCCATCCATACTGTAAATCATGTCCTATAATCAACATTTTTCTCTACACATGCTTGTAAATGGAAACCTCTAATAGGCCTGTTCTCTGTACTGAATGCACTCAAGACACATTACTCTGCTGTATAAGTGATGCCAGTGCATACACCCTAAACGTTTTCAGCTCAGTTGACTTATTTTTCACACTTACCAATAAAGATTTTCGTGAGTCTTTGGCAGTGTTGCAAAGTTAGAAGCCAACGCCTCATCTCTAGGAGTCTGCAAATATTTAACATAATGGCCCAGAGTAGAACAATGATTAAGCCTTTGTTTACATCTATGCATTGTTGTACGTGTTCCCACATTGCTCAAGATTGCATGTCTCACTGTTTAGATCAGGGTTCTCAAAGTACCGACCCGCAAGCCGGTACTATGTGGCCAGCAGTCAGCTGACAAGTCATTTACACGGTTACGGACCGTGTGCCCCACTTGCGGGAGCAGCTACACGGTCTGCTACTGTCAGCAGAGCTGCTCCTGTCAGCTCCGGCTAGAGCTCTGTCAGTTCTGAGCTCTGGCCGAATGATGGATCATTAGTAAGGGCTGCACTAGACCTTACTAATCACCACTAGATCTCAAAGTACCGACCCGCGAGCCGGTACTATGTGGTCCGCAGTCAGCTGACAAGTCATTTACACGGTTACGGACCGTGTGCCGCACTTGCGGGAGCAGCTACACGGTCTGCTCCTGTCAGCAGAGCTGCTCCTGTCAGCTCCGGCTAGAGCTCTGTCAGTTCTGAGCTCTGGCCGAATGATGGATCATTAGTAAGGGCTGCACTAGACCTTACTAATCACCACTAGATCTCAAAGTACCGACCCGCGAGCCGGTACTATGTGGCCTGCAGTCAGCTGACAAGTCGGGTATACGGTCACGGTTACTGTTCTAAGCCCATTTCGTGTGCACCTTACTGTATAGCTGGTGACAAATTGTTGAGTGCGTTTGTCGTTTGTTTTGCTTGACCGATTTGGTGCAGTGACGCATGGGGGTTCTCAGCTGCCAATGGGATGTGCGGGATCCCTTGTGTGTTACTGTGCCTTTAAGGAGATTGGGCTTCCTCCTGACAAACCTGCACCCAATTTGAAATTTTCTGCCCCCATGTGCTCCAAGATGGAGACTCTCATAGTTTAGAGTTAGGACCGCACTATAAGAGGGAACACTAATGAAGGGGGCACTCTCATGGGGTTGACTAATTTAAGAGGGTACACTGATGGGGACAACCAATGTCAGGGGGCAATGAGGCAACATGAGATTCGGACCTCTGCTCAAAGAAAACTTTATGCACTCTTTCAATTTTAATGCACACCCCTAGTATATAGCGTGAGCCCTCTATTATTACTTTGTTGTCAGCCAGTGCTTCTACAAGTATATTTTCTTGTCTTGTAGCCTTTACAGAATGGTAGAAGCAGATTTTAGCGCTCATTGGATAGTAATTATTGCAGGTCTAATTCATAAACACATAGCAAGGTAAATGTATAGCTAAAAATATGTTCCCAGTTAAGGTGTAAAAAAGAAACAAAATACATAATATCCTGTCACTAAGGGTAGTGAGAGACAAGTGCATTCCTGACCTAAAGAAATCAACCCTTCCCCAGGGCGAACACTGTCTGATAATAGAACTTCTTTATGTACTGTATGTCTGCTGTAGAACAAAAGAAAAATGAACGTACGCAGCTGGATAACCAGTCATGCTTTGCTGAGAGGACATAGGGAACCAAAAGATCCTTCCACTGAAACATTGTGATTTAAAACAGAAGGTGTTCACATGTAGTTGCATCCCCTTTAAAAAAAAAATGGGGGATTTAGACCTCATTTAAAGCAGACCTATACTAAATGAAAGAGTATTAGAAGGCTTAAAATACATCGTCTAAACAAAATGATATTCTAAGCCTTCATTAGTATTGGTTACGTTTGCTGGCCTAGGCATTTGATCACATGATCTCTGCAGGAAGGAAAGCATCAGCCACTCTGAACTAGTATAGATCACATGACCACGTGCTTGTGCCTTGACAAATGTGTCCATCAGTAGAAGCCTGGAGTACACTACGGGAACAGTGTGCCAAGTCAGGCAAATAAATGCTTTATATCCCCTAAGATGCATCCGGAATCATTGGTTTGTAACACAATAACTCTGATTATATCAATGCAATAAGAAAATCTCTACCAAAAATTACTATTTCAAATTTTTGGTGGTGTTACATATATTTCATCAGAAAAATCAAAACTGAACGCCAGACACAAAAACTTTAATTTAAATATATTCTTCAATAGCCGTAGAGCATTTTAATACACTTTTTGTCCACCAAATTATTTTTCCAAACCCAGATATTATCCTACAAAAGCAGCAGTGCACATAGCCAGTACAGAGAGCAGAGCTGTGGGAGGGACCCAGCAGGCCCCACCCACTACAGGCCATAAGTTGCCAGCCTTTAGGCTGAGTTCACACCTGGGCGTACCATAGGGTGTTTTTTCTGCTCGTTTTTTTCGCGTTAACGCGCTTTTTAGTTCAGTGAAATGCGTTTTTATACCTCCCTGGCAGTATGATTTTATTTTATTTCAAACTTCCCGCCGGTTCCGCCCCCCTGCGACGCGGCCGCTCGCAAGGGACGGAAGTCCGCAGCAGCCGGAGGACACAGCGGGGATCGCGGACAATGTAAGTCCTACGCTGTATCTCCGAGTGTGGCTCGGGGTTACTGCTTTGTTAACCCCCGATCCACACTCGGTAATAACAATGGATACGCGCTGAAAAACGCCCCAAAAGAAGCTCCTGTACTTGTTTGGGCGTAGGGCGTTTTTCAGCGCTTTTCCACGGGCTGAAATACACCCAGGTGGGAACCATGCCCATTTTAAATTATGGGATTTCCCTTGCTGAGCGTTTTTCAGCGATTCGATCAGCGCTGAAAAACGCCCACGTGTGAACTAGGCCTTACTGATACTGTCGCTTTTCCCATTCAGGGTAAAGTAACACTGTCTTTGTAAAACTGCCCCTTCCCCTGATTTACTAATACTTCTCCAGTGCTACCCCACTACAGGTGACATCCTCCCAGAATGCAGTGTTGGGGCATGGTGGCCAATTGCAGGGTCTAAGCACTATGAAATAAAGGTGTGGGGGGGGGGTGACATCAAAGTTCCCACTTGGCTTTGGCAGCCTGTGCCTGACTGGGCAAAGTGACAGCCTCTTCAATAGAAATGTATAGTGTCTTTGTCAATACTTTGTCTTTTATTTTTTCATCAGGGAAATACATTTTTATTTTTCTAATCAGGTAAATTTGAATAATTGCATATACCGTGGTACCTCGGTTCACAAACTTAATCCGTTCCGCGATTCTGGTCGCGAACCGGTTTGGTCGTGAACCGAATCAAACTGTGATCACACCGCGATCTCGACTAGAGGAAGCCATGACCATGTGCCAGAGCAGGGAAAATGGCTGCGATTGTGTTCGTCACCCGAAGCGGAGTTTGCGAACGGAGGCAAAATTCTGCCGAACTTCCTGTTCGCGAACCGAATTGTTCGCGAACAAAAGCGTTCGTGAACCGAGGTACCACTGTATTTGAATAATTTATATTTACTATTTCCAACTTACATGGCTTTCTTTCAACATTTTTACCATGGGAACCTTAACTGGTTTTCCTTACAAGCTGTTTACCCAGAGAAAAAAATAGGTGAAGCTCACAATACACACACAGCTGAAAAGTCAAGAGAGTTAAACCACACATGGATCAAATTTTTGCCGGTTTAGCAGGAATCGGAAAAATTGATTCATGGGTGCCCCCATGTCCTCGCCACAAGTCAACAGTTAAATAAGATTTGTCATGGGGAAATGTTGGAAAATCCTTGAGCAAACGGTACTTACAGGAAATCAGCTGCAAACACTGTTCCGGTATTCTGACAGTGGCGGCTGCTGCTGTCAGAATACAAAGGGCACAGCGGGAGATTCCCTGGCATGTCAATAAACGAACCTGGCCACGATATGAAAGACACTGGGGTGAATTGTTCAAAACTGGAGCAGACAGGATCTGAAGAAGCTGCCCATGGTAATTATGTCCTAAAAACAACTCAAGAGGGCAACCTTAAGCAGCAGCATCGAAATTCGGCCAATTCCTGCTGCATCGGCTAAAATTCAAGCTGTGGGTGGCCCTGCCATCATCACCCAGCTTGACAAACTTCAAATGAGAGCTCAAAGGATCCGTGTGGAAAATTGTTGGCCAAACAGTTATCCAATCATATGCGGCCACTTTGGATATTCAGGCAGCCGCAAATGCCAGTGGTTTCACACAGTCATCGGCAGTGGAGATTCCTCTAACCATGCTGTATAACGTTGATGGAGGAATCTATTACATTTCTTTCCTTCAGCCTCCCATGCATTGCATGGCATACATTGTGAGAGCAGAACACTTCTGTTTACATACTGCTTATTGTCTCCTATGTTTACTCATGAAGAAAGAGAAGCATTCAGCTTCCTATTCTCCTGTACGTCACAACATACGCATTCTACACATAGCATTTCATTCAGTTTCTTTTAACGCCAAGGTTTGCTATGCTGCCCACACCTGCAAGCTTTTTTTGTAAAGCAGTTTAGAGAGCACTGATGATATTGATGTTGATGATGATCTTGACTATTGCAACTCCCTCCTCATTGGCCTGCCACTACACAGGCTACCCCCTCCTCAGTCTATCATGAATGCTGCTGCTAGACTCATCCACCTCGCCATCCACTCAGTGTCTGCAACCCCCCTGCACAGGCTTCCAGTAAACCAAAGGATAAAATTCAAACTATTAACAACCACTTACAAAGCCATCCACAACTCTGCCCCCGGATATATCTCAAACCCTGTCTCAAAGTATCACCCTAACCGCCCCCTACGCTCCTCCCAAGACCTCCTGCCTTCCAGCTCCCTCGTCAACTCCTCCCATGCTCACTTCTGTAGAGTCTCTCCCATCCTTTGGTACTCCTTACCCCAACATGTCAGTCTTTCTCCCACTCTGACTGCCTTTAGGCAATCACTTAAGACTCATCTCTTCAGGGAAGCCTATCCCACCTCAACCTAACCACTGATCATTTTCTCAAAGAATTCATCCCCTCACAGCTACCTCCTCATGTATCACTTCCCCCTCCCTATTAGATCGTAAGCACTCATGGGCAGGGCCCTCCTTACCATCTTGTCTTGAATTGTATTGCGATTGTAATGTCCTCCTTATATTGTAAAGCGCTGCGCAAATAAATCCTGTATAATAATAATAATGATGTGTAAAGTCCTTGAACCTGCAGCAGCCAACAGGATTTCACTTTACTGCAGGCAGACTGGAGAAAAAAGAATTATGATGGAATGCTCTGGATTACCCCACATGGTGCCTAGCAGATCCTACAATTATTATTATTACATAGTATTTATATAGCGCCAACAGTTTGCGCAGCATGCAATATGACCTACTCCATAAGGTAGAAACACTCAGGTACACACAGGTATAAAGAATTTTTGCAAAGAGTCAGTTTGAAGTGTATCAAAAACCCTAGATTTTTCAGTTTTGGATAGAGTAGGGAAGAGTCATCAACCATGTCAGGTTATTTTTGTTGTCTGTGCCTTTGTGGTGATATTCACTCTCTATTTGTCCTTGTGACCATTATCAGCAGGACTTATAGTGAAGCAAAAATTTGACTTGTCACTAGAGAAGGAATAGAGGGAAGTCTTCAGAGGCGGACGCTTGTTGCAGTGACAACTGACTCATGGCTTGTTCACATCAGAAGCGCTGAGCAATGATATTCAAATGCAAGACCACAGCAATATGACCTCCTAACTGTCCTGTATTGTATTTGTATTGTAAGTATACTGTCTTCCTTCATTTTGTAAAGAGCTGCGCAAACTGTTGCCGCTAAAAAAATACTGAATAATAACAATAATAATAATAATAAGCCTTATATTTTAGGCTTCAGTTCTCACCAACATACTAAAAAAAAAAAGACGCTGCATTTTTGCGCAGCATGCTTCAACACGCTGTGACGCATTGCGTTACAATGCATGGGAATAATTCTGAAGTTGAAAAAAAGAAAGAACTGCAATGTGTGTTATAAAGGAGCTTCTCCTCCCTGTGCCCTCCCGTCTTAATTTTATTTTAAAGTCTGTTCTTACCTTTTAATCTGAATTAACATACTTACCGACCCATCCAACGTTGCCCTGTTGTGAACAGCCAATTTTGCCACCACACGCCAGGTCATGCCCCACCATCTTCTTCCCTGACGTCATCAGGAGCCAGCTGTCTTTTCCTGGTTCAGACAGTCGGCCCTCTGATGTTGTGTGCCAGGTCCACCCTCCTCCAGCCACTGTATTTAAAGTTGTTCGGATACATGCTTGAGAAAATGTTTTAAGAAATGTATATTTGTATAATCTGGATTGATTATTAAAAAAAACCTTGAGAGTGTAATATTACTTTAAGCTGATGCGCATATTTCTGGAAGGGCCAGGAGGAGGCTTCATGTCATTCTCACCTAGGTGAGAATTAAGGCAGGGGGCGGGGTGGAGTGCCATCACAAACAAACAAAAAGTGTACTTTGAGATTGCAGAGGGGTGGTAGGTTTACAACACTGCAAAGTCATTTTGCGGAGTGAAGGTCTCCTTTAACAACACATTGCAGTGAGTGTTATAACACAGACACACGTGCATTATGCACACAATAGCATGTGAGCTGTGGTGTGAACAAGCCCTAAAAGGATCATTCCTCTTACATTTTGATTTGTCTCTGGGACAGGACAATTGTCCCAAATGGGAAGTGTTCTGTACCTCATTGAGTGAGTCATGTTGGAGGACCTGACCTTGCATTACTGAATAATCTAACCAAACAGGCTGTATGAAAAGACAGAGCTCTCTTTAGTAATCATAATACAGATGTAAATTTTCAAGGGCACACTATATACAGTACGTGACAGCTGGGATGTGTCTGGCTATTGGAATCATACAATCATACTTCTGAATTCATTGGTTAAAAAATAACCATAGTGCAGTGTTTGAAAAATACTACAGAAAGCCTCCTAAATTCAGAAAATGAAAGCTCATGCACACAGGCACAAAAAAATGCCGCTTTTAGATCCGTTCGTGACCGCGCTTTTTATATTTTACCAAAAATATGGGTAATAAATGGGTGTGGTTACTGAGGGTGTGGCCACTGAGGGGTGTGGTCACTGAGGGGCGCTGTAAAGCTTTCTCGCACAGGGCGCCTAAAGGCCTAAGGCCGGCCCTGCGTACGGCATTTATTTTATTGTTATTTTTCCCTCTGAACACGACTCTATAAGGCAGCGGTTCTCAACCTGTAGGTCGGGACCCCTTCGGGGGTCGAATGACAATTTGCCAGGGGTCGCCGGGAGTCTCCCACTATTAGATGGCTATTAGATTATCATCATCATTATTAATAATAAAAGCAGACACCCTCGGCTTGTGTTATATGGTTTGCCGTTTTAGCTGTTACAGTGGTTCTCAACCTGTGGGTCGCTGTGTGATTTCTGATGTGCTCGGTGAGAGTCCTCCTCAGCCTTCTCCTAGCGCAGCAGTGTCAGTTCCCCCGCCACGCCGCCAGATGTAGCTGCAGCAGCCGCGTCAACCCTAAATTTTACCTTTGGGGGTCACCACAACTTGGCAAATGTTACTAAGGGGTCCCGGCCCTAGAAAGGTTGAGAACCACTGCTATAAGGCCTCATGCATACAGGTGTCTGGGGATTCCAGCCACAAGAACCTGCAAGAATCCAAGGATTGCCCATACAGATGCAGCCGCTGTGCCCATTTAAGTTAATGATAGGCTGACAGAGGCCACATCTGTCCATGACTGTCCACATGACCCATCTAGGATTCCTGCTGCAAGAATTTGCAGGTTCTTGCTGCAGGAATCCCCAGATGTCTGTATGCATGAGTCCTAATAGCTAATGTGTTCATGAACATTGTGGTATTTAGATCCATAATCTAAAACAGTATACATGGACATTTATAAAAAAGCCCAAACGAGAGAATTTACTGGCATAATTTACGCACATACTCATGTAAACGCATGCGTAAACATGTTAATTCATTCTAGTGTATAGAATAAAGAAATATTGAATTAATTAATATTCCAACCACTAGAATGGATTTACTTGCCTATGCTTCAAAGTACTAACAAACATTAATACTTTACTCACCTTTAGGTGTCGTTCACACCCAGGAGTTTTTGAGCAATTGGAAAAGTGCTTTTAAATGCCCAACACAAGAAACCCCATGATTTTCAATGGCCCGGGTTCACACCTGAGCAGAAAAACGCAAGCATGAGCTTCTTTGGACAGTTTGCCACATAGACGTCATTGTAAATGGGCAAAAATTAGAAGAAGAGAAGGGTGTTGCACATTTTCATGAGCGTTTTTGCATGTTTAAACGCGCGTTCTGCCATTGCCTGCCATGGTTAATGAGCTGCTAGTCAAAACGCGCGTCTTCATGTACGCACGCTAAAATGTGCACAACGCTAATAAATGCGCAAATAACCGCATGCTGCTAACACGCGAAAACAGTGCCGCCTAGGTGTGAATCAAGCCGAAAACATATTTTTTTTATGCTGGAGGTTTCTGCATCGGTCTTACTTATAGGGCTATTTTTTATGTTCATGTATTACAGGTATTTGATAAAGCTCCAACAATTTATGTAGTTTCACACACACATCAGTCCCTGCCCTCAATGAGCTTACATTCAAAGGTCCCTATCTCACATGCATACATACAGGGCTGATTTGGGGCAGGTTCACACCATTTTCCAGCCCTGATCTGAAACGAAGTGCATTGAGTTTTTGCTGCATTTTTACAGCAATGATTCCAACAAATGTTCCGCGTTCCAGAGCTGTGATTTTTCTTGCTTTTTTTTTTAGCTTAAAACGGGCTTTCAGGTGCGTTCCAGTGTGTTTGCATGCATTTGTATACGTTTGGATGCATTTTCATGTGTTCCAGTGCATTGCAGACCAAACAGAATGAGACATGCTGTATTTTTCTGATCTGGTCTGGAACGGACTGCACTGGTGTGAACAGAGGCCAGAAATAGTATAGGGATACATTAGGATGCATTTTGGGCCCAGAAACAATCAACAATTAACTTTCTAGTATGTCTTTGGAGTGTGGGAGGAAACTAGGGATGTCTTGATATCACTTTTTCAAGACCAAGTACAAGTACTTTCCCTCAGGTATTTGCCAATATCAATTACTGATGCTTTTTCCTGAAGGGACATGTGACATTTTTTCTAAAACAACACAGACTGATGATTTTAGGGCAGTTTCTCACCAGGGCTAAATACAGATGTCCCCAGAGCACAAAACATGTCCCCAGAACACAATACATGTCTGCAGAGCACAATACATGTCCCCAGAGCACAATACACATGTCCCGAGAGCAGAATACATGTCCCCAGAGCACAGTACATCTCACCAGGCTGCAATCTCTCCCAGGCAGCATGCGGATCTCTGCACGCCTCTGCGGGCTGTGGCTATGCTGTGGAGAATTGATCGGGCAGGTGCCATCTCCGGGGCTGTACTGTGCTGTGTGGTGGCTGTGCCTGCGCCAGGAAGGAGGAGGAGGATATATAGAACCGGACAGGCACTGCCAGGTCCCCAGCAGGCTGCCGAGGCCCCTACAAGCGCAGGACCTTAGCAGCTGCTGCAGTTTAAGAATGTAAAGAGCCGGTATCGGCTTTAAGAATGCCTGGTATCGGCCCTGATACCAATACTAGTACCGGTATCAGGACATCCCTAGAAGAAACCCACGCAAGCGCAGGGAGAACATACAAACTCCTTGCCGATAGTGTCCTGACCAGGATTTTAAACGGGTACCCTCAATGCAGCAAGGCAGAAGTGCTAACCACAAGCCACTGTGATAGTTTCATTTCTAAGCAGAAAATATGTGCTGAAAAAAAAATAGTAATATCATTTGACAAATACATTTTAACAATAAAAGTAATTTGCTCAAACCCTGACATTTGTATTGACAATTTCCTAAACACTTAAAATTTGCAGTCATCACTGATCTGCATCTGTAGCCAAAAACAGTAGCAATTGCCCTGTAGACCTACTGCAAGAGACTACACTAGTCCTTATGGGGGACCCTCTCATGAAACAAATGCCAATATTGTCATTACCGAAGCCATACATGGCTGTAAGGGTATTTCTTTAGCTTCACTCCTTAGCATTTACACCTGAGCTAAATGTATTATAGATTGTTTAAAAGCTTTCTTTGTGCATTTTTTTGCCATGTTTTTCGGGCATTTTCAGGCTTGCGTGCCTTTGTTTTAGCCAATGGAAAACTCGTTGCGGGGAGGTTGTTAGGCACAAAGTAACATATAAAAAAGTATGTACCGCATGTATGTCACACTCTCATTTAAGTCTCTGGTGCGATTCTTCCCGAAAAAAGGCTCATGTACTTCAAGCAACAGCAGACACAATGTTCAGGTGTGACCTGCCACGATTGAAAATAATGGGATTCTTTATGCTGAGCATCGTCATGCCGCGGGAAACACATGATAAATGGCTGAGGTGTGAATGGGAGCTTATACAGCCTGAATTACTAAAGTTCAATCATGTGAAAAGAAGTTCTGTTTGTTTCTCATTCCCATGTATCTGAGCAGGTTCACCTCACACTAATAAATTAAGGGGTAGCTTCGGCCGATCCTTCGGTTAGCTTCGGCCCCAGGACCCCTTCGGTTCGGTAGAACCGAAGGGCTGCTGTACGAGTTATTCACAATAGCCCGTACAGCTCCCGAACTTAGCCGAGCAGCTCAGTCGAACCTAAGGCATATGCCTTGGCTCGGCTGAGCCGCGTTGAAAGCCGAAGCTGGCCAATGGCCGGCCGACAGCCTGCTTCTGACAGCTGGGCGGAGCCAGCCGTGATCTTACGGCTGGCTCCGGTCACTTGCAGAGAGATCAGGGTCCCTAGTTACCAGCTAACCAGGGAAACTGATCTCCAGACAGCAAACTCTCCCGGGTGCTCCGGGAATCTCCCGCTCCCAGCCGCCCAGGAGAGAAACACTGCTTTTTCTTTTTTTTTCTTTATTCTGACACGGAGCCGTGCCAGAATAGAAAAATAAATAAATACCCGCCCAATGTACCCGCCCTCTGCTGCAGTTCTCCATCAGGTCCATAAGCAGAGGGCGGGTACATTGGGCGGGTATTTATTTATTTTTCTATTCTGGCACGGCTCCGTGTCAGAATAAAGAAAAAAGAAGAAAAAGCAGTGTTTCTCTCCTGGGCAGCCGGGAGCGGGAGACTCCCGGAGCCAACGGCTCTGATGTTAGAAGAAAAAAAAAAAGAACAGAGCAGGGAAAGGTTTACTCTGCTCGATCGAGCAGAGTAAACCTTTCTGGGAGACAGTGTTTCTCTCCCGGGAGGCCGGCTCCCGCTATCTAATAGCGGGAGACTCCCGGAGCGTCCGGGAGAGTAATGACAGATCAGCGTCCCCTGGTTACCTCCTAACCAGGGGACGCTGATGTGTCTCTGCAAGTGGCCTGAGCCAGCCGTGAGTTGACGGCTGGCTCCGCTCAGCTGTCAGTAGCAGGCCGTTCGTCCAGCTCCGCCTTTCACCTCGGCTCGGCCGAGCCAAGGCATATGCCTTCGGCTCGACTGAGCCGCTCGGCCGATAGTGAATAGCTCGTACAGCAGCCCTTCGGTTCTACTGAACCAAAGGGGTCCTGGGGCCGAAGCTAGCCGAAGGATCAACCGAAGCTACGGCTAGATCCTTCGGCAGCTTAGTGAATAGACCCCTAAGTCACTGAATCTCTGACCCAGAACAAGTATGCAGGTCCAATGTTTTGACTTCACTAGCTACATACTCATTTCTGGTCAATGACTCCACTACTTCACAAAGTCATGAAGCTGAAGAATCAGGAGGACAGTCAGAAATGTAGTATTGTCACAAATGGTCAGGGGTGTCCCCTGATTTACTACAACAGCAATTCGTGATTTCATTACTGATTCACTATGCAATAGAACTAAAATAACCGCATCAAATTCACATTCATCTGAAGTCTATACTGTAACGTATACTTTATTCAATATTTGTCCTCTACGGATTATATTTAAATATATAAATACGCACATATTTT
>NW_017306383.1:318691-335222 GCF_000935625.1 Nanorana parkeri | reverse complement strand
TGTATACACACACACACACACACATATATACACATCAATTAAGGGTAGCCACCACACTCTGTAAGGTAAATTCAGGGACGCTCATCCACAAAGAAGTATCCATTCAAATCCATAGTAGGTATAGAGGTACTCACGGGTCTTACAGCAGAGGTAGGTCAAAGCATCAACATTTTATTGTCAACGACTTTATCAAGTGTGTTGATAAAAACAGACTGAGCTCCCTCAAAATGTTATTGTGAACGTTTTGACAGAGGTCAGTTCAAACACTTGATAAAGACAGACTTGTCTTGATAAAGATGGACTGAGCTCTGTTAAAACGTTGATGTTTTCACTTATCCCCGGTGTAAAGCTCCATTTACACATGAGCATAAAAAACGATGCATCGCAATGTGCATTGTTTAGACTAATGCGGCGGCCAGTCCCGCAAATAGTCCAAGCACGATTTTATGGATGGACTTTAGTAATAGCCGCAAACATGCGGACATGCGGAATCCACGCGTATGTTGCCACTATGTGTGAATGGAGCCTTAGACCTGTGAGTACCTGTATACTTATTCTGGCTTTGTCCATATGCTGCACAGTGTATATATTCTAAACACATTCTAACACATGCAGATTTGATAATCTGACATAAAACCCTGGGAGCTCCTGTAAGCCTCCAGAAACACAAGCTGTAAGTGTCACCTGATCTGTGCTAATATTACATTTACTGCTATTGCTTTACCTTGTTTTCCAGCACACAGCTGCAGTTAGTAAAGCAGACATCAGCGCAGAAAATGTTCCTTACCAATCACAAGGACCAGCGGCCGGCGGTGCTCGGTGATATTCAGGGTGTCCATCAAAGTGTGCCCAGCCAGGCACACAGCTCCTGCCACACCAGGACAGTAAACTTCTGGAGGGCTCTGCCTTGTGTAGATCTGGATTGAAGACACACTGACTGTACATGGGACCAGGGAGGTGATTAGATCAGCACACAGCTAGTCCCAGGGACATGCTCCTCCCCTGTCACTAACAGCCCTGCCCAAATATACCCAAAACAGTCACACCGTGCTATGTTCCTGTACAGCATCCCACACACTTCACGGCCTTGCCTTATGGCTGTGAACTTTTCCTGACATGATTTATTGGATCTTCTGTAACACGGCCTATGTGTCCATGACAGGTGTCAGTTCCAGGTTCTGCTCTCTATGACTTGCTGTCATACCTAGCTTAGTAAATCCTTAAAGCAGAACTCCAGGTAGAAGTATTTGTAACCCTTGCAGTGGGGCTACTATCACACTTCAAGGGATAACTAGTTTATTTTTGTTTAGGGAGGAAAATAAAAGTAATACTCACCTGATCCTCCAAGCCAGCTTGCTCTCGTACGATAATCGCGGGACGATCGTACGATAATCAGCAGGTGTATGGAAGGCGTGCGACCGTTTCTACTGTACGATCGCACGTCATTTGTCTCCCGAGCCGGCTTGAAAAACTGCCGAGAATCGCATGATTGTCGGCAGGTTAGTGGCGTTCTCGGGAGACAAATGCCGCACAGGCCGGTGTTCGCAAGCCCGTGCGGCATTACAGTCACTGGAAGCACGCCCCTCGGCGGGGCGGGCTTGCGATGATCGCATGTACGATCTGCCTGTCCAAGATGGGCAGATCGCACGTTTTTTTAATTACCTTACAACCATCGCAAGACAAAAGCTTTAGACCAATCCTTGGAGCCTCTCTCCCCCTCTGCTGCAGCAGTCTGAAGTCCCACGTAGTCCCAGAGAAGCAGGCAGCTAGCTCAGAGGTTCAGGTGAGTATAACTTTTTTTTAAGCAGCTAGACAAAAACGAGCACTTAACCCATGCAGTGCAAGGGTTAATGTGTCAAAATGACTTTTGACACATAAAAGTAATTTCAAAAGTAATTTTTGATCATTTTAAATTTGCAGCTTTCATTAATATAACAACTGGGAATCCTGCCATGAATATTCCTGTGCAGCCTCTTCTTGTTATGGCGTGACAACGTTTTGTCCCTATCTCCCATGTAGTTACCCGTGTTGTCACCCAGTCATGTGCATATAGAGAGGAAGTGACTGCAAAAAGGCTACAGGAGATCAGCAGTGCTGATATTCAAAAAAAGAAGAATAAAAGGTGAAAATGTTTTATTACAAAAAAAGGGAATAGTTCATGACACACAGTTCTTCAGCAAAATAAATGTGACTCAGAGTCTCTGTGTGGATTAATACTCTTTGTGGATAGATAGATAGATAGATAGATAGATAGATAGATAGATAGATAGATAGATAGATAGATAGATAGATAGATAGATAGATACTAGTTTTAGATGATTATTATTAGTAGGTTGCTGCTTATTAAAGTGGACCTATCTTTATCCAATCCAGTCCCAGAGCCACCACACTGCCCCATGTCTACTTCTTACACTCACCAACCTTGTTCCCGCACCTCCTCTTTATTGGAGTATCTCCCATATATAAACTATATACATCCCCTCCTGCCTGTACATGTGTGAGTATTACACCATTCTCCCCATAGAAAGAAAGCGATTAAAACCTTAAATGTGGTGACTGCATTAGTTTTCCTTTTTTTAGGGCAAGTTCACACTAGCCTCAGTGCGTTCCGGTCTGCACTGGATCGCATTTTGGTCAGCTCACTTTGTTTTGGGGCGGGAGGGGGCATGGCGGTGCATTGAATTCAATGGCCCCACAGCCACACCCTCCGGCTGCAGTGCGCACCTGCCCATGAGACCCTTCAGACCCCTGGTGAGGCCCTGCACAGCCCTCCCGAGACCCCGCACAGCCCTCCTGGGACCCCACCTGAGACCTCGCACAACCCACCTGAGACCCACCAACAGCCCTCCTGAGACCCCCCAAAAGCCCTCCTGAGACCCCCCAGCCCACTTGAGACCCTGGAGATATCAGGCTGCCACACTGGAGCAACACATAGTATGTAGCTTCATATTATTCTGCATTGCTGTATAATGTATTGCTGGGATTTGTAGTACTCTATAGCTGATGGCATTCTGCATTGCTGTATAATGTTTTGCTGGGATTTGTAGTCCTCTATAGCTGAAGATATTCCTCATTGCTGTTTAATGTATTGCTGGAATTTGTAGTCCTCTATAATTGCTGGTATTCTGCATTGCTGTATAATGCATTGTTGGGATTTGTAGTCCCTCTACAGCTTGAAATCAGTGACAGAACTACCAAAGTCGCAGTGGTTGTAGCTGGGACTGGGCCCTGGTGCCCTACCTGTCCTAAAATCATTAGTCTGTATTGTTTTAGAAAAATGGTCACATGACACTAAAAAAAAGGTATCAGTAATTGGTGCGCGAGTACTTGAAAAAAAATATCTGTACTCGTACTCTTTTTTTAAAATGGTATCAGTGCATCCCTAGTAGAGACCATACTTTTAAAGAAATATACACTAAAATATTGAGAGTTTACTGATACTTTAAGGATTGGCAAACTGCAATAAATAGTTTTTTGTTTTTGGCTTTGTATACACTTTACTGTTAGTATTTTGTTTAGAGTTTTTTCTCTGACATTGGCAGCAGGTCTTGATTTTTTTAATTAAATACAGCAGGGGTGCCCATAAGGTCGATCGCGATCTATCAGTCGATCGCGTAGCGATCACTGGTAGATCGCTATGTCCTCTCCTCCCGCCGGTGGGGCTTATCTGGATCCCCACTGCTCTCCCCATCTGTATGCAGCGGGGATCCGAGAAGAAGTGAAGGAACCGGCGGTGGGGGAGGGTGGAGCCGCTGTCACAGAACTAAAGCCAAGCGGTGAGATGCTCAGTCTGGATCTGACAGCCGGCGCCTCTCTCTCCCCTCATCGCTCGGCAGCATTTTTGCGGATCGCACTGGACTGGAACGCAGCCACTAATGTGCCTGGGTTCTGGGTGCAGGCGATCGCACTGTGGCCGAGGGGCCTGCCTGCGGTGCCATTGACTTCCATGCACCGCCACGCCCCCTCCCGCCCCTGAATGCAGGTGTTTTTTCGTTGGTAGATCTCATTGAGCTTGTCATTTGAAAAGTAGATCTTCAGACGAAAAATTGTGGGCGCCCCTGAAATGCAGGCATGCACCACTTCTGATTTCCTGGTGGCTACTCTTTTCTCTGCATGCCTCCATAGAGCTTCTAGTGTAGCCACCAAAATGCTTGCTCGCTGAACAGGGTTACAGTAGAAAGCTCTAGATAATGCACTGCTGGTTGATTATAAAAAGTTTTAACTAGTTTGTCTGTTTGACAGCTGAGGTACCTATCTCCAGGGCAGCCATCAGAAATTTTGCCCCCCGCACTGCCGCCACACTGTTATTATTTTAAAATTAATATAGGTCTGACATATACCGCAGTGCTGTACAGAGAACACTGAGCCAGTCCCATCAGTCTCTGTACAGAGGAGCTTACACTCTAATGTCCCCCCACAGTCACACACTGTTATTATACATTTACAGTATCTCACAGAAGTGAGTACAGCCCTAACATTTTTGTAAATATTGTATTATATCATTTCATGTGACGACACAGAAGAAATGACACAATGTAAAGTAGTGAGTGTACAGCTTGTTTATCAGTGTGCATTTGCTGTCCCCTCAAAATAACTCAACACACAGCCATTAATGTCTAAACCGCTGGCAACAAAAGTGAGTACACCCCTAAGTGAAAATGTCCAAATTGGGCCCAAAGTGTCAATATTTTGTGTGGCCACCATTATTTTCCAGCACTGCCTTTACCCTCATGGGCATGACGACATCATGGAGCAGGTGGATGTTAGAGACCTTGCGCTCATCCACCTTCCGTTTGAGGATGCCCCACAGATGCTCAATAGGGTTTAGGTCTGGAGACATGCTTGCCCAGTCCATCACCTTTACTCTCAGCTTCTTTAGCAAGGCAGTGGTAGTCTTGCAGGTGTGTTTGGGGTCGTTGTCATGTAGGAATACTGCCCTGCGACCCAGTCTACGAAGGGAGGGGATCATGCTCTGCTTCAGTATGTCACAGTACATGTTGGCATTCATGGTTCCCTCAATGAACTGTAGCTCCCCAGTGCCGGCAGCACTCATGCAGCCCCAGACCATGACACTCCCACCACCATGCTTGACTGTAGGCAAGACACACGTGTCTTTGTACTCCTCACCTGGTTGCCGCCACACACGCTTGACACCATCTGAACCAAATAAGTTTATCTTGGTCTCATCAGCCCAGAGGACATGGTTCCAGTAATCCATGTCCTTAGTCTGCTTGTCTTCAGCAAACTGTTTGCGGGCTTTCTTGTGCATCATCTTTAGAAGAGGCTTCATTCTGGGACGACAGCCATGCAGACCAGTTTGAGCACTGACGGGCTGACACCTCACCCCTTCAACCTCTGCAGCAATTCTGGCAGCACTCATACGTTGTAATAGATTCACCCATCTACGATCCTCCGGGCCGGGGCCGGCCTCTCCAACCAGCGCCGTGCCGTCGCTAGGAGATCGAGGCGTCGGCCGCCGCTCCTGGCTCCTCCCCCCTCACGTTCGCCTCCTCCATAAGATGACGCGGGTTGCACTAGCTCGGCGTTCTAGTGTTGTGAACGTCGAGCCAGTGTAACCTCGCTCGCGTCATAGCACAGCCTGAACCGGCCCCCTGAGGTCACAGGGAATCGCCCTGCATGTGGAGCTGCCGCTGCTGCCTCGCTGGGGTATTCACAGGGATCCGATCCCTGCAACCACTACCATCCTAAAGCCTTCAGCTGGACCCTGTTGCCTCTCCTGGACTGCCACAGGGGTTCCTTCCTGCATCCCCCTTGAGCAGTTAATCTGGTGCCATAAAGTGGACTTAACCCCATCACAAACAGCAAGTAGCCTTGCCTCAGCTGAGGCTCTCCATTACTAACTCATATATGCTCTGCTAATCTGCATAGTCGAATTGTTGTACATGCTCTTTGGTACTCATTGCTGTGACTCCTTAAAGGCACAGGGCCATACTATTGAATAGACTGCTTAGATTTCACTGAATGCTGTGGTGAGATCCTGAAAAGCAGTGTATACATACCTGGTATACACTATAATTATATCATAGCCATATCAGTTGTTTCACAGTGCTACCTCTAGGACTCTTGTCCTACATAGGTTGGCCGCATACCTCGGACAGTACTTGCACTTCACATTACCTTGTACTTAGAGTTGCTCATAACTCCTAAACCACATCCATTACTACATTGATTAACTTGTGGTTTGATGTTTGAGTGGGTTCCACCATCACTCCTAAACATATAGAGTGCGACCGTGAACCCTTGACCTGAACCGACACAAACGAGAGATAGTACCGCAGCTGAGATCCAGCATACCCACCTGGGGCTTGACCGTTACGTACGTCTATTTCCCAAAGACAACCTCTGGATATGACGCTGAGCACGTGCACTCAACTTCTTTGGTCGACCATGGCGAGGCCAGTTCTGAGTGGAACCTGTCCTGTTAAACAGCTGTGTGGTCTTGGCCATTGTGCTGCAGCTCAGTTTCAGGGTCTTGGCAATCTTCTTATAGCCTAGGCCATCTTTATGTAGAGGGACAATTCTTTTTTTCAGATCTGCAGAGAGTTCTTTGCCATGAGGTGCCATGTTGAACTTCCAGTGACCAGTATGAGCGAGTGAGTGCGATAACACCAAATTTAACACACCTGCTCCCCATTCACACCTGAGACCTTGTAACACTAACGAGTCACATGACACCGGGCAGGGAAAATGGCTACTAAATGTATACCTGATCATATAGACCTGGGAGGAAACAGGCCAGGGGAAGATGCTGCTGCAGTTTTTAAAAGGTATCTATGGTCAAAAACTTAAAGTAAATGTCCACAGGATGTACTTCCTCAATGCACTGACACAATTTCACTCAGCCCTGTGAATATGCACTTCCTTGTGTCATAACTCTCACAGAGCCTGCCTTTTGAACTACAACTCAACATCTGAACAATATAACTTTATCATTGCTTGCTGGAAGCAATGCATGATGGGATATGTGAGAACTGAGTGATTGAGATTGCATTAGGCTCCATTCACATATGGTGTTTTCCGCGTGGAACGAAAATGCGGCATTTTTTAAATACGCCTCTAAAATAGCACTTGGTCTATTTTGCTAGAAGCACGGCTTTATACCGTGTGGACGCCGCAATAGTCTGAACAATGTACATTGCAATTCATTGTTTTTTATGTTTAGGCCTCATTCACACGAGAAACGGCTGGCACATACAGCTCTGTGCTGCGTGCACGGCCGTATTGGGCAGCTCCCGGGAATGAGAGGTGCTGTGTGTGATTAGGCAGCCCCAGTCCTTCTCTATGGGAGTACGCAGCCGTACGCCGCCCTACGCTCACCCGCCCTGCATTTCTGTGCGGGTGTCCGTGTCTGCATCCAAGCCGGGACACCGGCACCCGTACCGACTTGAACTTGGGGTGAGCGTAGGGCAGCGTACGGCCGCATACTCCCATAGAGAAGGACAGGGGCTGCATACTAATCACACGCAGCACCTGTCCTTCCTGGGAGCTGCCAGACAAGGCCGTGCACGCAGCACGGAGTTGTACGTGCCAGCCGTTTCTCGTGTGAATGAGGCCTTAGAGCGTATCTGGCGTACCAATGCGTGTGGAAAACCACTCTTGTGGATGGAGCCTTACATCAAGCAGCAGGGAGCGAGATGTAAAGCACACTGGGAATCCAGGAAGTTGATGAAAGTGATGGGCAGACGGAAGGCAGCACTCACTACATAAAAGGGATTTTTTTCAAGTCAGCTTTGATTGTAAAATTATCAAAAACAACTCCAGTATATATTGTTATTACAATGGGGATGTCATAACAAGTAGTATGCTGGGACTTTACAATTCCCATATATTTTGGACATTGGGGGGAAAACCATTATAACAGGGTAGAGGTACAAACTGCATATAGATTAGATGTTAAACCAAGAACCATAGCAATGCTAGGCAAGAGTTCTGATAACTCGGTTAGCATGCTACTCCCTGCCATACGCATGTTTAGTGATATGTTTTAACTGTAGTGGTTCTTTAAACATTAAACTGGGTGTGCAACACAAATTTTCTGTGCTGACATCCTTGATGGGGTTTACCATGGTTACTGTATGCCATTCTCTGAGACTTTGTCCTTTCTTATTTGGCATATGGGATAGTGTGCCTGTTTTTGTTGGAAGTGATCCTTTCACCAGTAATTAAACTTTTCCTTTCCTCCTGGGTTGATTCTGGTCCGGTTATGCCGGGCTTGTCCCCAGTTGTAGGCAGGAACTCCTCTGGTGCTAATGCCTTCTGGTACGGATGGGGATGCATTTGTCTGGCCGGAGGGTTCAGGGAGCGCAGAAGCCCGTGGTACTGTGCCCCCTGGAAATGGCGTCTCAGGGTGTGCCAAATATCACTTGGGTTTGGGACCCCACTTGATTCACCAGCACTAGGTCACGGCACTCAAGCTATTTTCCACACCACGCCTCTTGGGCAGGCCTTTTGGCTAGCCTGGGGCAATTTGTATACCTTTGCCAGATGGCCTGCCAGGTTTGTGCACTGGAACTTATTTATTTAAGCACTATTTTTATTCACGACTGCACTTTTTGACTACGCAGAATGACGGAGGGGAGGGGGTTCTGTGGCCTCTTTGGGCTTCCCTTCCTCCTCCCACTCAGGGGTCTCTCTTCAGGGGAACCCCCACCTAGTACTTGGTGGACCTGTTTCTGCAGGTCCCAGAGAAGAGGGGTCCGCCGGCCTTCGGGTAGGCGGACCTAAGTCGTTTTTGCCCCTGTCAGGAGCCTTGCGATTCACTTTTTTTGATCATGTAGAAATGGGGGGAATTTATCAAAGCAATTGCAAGTGTTTGAACTTGCACGGAATATATTTGCACCAGATTTTTGCACCTTTTTTGCATGTGTTTTCATCTGCACTTGTTCTGGGCTGTCTGAAACTGGAGCATCACCTAAGAAAACACTCACAACTTAAGAAGTACCCGTGACCACTTCTTCAAGATGCGACAGTTCAGCTTTTTGCCTGAAGTTAGAAGTCTACTTTCCTGGTGTCTATTAAACCTCATTTATCAACAACATTACACTAGCTTGATAAATCTGGTGCAAATGTATTCCGTGCAACTTCAAACACTCGCAATTGCTTTGATAAATCCCCCCCCCCTCCTATGTTTTTTGCATCTTTTTTGCACATGTTTTCATCTGCACTTGTTAAACCTCATTTATCAACAACATTACACTAGCTTGATAAATCTGGTGCAAATAAAATATGTCCTCAGCCACGGGGAGTCATGCCTTGCAATGCCTTATGAGACTTGTGGTTTTACCCCTGATCTAGAGATTCACATAGATAGCCATTATATTATATGGCTGGGTAACACTATATTGTGATTCTATTGGCTTCCCACATTTTCTTGCATCATCAAATTGTTGAAAACTTTTCCTATGTTTTACTTAAAGGAGAACTATGAGGCGAGGGAAAATCACTCAACCTCATAGTTCGAGCCGAAGTGTGACAATGAAACTGTCACACGTCGGCTCAATAGATCGGGAAGTGAACGAACGCATACCGTCGCTGGCTCACTTCTCGATCCTGTCCCTGCAGAGAGCAGTGACTATCAGTCACAGCTCCCTGCAGGGATTCCCCCCTCCCAGCTCCGATCCTCCAGTGCTGACTGGAGGAACAGATGGGGAGGGGGCGTGCACAGCTGGCTCTGCCTCTAGATAGGCAGAGCCAACTGTCAATCACGCAGCTGGGTGGATCTCGACAGTAATGTCGGGATCCGTCCCGGCTGCGGCGGTCTCAGGATACCGCAAGCTGTAGATCACGGTATACTGAGCTTTGGGTCGAGGGAGAAGGCTAGTATATGTCCTCCCGTGACCCTGAGGAGAACTATGGGGAAAAATACTTAAATAAATCTCAGTTTCAGAGTTATTTTTACATTTTTAGACACTTGCAGCCAATGTACACAATGCATATAAAAGTTTGTACAAGTTATAGCAAAAACAGTTGTTTTTTTAATTTAAATACACGTAACGGCTGTTAAATTCTTTTTACTAAGTTTCATTAAATTCAAGAGCAATTAAATTCTTTTTAAAGTTTGTGTTAATTGCAAACTCACACCCAGTAACTGGAGTGTAATTATGTGGAAACTGTCGGTCTCTAAAAACAGAGTTTGTAAAATGTACATCTGCACCAGTGGCCCAAAAGTGACGCTTTCCTGAGTGATGAGAGGAGCTGCTTCATCTTCTATCATCCTCTTCCAGGTAGCAGCTGCTCTCTTATTCTTCGTCATGCCAGGAAAAAGGTTAGTGCTGTAGTCACTTCTTGGTTCTCCTTATTGTTGGCAAGATTCCCAGAATGCAAGCTGATAGTGACCCACCATCCAGCTTTAATGAGCAGTCTAGTAGCAGAAAGGAATGTAGATTTGGTTCCAGCCCTAAACCTGTTCTGCAACACAAACCTTTGCCTGGCAAGGACAAAGAAAAGATAGTTTATTTTTCATTTCTATAGCACATTTATTTATTTACATGTTGAAGCTGGTGAGAATGTCTGGGAATATTACATAAAAAGTGCCCAGGTGATTATTTATATGGAACTGAATTTTTAACAAAAACAGCCTTTCTTCCACTTCCTCACCATATTAATAAAAGCTGTGACAAATAAGCAACAGGAAATATCAATATACAGTCAAAATAAATAAATGAGGATATATAGTTTTGACCTAGAAACTAGTGCCGTCGCTCCCTTTGCCAGTCCTGGTGTGTGCAGAATTACAGGGGTTTGATATCAATACAAATTAAGATTCTTAGGTTAGTTGTATGTAATAATTTGTTCAGGTTTGTTCACGTCTTTAGTGACTGGCGTTTTTCAGCAACTGATAAATAGTGATGAATTTGCCAAAACTCTGCCTGCCACCTACTCCAGTCCCAACCCAATCAGTTGCAGGGAGGCACATTCCCCACCTTTCAGCTATACATCACAAAGGGATGGGGAACATGTGCTGCGCAACTGCAGCCACAGATTGGATAGGAAGGAGAGGGTGGCAATCAGAGTTTTGAGTTTGCACCAAGTCCAGCCTCATCTCTACTGATTAGCACCACTGAGTCACCACTAGGGCACATAGAAAACAATTGTTCTATTGTTCTACGGGCACATAGAAAACAATTCTGCATGTCCTGTACACACCACAATGTGGATGTGATGTGCGGCACAGTGCCAAAAAATTCAGATATGCCGCATTTGTTCACAGCGCACTGGATGGCTTTGCAAGTCACCTTGGTGCACCACACCTTGGTGACCTGAATGGAGTATGGTGTGCGCAGTTTGTACATTCCAAATAAAGTTAGAAAAAAATAAACACATCACATGCCCCTCCACTCAGCACACTAGCCCACACGCTAAAGGCAGCCGAGTGAATAACCCAGCCGAAGTGAACAGAGCCGAACAACATTCGGCTATTCACTCCGGCTGGGTATGGCTGATTTCAGCCGTACATTGGGCCGAAGTGAGCCGAAGTGCAGAAGGGCTGAGCCGAAGCTCCGGCAGCTAGTTCGCTCCTAGGCTTTATCTTGGGCCCCTCTCCCAAGAACGGGGGGTGCGGGTGCGGATCACACTGGTCCCCGAACCCCCCCCCCGTCTCTAATGTTGCAGTAGCGCACTGCACTCTGGACTTACCTGAGACCCTGCAGAGCACACCGTAGATCCTGCATAGCCTACCTGAGACTCTCTATGGTGGGCTCTGCAGCGTCCCAGGTGGGCTGGTCGCCGGGGTCCCTTTCCCTGTACCTCCCCCCAATTCTTCTTACCTGCTGCTGCTGGTGCCCAGCCTCCTCCACCCCCTCCCCTGTCATCTCTGCCATGCCGCCCCTGGTACAGCTGATACCCATGAAGGGGCCCCCCAGGCTGCCCAGACCTCTCACATGGGTACCGGCCATACCCCCTCATGGCGGTGTTCTATCAAAGTTTGTGACTACTTTAGAATGTGTGACCGGTGATGTGGTCACACATTTTTATGTAATCCCGCCCAGTTTTTCGGCGGTGGAATGTGTGACCACCAATAGGTGAAGGATTCCAACGCTTTGTCAGCAGTTCCAGGGCAGATCGACATTGCAGATGGTATGTGCAGGAGAACTGATCTGCCCTGGAACAGCTGATCGGTCCTGATCAGCATTGGGAGGGTGTCCGATGGGGACAAGGGCCTCTTCCCCACAACCCTGAACCGGTGGCTGTGGGGGTCTGCGGGCAAGGGAGCTTATTTGCATCGGGGTACCCCTTTAAATAAGGGGGCACCCAGATGCCCCCCTCATGTGAATGAGTAAGGGGTACTTGTTTAAAGGGTTAAATCAAATAGTTAGTAAAAAGTCCAGACTTTTGACAAAATCCTTTAATTGAAAAAAAAACAAACAGTAAATTTTTGACTATTCCTTTAATAAAAAAATTTAAAAAATGGCTCCATCGATGTAATCCAGAGTCAGGATCAGGATGCAGCACCCCCGCCGACCCGCCGAAATAAAAAAAAGTCCCGCCGCAGACGACCACCCGACGAAAACCAGAAAAAAAAAAAATGACATTCAGTCTGTGTCAACAGATGGGCAGAGCGAGCCATGACGTCACGGCTCGCTCCGCCCATTTGACATTCTCAGCTGTCAAATGCTACATATTGCATTCATATATAATAAATGCTTCTTTGCTTAAAGTACAGAGGCTATAGAGTAGCGGTTAGAGTACAGGCTTTGCCATTGCTAAGGTCCCAGGTTCAAATCCAAGGAAAGTCAACTAATATTTAAAGTTCTGTTTTTTTCATAAACGAATTTCGTCCGAAACTAATTTAATTTCGGACCCGAAAAACGAAACTAAACTAAACAAATTTTTTTTGGTTTGTTTCAAAACGAAACGAAACTAAACACATTTTTTGCTGGTGCACATGTCTACCTCCCATGGCTTCCAATACCATCTCTATGCTGAGGACATTCCTCAGCTCACTCATTCTGTCTCCTCATGCAACACTAATCTACTCACTGACATATCAACATGGATGTCACACCACTTCCTCAAACTCAATTTGTCCAAAACTGAGCTCATAAGATTTCCTCCTCTCGGTGTCCCCTTCCCTGACTTTTCCATCACAATTAACAACACTACGATCAACCCCCTCCCCTCAATCCAGGGTGCTCAGTATAATCCTTGATTTTGAGCTTTCCTTTCAGCCCCACATCCAATCACTATCTAAATCTTGCTGACTCAACTTCCGTCACATTGCCAAAACTCGACCCTTTTTAATAAACGATCCCGCAAAGCTTCTAATTCACTCCCTTGTAATATCTTGCATTGACTATTGTAACTCCCTCCTTGTTGGCCTACCACTAAACAGGCTATCCTTTCAGTCTATCATGAATGCTGCTGCCAGACTCATCCACCTTACCAAATGTTTATTGTCTGCCACCCCTCTCTGCCAATCTCGGTCACCAAGCTCGTGTGAATGAGGGAGGGAGGAGGAAGGGAGGAGACAGGGAAGAGCCTTGCTTGTCACTTGCTTGTCACTGGTGAGGCATCGAGATCGATGTCCTCAGTGGTTTTTTTTTCTTGATTGGACAGCTTGGACCAATGGCGCTTTGCCATTGGTCCAAACCATCCACAGAGCTCAAGCTTCTAACATAGAGTAACATAGAAGCTATTGCAGCTCTTGCCTCACTAGTTAGGTTACACAAGCAGTGGGGAAACCCGCTGCTGTGTAACCTAACTACCTGTCAAAAGCTGGATACTGCTTTAGTTAATAGCAGAGACGTGCGGTCAGGGGAGGCAGGTGAGCCAGAGCCTGACCTAGTATTATGCAGGAAAAAGCTGTCAGCTTCAGACTTGAAGCTGACAGCTTTTTCCTGCATAATACTAGGTCAGGCTCTGGCTCACCTGCCTCCCCTGACCGCACGTCTCTGCTATTAACTAAAGCAGTATCCAGCTTTTGACAGGTAGTTAGGTTACACAGCAGCGGGTTTCCCCACTGCTTGTGTAACCTAACTTGGTGAGGCAACAGCTGTCACAACCTCTATTCTGTGTTAGAGGCGTGAGCTCTGTGGATGTCTTGGACCAATAGCAAAGCGCCATCGATCTCGATGCCTCACCAGTGACGAGCAAGTGAGAGACAGGGAGGATCCTCCTTGTCCCCTCCCTTTGTCCTCCCCACACAGCTTGGTTACCGAGCTGGGGCGGGGCTTTGGTGGGATGGGGCGCAGCTTCGGTGGGACAGGGGTGGAGCTTCAGTGGGCTGGGGGATGCCTCACCCAGCACAGAAGGCACGGCACGTCGCTGATAGAGTATAGCAGTCAGGAGTATGTGACATATACTGTATGTCCTGACTCCTGCATTCTGCATGAAGTGCAGTACTTTGCATACTACTGCATTTGGCTGAACTAGTAATAGAGCAGAATGTCAATTTTGTTATCTCTCTTTAAAAAGCTGGTGGAAATATCCCAGATTTCCACCAACACTGCCAAGTGCATGGCCAGCATTAGGCCTACTTCATGCAAGCTTTATCATATAAACAATTCTACAGTGAAAAGCGGAGCCAGCTATTGTGGCTGTGAGCTTGTTTACATTCCTTTACTGCCCTGCGGTACTAGTACTTCTACGGAAGCACTAAAAGGGTTAATCACCTGTACAGCTGCACTCTGGGAGAAGGAGGGGCAGCACTGACAGCAAGTCAGGTAAGCTTCTTGCAAATGTGCTGAAAATAGGCAAACCGATAGGCAGACCAGAGTGAGCAGAGAGATGAGTTCATCATTCTCCTGCTGTCTCTTTATCGTCCACTCCACAGACAGGGAGCAGGGTGTCATCCATCTGGTGATGGATGAGACCAGAGAAGGAGGTGTCATCCATCTGGATGCACTATGTAGTAGAAATAGGTCAATCTTTTAGCAGGTTAAATGGGTCTCATATACTATATGTGTTTAATCTATGTATTTAGATGTTTGCATGGAGCTCACCTCCATAAGATTTAGCTATGTTTTAAAAGGATCTTTGCTTACCAGGAATCTACTGAATCCAAAATGAGTTTTCTGCATTGAACATTTGTGACTTCAGGAAAGTAGATTAGGCATGAAAAGTTCTGCATAGAACTAAGCTACATGAAACAGGAAAAGAGTGACATCTTGTGGTGCTGCACAGTTATACAGCCATAAACATGCGATGGCCAGTTTATATATAAAGCAGTTATCTTAGTATCATTTATGTTCTGTAAGAAAAATGCACCCAGTAACAAATGGGAACATAAAAATATAACTTAGACAGGGAGACAGGGGAGTCCTCCTCACGGCCTAAGTGTGGAAAGTAGAGTTGCCACGTTTTCTTCAAGCCAAACCCGAACACTATAGCACCTTGCAGCAATTGTTTGGTAAAGTATACTCAGTGGCGTAGCCCTCTGACCCCGGGCACCAGTATAAAGGGGACGCCGGCAGGGCCAAAATTCCAGGGAGCAGAGAGGCTGCAAGGGATTTCTATCGCCCTCAACATTAAGTTCCCAGGCGTCAGGCGCAAAGCCGCTTCCACCTCCCACCACCACCACCCCCGGGACGTGAAGTTATGAGTAAGCAGTGAGTCTCCTCTATTAGCACAAACCCACCCGCCGGCTACCTGTCTTGCCGCCAGCCGGAGATCCTCTCTCACGAAGTAGAGCGGGGACCTCCTTGTACACAAACAGTGCACTCGCAGCCTTCCCCCTCAGCTGTCACAGGAGTTCCAGCACAGTGCTGTTCTAGAACTCCTGTATTGGAGGTGACAGGTTCAAAAAAGAGAACCTGTCACCTCCAAATGCTATCACACATGCTTGTGAAGTTATGTGAAAAAACTAAAAAATTAAATAAAAACAAATTGATAAAAAATGATAACATAAATTAAAATTATCAAAAAAGTAAAAAAATAATTACAATGAAACATAAAAAGGTGATAAAAAGTAAAACATAACTATTACAAAATAAAAAAGTAACAAATAGGAAAAAAAACTATAAAAAAGCAAAAAATAATAAGATAAATTAAAAAAGTAAAAATAAATAAGAATTAAAAAAAAATGTAAAAAGTGACAGGTTAGTTACATATAGTTAGTCAGGTTGAAACAAGACACATGTCCATCAAGTTCAACCTATAGAGATATGAAAAGAAAAAGCTCAAAACAACGCTATGCCCACAATTACCCACTGTTGATAAAGTAAAGAAAAAAATAAAGAAAAAAAAATGTAAACTAGCACCATCTGGTTGCCACTCTACTTGGGGGGGAGGGGCGCAAAGAAGTACACCTGCCCATGGGGGAGGAGAGAGAAAAAATCCGGCCCTGGGCGCCGGTCTGAAGGGGGCGCCACTAGCTACCGATCCCTCCCTCCGCCGTTCTGCCAGGCACACTGAACTATCATGGCGGGAAAGCAGTGCCTGCATTGGGCTCAGTAAAGTTAGGCAGCCACCTCAGCAAACGCTGGGGCCTCGCAGCTGTCTAGTTTTTGTGATTACAGGGCCGAAGGCTCGGCATCGGCGGCAGGAGGAAAACAAAGGAGGAGAGGTGAGCTTT
>NW_017306383.1:311565-318681 GCF_000935625.1 Nanorana parkeri | reverse complement strand
CAGTGTACACAGAGGTGGCAGCAGGCTAACATCAGTGGCAGCAGCAGGAGGATTGCAGGGGGAGGTCAGATGAGCTTTATACCCCATAGCCGGGATGAGAAGTCAAGTGAGCTTTGTAGCCCAAACTGGGATGAGAACACCCCTTTTCATATTATATTTTTTAATAAACATTTTGATAAAAATGTTTTAATTACCTTTTTATAAGTTGAGAGGTCCAGGTGCAAAGAAGGACGGCGTCGGCCACAGAGGTCCCAGACCAGAAGAAGAAAAGAAGAAACCGTTGTCCAGTCCAGTGCACGCACAGGCTGCAGGAGTATGATTTCTCCCTCGCTCCCTCTCTCTCTCTCTCTGATGTCACTTCCGCAAGGTAAGTCTATGGACGCGTGCACCCGCATGCAGACACCGCTGGATCGGAAGTGCCTGCAAGCAGAGAGGAGTCAGCGCTGGATCGGAGAGCCGCCGCACCGCTGGAGGGACAGATGAAAACATCAGGAAAGAAGAGGAAGATCGGATTAAGAGACATCATTTAAGATAAGTGCTGACATTAACATTGGGGGGAGGGGAAAAAATTATCCTTTAATGTCACTGTAAACACAGTTCTTGGTCTTCTGCATGTCTTCTAAACTTTCTGGCTCCCTCTCTCAAAGGGCCTTACTGGCTGGACACTTAAACTCAGTGGTGGATCCTTGACAACTGAGGTTCCTGTGTAAGCTCGGTGTATAAGATTCAAGGCAAGGCATCAATGGAAAGGTTCCTGAGGTGCTTTTCAACTCAGGCAGTCACTCACCACCTCCACGTGGGGGGACAACTGCAGTTCTGCTTCCTCAAGGCCTCACAGCACTTCATTGTAGCCAGTAACTTCATGGATGTCTCCCAGGAGGGTAGGTCCCTGCAACTTTCCACATCCTTAGAACTAAGGACAAGACAGATGGTCATAGATGCATTCTCCTAGGGGAAAGACAGCATGGTCCCCAAGCCTACTGATTGGCCAGGTATTATTGATACTTATTATCGGCTGTTCTGAAGTTTGAAGCAGCCTGATAATAACCAAAAATGTATTAATTTATCAAGCAGTAATAGTGAGATTAATTAACAATGACTGCTTGATATAATTAAATAAATAAAATAACATTTTTAAGTTTAAAAAAATAGTGAAAAGTGTAAAAAAAAAAATTTGTGAAAAGTGTAAAATAAAAAATAAGTGTAAAAAAATAAAAAATAAGGGACAAATAAATGAATGTATTTATTGCATTTTTTTTTTTTTAGCTTTGCTGGTTTTGTAAAAAAAAATACTACAAATCAAAACTGGGAAAAAAGTGTTTTTCGTAACGTTTTTTCCTCTTTTTTTATATTTTATTTGTCCTAAGTGAGGGGTTAGACACACATATGTGATATAAATATGTAGCACTATCTGTCCTCTAAAAAACAGTATATAATATGTGTGGGTGCACTTTGTAAGAAAGTATATTACTGACGTGGAAGAATCACACAGCAAAAATGTCAAAAGTGTGTCAGTCATTTATGAACAGAAACTAAAACCAAGCTCAGTCATGAAGGGGTTAAATATCCTTAACATGGAATGCTCTCTCTAGCACACCCTGCTGGAGGAAGCTCACTCCAGCATGTGACTGAGATAATCACAACACAAGCACACAGCGGACTAACATCCCACTATCAGATCACAAAAACACAAGAATTTAGGAAAGTACTACATCCCTACAGACTTATACATCAAGCTGCAAGGTGGAAGAGTTGTGAAAAATAGAGAAACAAAGAGATTTGGACACAAATAGAGACCTTCAACATAAAACAGGACAGAAAGTGCATGGTGATTGGTCATGTTGTGAGACCAGTTCCAACCTCTACTGAAATTTGTAGAAAAGAAGACTTGTCTGACAACAGCTTGTGTAACATTTTTGATTAATGCGTTGACACATAAGCAAAAGGCCACTAAATGTACTGAATCTATTTTCTTGAGTCAAGTGCATATCAGGTGAGGAAAAGATAGTTATCAGCACACCAAAATCCAAAAGATGGATTGATTTGGTGTGCTGGTGATCTTTTTCTTTATTTGATATATGCGCCACCATCCTAGGGCTGCCACCTTTTCTTCCATCGAAACCTAAACACTCTAGTGACGCACAGAAATTTTTGGGGGAGAATGAGTCACGGCTTATTAATATGTAAATAGCGCCACCCATTCATATGTAAATATCGCAGTCAAGACTATTTTCAATGGGGGGCCAGTAGCCCCTATCTTAATTTCCGTTGCCCGTCTGCCTGACATCTTGTGTCCGAGTTTCAGCTGCCAAGAAACCCTGACACAACATTTAAATCCCGGACTGTCCGGGTAAAAACCCGGACAGGTGGCAACCCTACACCATACGCTGGTCACTACAGCACCCATCAAGTTTCTTGAAGCGGGATACCAGTTTGCAGTGCGATGGGATATACTTTGGAGTGCATATCAGGGGCCCATTTTAGCTAGCTCATTATGACGTCTAATCAATGGAGCGGGATTGACTACAAAAGCTCTATCATTAGTTGGCAGCCATCATATTTTTCTATGACATCACTAACACAGAAGGAACTCCGTCCTTCTTGTGTTATAATCTCGTCATCACTGTTTATTTCGGGATGGGGAAGGGGGATCACCTGATTTGGTAGAAATAAAAAATAGATTCATGAGAAGTAGAGGCTTACAATCAATAAATATCAACTAAATCTGAAAAAATACCAATTCTATACCTATGCAGGATTTATGTTGTGGAACAAAATAATGAATGTACTGTAGTTAACTAATATATACAGTATCTGACAACTTACCCTACTGGTACCTGTGAAGACATATGTGAATATTATGAAAAACATGCATAAACGTTTTCTGTATTACAATACTCTTAGTATTGTATCCCCTTTATTTTAACTACAGCTTGGGGTTTCATTTCCAGGACAAATGTGATTGTCACTCTAATGTGCTTGTGCTATGTACATATAAAACATTCAGAGCCCAATACCTGGTATCTGACAGTAATGTGTTAACAACGCAACTTTTTTTTGCATCTGGTCAGCTAAACAATGAGATCTGTCAATGCTGTCTCTGTCCAGTGATCAAAATCACATATATTTAGGAGGATAATTATATCCCAGAGTAGAGCTCTTTAATTATTAAAAATCCATGTAGAGTATTGGCCGGCCTCGTTTTACAGACACCATTCACAATGAATATTCCATGTACCCCCTGAGTATGCTGACCATAGACGTCAGATAACTTACTGTTTTTGGACCGGACAGAATGATTGTCTCATGTGGCTGGCAGCAACAAAGTGGGCCCAGTTGAACCTTCAAACCTGTAAGACCGGTCCTACAGGTTTGAAAATCTTGTCTGATTGTTATCATTTTCTCTAACCAGAAACTCTCTTCCCTGTTCCTCCCTCCTTGCCAGTTAAACATATGTTTAGTAACTGCCAGTTTGGTCATGCAACACTGCTTTCTGACAAGACATTGCAGGCCATTACCTAATTTAACAGCCAAATTATAGTGATTATTAGCACAGCTTATCTATGGATAGAATATGAAATGCTCTAATTGCATCTTAGGAGCTAAGTGTGTGACTTACAACAGGAACAAAAAAACCTGTATGTCCATTTTGCAATTAAAGCATAAGAATACCATTAAAGAACCTATATGAAGAATACGAGAAGGACCTGAGGGTGGATCTATGCATAGAAACATACCTCCCAACTGTCCTTAGTTGTCCCTCTTGGTGGTCTCATGTACAGATATCTATAAAAGGTTATATATAACTACCAAAAAGTATTATTTAAAACCTAAAACCTTCATCTTACCTCATAATTATCTTGTTTTTTGATAAAGGTAAAGTAATATTACAAAGGCCAAGAATTGTGGTTTTATTTACTGTCATTTAAAACACATGCACCTAGTCAGTCTCAGCGAAGCACTGACCAATTTCTATTGGTCTCTAAAAGCAGGCCTAATGCAGCTGGATGAGAAAGCTTGTTTTACTGAAATGATTCAGTTTGGGTCGCTGCTCCTTTATGTAGGCAAAGCAAATTAAAAAAAATGAAAATGCTGCAGACATCCCACAAACCCGTAGTTTAAAGACTTGCATTTTTTCTAAGCTGCCCTCACAGTTGCATGAAAGAGGACCCTTTCCCTGTTGTACAGCATTTAAAAACAAATATTTTGGCAGTGGTACATGTTCCCCATAGTAGTGCTTAGCTTTTCATATTTTTTAACTAAAGTACATTGAGCTATAAAAATGAGCAGAATAGACTGGGTTTTCCTTATTTCTAACAGGATTTGCAGAACTCTGTGCAAATCCAATTCAGGCAGATTCTTTCATCCCTAACCCCAAGGTCACTATTAAAGCGGACCTTTACACTCAAAAATCAAATTCTACCAATGCATCCTCCTATGTATGATGATTCATAATAACACAGACATGTCATGTGTAAAATGCTGTGATTTTGAAATACTTACACTGGCAGAACATTCACTTCCTGCTTTGATAGGGCAAAATGACTTCAGTTTGGCAAAGCAATGCACACTGGGATTGTCTTGTCATCAGCAGAGCATTGCTGGGAAATCTCATCTGTAATCTTATGGGATCTCAGGGAATATGGAAAATTGTATACTTACCTTTCGGTAATTTTCCTTTCCTGGTGCCTTGACATGGCAGCATACCTGTGGTTGAAGCTCCTCCCCCTTCAACCCCCAGGACCCGTATCTCTATAAATCGATTGGCCTCTACCCCCCTCTCCCTTCTAGTTACTAGACACAAGACGCATTGGGTGGGAGAAAATGTATGCGGCCATGTCAAGGCACCAGGAAAGGAAAATTACTGAAAGGTAAGTATACAATTTTCCATATTCCTGGTGCCGACATGGCAGCATACCTGTGGTTCAATAACTAGCCACAAGGGGGGATGCAACACATTTCTTATTACAGAGAGGTAGAAGACAACAGCACTTTCTCTCCTGCGGATTTTGGGACAAAAAACAAGAAGGGAGAGGATAATGTACACACTGCACTGAGTGTGCACATTATCATAAAAAGCTGCCCATTATGTGCAGAGGGCCTCTGTAAAGTATAAAAATCTTTCTTTGTAGGAGATGTCATCTCCTACACATAACAATCATCTTCCGTGTACTGTGTGAGGTGAGGGATGCAACTTGAGCAGTGAAGTGCTGCGGTTGCATCACTCCCTCCCTTCTAGGCATTCTGTGATTTGTGGAGCAGGGGAGGAGGCGGAAATATGATATCATCTCTCCTCCAATCACAGAATGCCTTGCATTCTTTCAGAAAAATACAAGGCATTCTGTGATTGGCGGAGCAGAGGAGGGGGTGACAATTTTCCATAACCCTTGCAATGGGGATACCACCGCACTGCAAGGGTTAGGTGCTTGTTTTGGTCTAGGGAGGGAAATAACAAATATATAATCACCTGATCCTCTGAGCTGTCCGGCTCTGACACCACTCCCTCCAGCCTGTCTCTTCCTACACTACAGCAGAGGATTGTCTCTAATTGTCCTCACGTCCTATACACAGTATATTGGATGTGATGACTCAGGGACCTTGGACCGCTGCAGCAGAGGGGGAGAGAGGCTCCAGTGACCAGTTTCAGAACAAGCCAGCTCTGAGTATCAGATGAGTATAACTTTTTTATTTTTCTGCCTAGACCTAATATACAGGGGTACAGGTACTCCTAGAATGAGATCCTAATAGGTTGGACTTGATGGACTAATGTCTTTATTCAACCTCAAATACTATGTAACTATGTAACCATAATGAGCGCTTAATCCTTGTACTGTTGGGGAAGCCCCACTGCAAGGGTTAATACAAATTTTGCCTAGAGTTCTTCTTTAAGGCAGCCTATGCATTGTGGACTGCCAAGGCACCGCAACAGACAAAAGAGTTCATGACCCCTTTAACAAAGTGCAGCACACCACAACCCAGGGTATGCCGATTGTGATGTGCTGCAGTGCATTGTACTCTACTACACAGTGCGTTGGGGTGCGCTGTGTTTTACTGGGCGGCTATTATTCACTGAAAGTCAGCAGTAAGCTACGATGTCTTACATTGCTACAACACATGGCACTGTTTACTAATGTTTATTTGGAGTTTACAAATTGTACACTCCATTCAGGTCCCCACACAGCAGTGTGGTGTACTGCGTTGGGGTGACCTGCAGTGTATATGAGTGCGCTGTGAAAAAATGCAATGTCTATGTTTTTCCGCAAATCACACCTGCATTGTAGAAAACAAATGTGGTTTTTTTACCCTATCGATAACGCGTTTTCCAGTTCTTGAAGATCACCAGTCATCTCCATAGTGTGAAGGAGCCCTTGCAATGAATGGCACTGCACACAGAGAAGATGCATTGTGACAACCCATGTCACTGCAACACACAAGTGTGAGTGGGCCCTTAGTGTCTACTGTGTAGTAGTGCCGGCTCTGCTAAGAGCCGGCCATCAGGGCCCTATGGCCAGTCCGGCCCTGGCGAACCTGGTATGTGTTCGCTCACCTCCCGATCTACTGAGCCGACCTGTGACAGTCTCATTGTCACAGGTCGGCTAGAACTATGAGGTGAGTGAAAAGCACTCACCTCATAGTTCTCCTTTAACAAAAATATTTGTGTATCACTCGGCTGTAGATCTCAAATCATCTCTGAATTGGTGCTGGCACTGCCCTTCCTTCTGGAGGGTGGATACTTTTCTTCCCCATGGTCCCTGTGTGTGTTGTAAAGTAGCCACCACTACAAGCTCACTCCTGTGACGGACTACAATCCCAGGTTAAAAATGTGCATCCATGAAACAGTGAAAAAATATGTTACCCCAAATTGACCATAGGCAATGCTTTGAAAGCCTATAGAGGTCATCAGTTTAGGTATCCATGAATATTGGCCCTAGAATTATTGCTCTGGTGCATGTGGAGATACCTAACATGTGTAGCGCGCTTGTCGTTTCCGTATGTAGGTGCACCCGACATGTGTTTACGTTCACATGCATGTGCTTGCAGGGGTGGGGAACTTGAAAATATTTTTATTTTTACTTTATTTTTTACCTTACCTAATTGCTTTCACATGGGGGGGGG
>NW_017306383.1:251996-311448 GCF_000935625.1 Nanorana parkeri | reverse complement strand
TACAAGCCCCCAATGTCATAGCATTGTAACACTGACAGGTACTCGTTAAATTGACATTAGTAGTCAATTAGACCCCTAGTATCACCTGTCCCCTCCAAATAAGCTATTGGAGAACAGATCACGCTCCAGTAGCTTATTGCCTGGCTTCTGCAGCTGAGCAATGACAGCTAAGGGAAGCAATTTGCGTTGCTTCCAATCCCATTCAGCGGGAAGGAGATTGGCAAACAGATGTTCATTTCTTCTTCCCTGCTTCCCACCAACACTCAGTCCCGGGCCCACGGAAGGGGCAGCAGAGCCTGGGAAGCCAGTCAGCTTTACATATGTGAACAGAGTCATGTCAGGGGTCCACTGCCAGTGACATATTTTATATATAAATGGCAGCAAAAGGGTTACAACAACACACACAGGGACCATGGGGAAGAAAAGTAGTCACCCTCCAGAAGGAAGGGCAGTGCCAGCACCAATTCAGAGATGATTGGAGGATCTCCAGCTGAGTGATACACAAATAAGATACATTTATGTATATAGTTAGGATACTTGAATGCATTTGTAAGATTTAACTCCTGAGTTTAGTGTCACTTCTTCAAAAGAGAACCTTGCGATTGAATGATAATGTAGGCAATGATTCCTGTACTTCTGGCTTAGGAGCTGACATGTAGCATATGGCAATGACAAGGCGATCTCCCAGGTGACACATCCTGTGCCGGTGACACTGCAGCACATCGCCCAGGAGAGGTCGCCCTGTGGTCACCGTCACACAGCTGATAGGAGGCGTGGGAAGGTGCGGGCTCTCTGCCTTACAGGAGTGTCATGACAGCTCACAGGAGGAAGCATGGAAAGTAAATGATCGGAGGCTGTACAATAGACGGTGTCATCTCAGCGCTTCCTCAGTGACACCTGCTCCTCATGAACACCAGCTCTGTGCACGGCTCATCCTCTCCAGCAGCTCTGCCATCGTGCTAGGATCGACTATAGCACCGAACTCATCCTCATATTCTAGTGTATTTCTGGGCTCTGCTCATTTCCCATACAATGGATCTAAGTCATCGGACCTGCAGGACGGTGATCGTGTGCTTGCTGCTGTCAGCAGGTAATGGACTGTGTTCTGTAACTTCCTGTGTTCTGTAACTTGTTGCTGATGTGTGCAGTGAGAGTGATGAGGACAGGTGGTCGGTGATCACTGTCTGTGTGTCAGTATTGTGTGTCTGCTGCCAGGCTCTGTACTTTGTATGGGCAGATGACCTACTTGTGTGCACATTTCTCTATGATCAATCATTTACTCTTTTTATGCAAATTATTTACAAGGGATCATCAATGCTGAACAATAAATCATAAACTAGGCAGAACCATTAACTTTATATTAGTCCTTAGAGCAGGGGTAGGCATCCTTGGCACTCCAGCTGTTGTGGAACTACAGTCCCAGGAGGCATTGCAAGACTGGCAGCCGCAGGGATATATCCTAGAGGCATGATGGGACCACACCACGGCTGGTGTACCCTGGTTGCCCACCCCAAGCTTAGTGATCCACTACCTGATTATAATGTTACTGGTGTATAAATATGTGAATTTAACTTACATACATTCAGTTTATTGCAATTTCATTATTAAGCCCCCATTCACACCAGAGTGAAAGTACGACAATGTTCAACATGAAGAAAAGTCCATGAGCTCTTTTCAGGCAGAATCACACATTTTTGGCCCCATAGACTTCAGTGAGAGTGCCTGAAAAACACAGGCAACCCATTTTTTGGACGGTTGTGCACCCAATAACCGTCTCCTTTAAATAACTAGCTTTCTATTGGCTAAAACAAGTACGCTCAAGCGTGAAAAATGAGCAAAAAAGTACAAAAAGGACTTGAAAGTCACCGGAAAGCGCTCACATTAAAGTGTGAATGGGGGCTCAGGGATGAATTCTGATATGTTGTGGGTGTGGGTTACAGGTTTGTAAACCAACTACTAAGCTTGAAATCTACAAATATGTAAATGTTATATCAGTATGTAAAGAATATACAGAGATACCTGTGATCGCTGTGTATATGGAGTACGTAGATGAACCTCTGGCCATTGTGTATGTGGAATATGTGTTCCTCTGGCCATTGTGTATATGGAGTATGTAGGTGTTCCGGTGGCCATTGTGTATATGGAATATGTAGGTGTTCCTATGATCGTTGTGTATGGGGAATATGTAGGTGTTCCTCTGATCAATGTGTATATGGAATATGTAGGTGTTCCTCTGGCCGTTGTGTATGTGGAATATATAGGTGTTCCTCTGATCATTGTGTACATTGTATGGAGTATGTAGATGAACCTCTGGCCGTTGGGTATATGGAATATATAGGTGTTCCTCTGATCATTGTGTACATTGTATGGAGTACGTAGATGAACCTCTGGCCGTTGGGTATATGGAATATGTAGGTGTTCCTCTGACTGTTGTGTATATGGAGTATGTAGATGAACCTCTTCTGACCATTGTGTCTATACAGTATAAAGTGTCTTTTTGAGGCTCTGTTTGTGTGTTCATGAAACAAAGGATATTATGTGTAATAGTGCATGTATAGGGGTGAATGGAGGATTAATGGAAACATATTGCAAACATTTCACAATCATCAGTCGATCCACAGATATAGACCACTAAAGATGAAGTGTATGTAGAGCCAATTGATTTCTTGTGGTTTTGGATAGAGTAAGGAAGGGTTTTAATAAGTAAACCACTGATGTTTTTTTTATTTTGCTGTCTGTGTACATTGGAGACATTTCCCTTCACTTTCTGTCCCAGAGAAACAACAAGGAGTCATGAAATCCAAAGTAGGGTGATTTTCCCTCTTAGACAGCTGGCCCTGCAACAGGTGTCCCCAGGATTTCCCCCTCACTTTCCTGGTGACAGTGGTCACCAATACATTTAGAGGGGTGAATCTCCCCAATGGGGACACAGACAGTAAACCTTTTCCCACTGTATCCAAAACTTTAAAAAAAAAAAAACTTTAGAAGGAGATACACTTTAAATACAAATCTAGACGTTTCCTGTACGATCGAGCTGGACCTTACTTCCTTAACCTGCGTATTTGTCAGTGAAGCAATGCAGAAAGGAGGTTGACTTTTACAGGAAATGTCAAGATATGTATATACATTCAGCTGCTTTTATCTATAAATGTATTGATTGTTTTGACATGTGGATTTCACTAAATGTACGCCTGCTTTGCAGTCGTTCTTTGCTTGCTGCTTTTTTGCTCCTTAGTACATAGAGTGAGGGCAGATTTGGGGGTGGGCTTATACTCGAGTCAATACTTTTCCCCCGTTCTTTGTGGTAAAATTAGGTACCTCGGCTTATATTCGGGTCGGCTTATACTCGAGTATATACGGTACCTAGTTTGAATTGGGCTAGACTTGTGACAGGTTTAAAGAGGAGTTTTGATAAGAAGCTTTGCACCAGATTTCAACGTCAGCTGTATTCATTAACCTGACATTTTCTAAGGAGAAGCACAGAAATGTCACATTAGGCTTCAGATTATAAATGACTACCTATTGTATTACTTGCCCCTCCCTTTTAGAGTGTAGGCTCACATGAGCAGGACCCTCCTAACCATCTTGTCTTGAATTGTATTGTAACTGTACTTGTCTCCCTTTATATTGTAAAGCGCTTTGCAAAATATTGACAATATAGAAATCCTCTAATAATAATAACAATAATAATAAGAACAATAATAATAATAAATATTCATAGGGTATTACAGGTGAAACTCGAATAATTAGAATATCGTGCAAAGTTCATTTATTTCACTAATACAACTTAAAAGGTGAAACTAATATATGAGATAGACTCATTACATGCAAAGCAAGATAGTTCAAGCCGTGATTTGTCATAATTGTGATGATTATGGCTTACAGCTCATGAAAACCCCAAGAACCCCAAATCCACAACCTCAAAAAAGTAGATTATTACATGCAATCAATAAAACAAGGATTGTACATAGAACAATATCGGACCTCTGAAAAGTACAAGCATGCATATGTACTCAGTACTTGGTTTGGGCCCCTTTTGCAGCACTTACTGCCATTACTTTTGCACGATATTCTAATTATTCGATGTTTCACCTGTATAAGGAAGGAATTTGAATATTTTAATTGGAGCCTCTGACTTCTTAACATCTGACTTTTTGTCAAATGCAACACCATACAGATTAATATAAGTCTTATATGTAAGTAGAAGCACAGCTCATAGTAAGGTATATATGAACACAAGAGACAAACCGCTTCACCAGCGTTTGCATTACTGTTTATGAGAATTCCTGTCACCTATAGCTAGAAACTAACTAGACTTTTAATGTCTTTATTCAACCTCAAATACTATGTAACTATGTAACTATAACCAAACTACATGGTCAATTTTGAGGCAGTTTTAGGTTGTGTCTGATGGGTCACAAACTACCATAATCCAAGATCTTTTCCTCTTCCCTTTCAATTGTCTTTGTTGCAGTTGTCCCACAATCATTAGCAACTGAGTGTGCAAAATCTTGCCACTGTCTGATTGTGTAAGAGCAATTTTGACAACTGCAAGACATTTATTGCAACACCCAGTCCTCCGGGCAGTTTCTCAACCTTTTTTCAGTCACGGTACCCTTTAAAAGTATGCACAATCCTGAGGCACCACGGTCTAAAATGTTAAAAACATAAATGTAAAAAAGTAGATGTGGCCACCTCAAAATCCATAACAGATCCTTATCCCAGATAGGGGTCTGATATGTATTTTAATGGGCAACCCCATGCAAAAACACACAAGAAAGTAGGGTTCCCCCTTTCACATCAGATCCTCCCTTTCACATCGGAGTCCCTTTCACATTCATATCTGTACCCCTTTTCTTTCATATCAAGACCCCCCTCTTAAACTAGAAGGTCCCTTCACATCAGAGCTCTCTCCTTTCTCATCAGAGCCCCCTCCTTTCACATCAGAAGCCCCCCCTTTGACATCGGCGTCTCTTTTTATATCAGAGGCCCTCTTCACCTTAGAAGCCCCCTTAATATCTGTAGCCTTTTTCTTTGATATCAGAGTCCCTCTTCTTAAACTAGCAGTTCCCTTCACATCAGAGCTCTCTCCTTTCTTATCAGAGCCCCCTCCTTTCACATTAGATTCCCCCTCTTTTCACATCAGAAGCCCCCCTTCATATCAGGAGCCCCTTCACATCAGAAGCCCCCGCTTTGCATCAGAAGCAGCCCTTTCGCATAAGGAGCCCCTTTCACATCAGAGCCCTCAATCCCCCTTCACATCAGAGTCTTAATATCACACCAGGAGCCACATCTCTGACAACATGGCAGAGGGTGGGAGGCTGAGCAGGCCTGAACTGATGGAAACTACCGTCTTATATTTAGTGGATGCCACCCTCAATGGATTAGCGTAATTTGTTGGCGGCTGGCCCGTACCATGGAAAGGTGATGAGGCACTCTTAGGGGAGCCAGAAGGCACTGCAGGTTGTGGCACTTTGGTTGAGAAAGGGTGCTGTAGTAGTCACAGCATGGTGAAATGTGACTAATTGTGAGTGATTTTAATGTTTTGATGGGTGAGGAGGAGTCTTGAGGAGTGGGCATTCTTAGGAAGGCTGTATTTGTATGCAGACCACCCTACGTAGCACCCACATGATGCTGGGCCACGTGATGCTGAGCTTTCATGATGGTAAGAACTTAAATCCAATGAATGAATGGGTGGGCCAGGGACAGTCAGGCTGTGTAGAAGAACACTAGATGATGCTGCATATCCTCCAGCCAGGAAATTAAATGGGTTCTATCTGACTTGCTGAAGCTTCTAATACACATTGTAAGAAGCTTTCAGTGTGGAGTGAAATCAGAGTACACATTTTCAGCACACAAGAAGAGACAGTACAACTGTGCAGGATTGAAAGAAAGGCTGGGGTTCAGTTTTAAGTCTTGCAACTTAAAGCGGACATTTACTCCCTTTCACAGCAGCATGTAGCTTACATTTATTAGTTAAACAAACTTGTTTTTCATTTACTTACAAATAGAGTTCATCTACTATCTGGTCCAGTTCTGGCAAAATTATGGAAGTGCCAAAGCATTGCATCTTGGGAAGGTTACATCAGCAGTTAATTGCTGGGAAATCTAATCTGTAATCTCATGAGATCTCAGGCAAAAGCCCCCCCCCCCCCCAGAGATGATGTGCATAGGCACATGTCCTAGTCACATGTGCCAGATTTTCAGGAAGTAAAGAGAGATCTAGTAACCTGCCCTTAGTTGTCATGGCCTCTGTGAGAAGCCTGTGGAAGAAAAGAGAAATAAGGTATGCAAATAATACAAAGCCTGCAATTATCTAGAAGTATGTGGTTGTAGATTGTCATTACCAAACATTTCTAAAGGTGTGTTTGGTTTTTTTTTTTTTTTAAAGTATGGGTAAAGGTTCACTTTAAAATTGCAGCAATTCTCACTTCAGTGATCTATTGTTCTATAAAATATGCAATTTAATAAAGATTCTCAGTACAGTGAATAATTATATATCACTCTGTGGACTGATGCTTATAAAAGTAAGCCAATAGATATGGCAGTGAACCCAGTTTCCATATTAATTTTCTAATCTGATCTGCATTGGGAAAATTAACAGCACAATCTGACTGGCTACCATAGACAAGAGCCCATGTTGTAAAGTTGCTAGTGGTTTTTCAGATATTCTGACTGTCAGGGACAGTTTTCAGCTAATCAGTGTAATAGAGGAGAAATGAAACTGTTTATGAGTCACATTTGATATAATTCGTAAATCCCCCCTTATGCTGCTCACAAGAGACAATGTAAAACTTCTTACTTGCCACTCGTGAAACTGATGTGTGTTTTTTAGGCCTCATTCACACTGCAAAATGTGCCATCTGTAGCAATAATCCTGCGCCATCCTGCGCATGAATTGACAGTAAATATTTGCAGCCACCAGGCAGTGGACGGTTTTCTTTGGGTCAGAAAATCTTAGAATGAAAATACGTATTTGTTGGAATCGTGGCCCATTGTTCTTGGAGATTGACAAGGAATAATATAGAGGTCATGCATTTTTGTAACTCTGTTATGGCATATGTTGAGGTATACAGTGTTATCACTGTCATTAAAGCAGAACTCTGGGCAAATCAAATCTTAACCCTTGCAGTGGGGCTACCCCAGCGCTGAATGGGTTAAGTGCTCATCTTGTCTAGATAACAAAGTTATACTCATCCAAACTGTAATCCTGGCTGGCTCTTACACCGCTGCCTCCAGCCTTGCTTCCCCACTGCTCCAGTGGTCTAAAGTCCTATGTGTCATCAATTTCTATACAGTATATGGGATGTGTGGACGCTGAAGTATAGTCCACCGCTAAAGCGGAGGAGGAGACAGGCTGGAGGGACCGGTCTAGGAGCCAGCCAGGATCACATTTTGGTTGAGTATAACTTTGTTATCTAGATAAGATGAGCACTTAACCCTTGCAACACGGGGGTAGCCCCACTGCAAGGGTTAAGATTTGATTTGCCTGGAGTTCTGCTTTAAGTGCCCTGGTGTGCTGTGGTGCCATCCATTCTAAGCTGCACCCCAACGCCCCTGCCAATGTATGTGCATTGCAGCACAGTGCAACCTGCAGTGTGCTGCCACAGAATAGAGCATGCAGTTTTTTATGTCATCATAGCGAAAAACATAGCGTTAGTGCATTGCCTTGCATTGCGCTGTAATGCACGTTGTCACAAGTGCATTGGGATGCCATTCAGAATGTATTGTAATGCAGTGCACCAACACACGTAACATACTTTACCACAAATCATGGTGTAAACAGGTCCTGAGATGTATGGAGTTATTAAAGTGTATGTAAACCCTAACAAGGAACTTCTCTTATTTGCTTCCCTTTAGTCTGTTTAATATAGAACTGAAAGTGTTTTGTTATATGTGCTTGATAATTCCCCCAAAAAATACATGTTAATCCTGCCCTACTTAGGTAATCTCTGTGTGCTAGAGAACATCTCCTCTTATGTAATGAAAATGAGAAGATGGGGAGGTGTTCTTTAGTCGTAGGGTGACAACGCTGCTTCTCCATAAATACAGTACAGTGTGTGAATGTTGTAGCCCTAGAACAGGTAGTGTGTAACTGGCAGGATCACTAGGTAAAAACAAAGGGTAGGTAAAAACAAAGGGTAGGTAAATAAACAGAAAACGAATGCATCCACCACCGCCAAGAATTCGCTCTCCCTTCCTTCGTCCGCCATGGATCAGCAAATACTGGGCATGCACGGAGTGAAAGGAGGCAAGCATCACTTTGAATTTGTATACAGCAGTGCATTAGAAAAGGAGGTGGCTCTTTCCCACCCCCTGTGACATCGCTAGTAAACACTCACAAGACTGATCCACTATGCCAGGGATCTCTGCTGACATTGTCCAGTGCTGTTCACATGTCGACGCGGCCAAGATGCCGGGAATGTGCAACTAATGGTACAGGCGCCAGTGGTGTCACCAGGAAACAAAATAAAAATGCTTTTGCGGATGGGGATAACAAATAGTGTGTACAATATGCTTTTAAAGAAGAATGCCGGGTAAAAATTTGATTAACCTTTGCAGTGGGGCTACCCCTGCCCTGCAAAGGTTAAGTTCTCGTTTTTGCTTAGGTTAAAAAATAACAGGTTCCTGAGTCGTCACGTTCTATACACTGTGTATGGTACATGGGGACGCCGAGCAACATAACATCGCAGCGGAGGAGGAGACAGTCTGGAGGGAGCGCTGTCACAGGCGGCCATCTCCGAGCATCGGGTGAGTATACCTTTGTTTTTTTTTTACCCTAGGCAAAATGAGAACTTAAGCCCAGGGTTTTTGCCTAGGGTAAAAAATAACAAAGTTATATGCACCCAATGCTCGGAGCCAGCCGACTGTGACAGGGCTCTCTCCTGCCTGTCTCCTTTTCCACTGCAGTGATGGCATGTCCATCTGCATCCTCATGTCCTATACATTGTTTATATAATGTGATGACACAAGGATCCTTAGACCGCTGCAGTGAAGGAGAAGAGAGTTTCCAGAGACCGGTCTGGTTCGGAGGATCGGATGAGTATGTTTTTTTATTTGTGACGCTAGGCAAAAACAAGCACTTGCAGTGTGGGGGGTTAATACAATGTTTACCTAAAGTTCTTCTTTAAATTAGGACAGCTTGCAGTGCTGACTTTACTTTCACTTTAAAGTACTTTTTTAGCCTTTTGTATAGTTATTCCTGAAAGTTCATGAAGTTGATCCCAGGCTCATTAACCTGTCAATTGTCACCTAAGTTGGATTCATTTACTGTTTATTCTTATGCCAATGTATTCCTCTCTGTGAAATGGTACATTTTGATTGGATCTGTGTGCGAACTGCAGGTGTATAAAATACCATATTAATGAAACTGTAAGGCTGGGTTCACACCTGGGCGTTTTTCAGCGCTGATAGAAGCGCTGAAAAACGCTCAAGCAGTGAAATCTCCTAATTTCTTTAATGGCATGGTCCCCACCTGGGCGTACTTCAGCACGTTTTGATGCAGTGAAAAACGCCCTACGCCCGAACTAGTACAGGAGCTTCTTTTGGGGCTTATTTCCGCGCGTTTCCATTGGTATTCCCGAGTGTGGCTCGGGGTTAACAAAGCGGTAACACCGGGCCACACTCGGGAATACAGCGTAGGTCTTACCGATCCCCACTGTGTCCTCCGGCCGCTGCTGTCTTCCGGGTTCCGTCCCTTGCGAGCATCCGTGTCGCAGGGGGGAGGAACCGGCGAGAGGTTTAAAAAGTTTTAACTAAAAACAAAAAAAGATAGAGGAAAAAAAGGAAAAAAAATGTTTAAAAATCATATCGCCAGGGAGGTTAAAAAACGAGCGTCGAACGCGCGTTTCAGTGAACAAAAAAACGTGCTAAAAACGGGCTTAAAAAACGAGCATAAAACGAGCCTATTTGGAACGCCCAGGTGTGAACCCAGCCTAAATCTGTAGGCAGACTTCCTTGGCATCGGGAAAAAATGTAACATTATTCTGTGGCCACAGAGAGTAGCATATCTATACTATAGCCACGGGCATATTTGTTGGCATTGCATTACTGTCTGCTATAATTTTAAGACCTGTTTACGTTTGTGTGGTGTGTTAATTAATGCACACATAATGTGTTGCATTAAGTTAGCCAATTGAAATGCCAACTTACCCACATGTGCCAAAAATAGTATGTGCCACAAAATGGATAATGCTCCACAGTGGACTATGGTTCACCGTCCCTGAACGCATAGATGTATTTAAAAAGAACTCCAGGCAGAATTATTCTTAACCCATGCAGTGGGACTACTCCCACACTACAAGGGCTGTGTGCTTGTTTTCATCTAGGGAGGAAAATAAAAAGGTTATACTCACCTGAACCTTGTAGCTGGTCGCCTGTTAGATCAGTCCCTGCAGTGTCAGAGGGCTACTCACACACTACAAGGGCTCTGTGCTCCTTTTCATCTAGGGAGGAAAATAAAAAGGTTATACTCACCTGAACCTTGTAGCTGGTCGCCTATTAGATCTGTCCCTGTAGTGTCAGAGGGCTACTCCCACACTACAAGGGCTGTGTGCTCCTTTTCATCTAGGGAGGAAAATAAAAAGGTTATATTCACCTGAACCTTGTAGCTGGTCGCCTGTTAGATCAGTCCCTGCAGTGACTCTTCCTCTCCGCTCCAGCGGTCTAAGGTCCTGTGAGCCTTCACATTTTCTGCTACAGAAAGTATAGTAAGCCAAGTACCATCTAAATCATGTATGGGCCAGGCCGTCAGAGGATGTTTAGGTTATACCACCTCACCTGTCCTCAAAATTAGGAAAAATGCGATCCAGTGTGTTCCTGGCACAATCGGGCTGAAACGCACCTAGAATGGGGTGAACGAGGCCTTTGTGGCCCCAGGGTGCTCTTGCTATAATGTGGTAATGTGTGTTAATGTCGGTATATTTGCATGCACCATAGCTGATGGGTTCCCAGTTTTGTCTCTCCTAGTCTGAATACTGCAGTATAGGTGTCATTGAAAGAGCAGCCACAAACTAATGAGGCCATCTCTTTGCTCACTCAGCTCTCTTCTTCCATCAGCATGCTCCCTGTTATTATATTTGCATGCAGCATACCTGATGGGTTCCCAGTCCTGTCTCTCCTGGTCGGAATTCTACACTATAGGTATCATTGAAAGAGCAGCCACAGACTAATGAGGGCATCTCTCTGCTCACTCAGCTCTCTTCTCCTATCAGCATGTTCCATGTTGGTATATTTGAATACAGCACACCTAATAAGCTCCCATTCCTCACTCTCCTAGTTTGAATGCTGTAGTATAGAGGATTGCAAGATGGAGACACCATGTCAAATGTAGGTACATATAAGTTGCAATAAATTAAAAATATATTAACTAATGAATACCTAGCTGTAATTATTTGTATTTCATACCTGCCTGGAGTTCAGCTATAAGAAGACAAAACATGCTGAAATATTGGACATTGCAATAGAACAAGGAAGTTAAGTTGCTTTATTATCTTACTTTCCTACCATACAGGATCAGGTTTGCAAGATATATAGAGAAGCCAGCAGAAAAAAGGGTGTTTCTTACGTTGTGTATATATATCTATCATATGTGTGTGTACAGTAGGCCTGCATTCTACCATGGACTGTGCAATGCATTCTTTGGTTTTCTATTCCCCTGCTCGGCAGAACTGGAGGCTAGAACTATTGTTTAGCCCCTGAGTAATAGGTTGATCCACGTCATGCTAACGTTATTTACTTTAAGAATCCCACAGTCACTTTACAGAAACCATCTAAAAATAGCAGCTTGCCAGCGTTGTCCCCTGATAAGGAGCTGTGACACAACTGGACCATGTCAGCAGGTGCTTGCCAGGCCAGCTACCCAATCTGAAACTGTAATGTAAAATGTTGAATGGTCAATATTGATAAGTAACATTTACATTATATTTTCTGTTTGCCGTCACTCCTCTTATTGACGAGCACAAGGCTGTAGTTTTTAAACTAACCTTTCTTTTTCATTTTTGGATAGTGATTGGTTTCACCCTAAAGGCCTTTTAGTTCTTAATATAGTACAAAGAGCAGCAATATGCAGGTCCCCAGTGTCAGATTTCGCACGTCACTAGAAGTGAAATAACAAGGAAAGACACATTCTGGTTGTTGCGTCATACACTTTGAACGTTTCTTCTGTCTGTATAAAAGCATAATTGCATTTGAAACAAACCTTGGCCCTGGTAAACCATCTTTCCGCCCAAAACTTACTTTTTAGTTTTTCGATGAGTTAAACCAGCTGGGGGTTACTCAACATTTCTAGGGCACTGTGTTGGTGAGGTACTGTATGTGACAAGCACTTTGAAACACAATGAAAGTACAACTCTGCTCACAACTTCATTTTAAATTTTCATTTCAGATATTTTTAGTGTTTTATCGGAACTCCGGTCTATAAAGAGAAGTGGCAATATAGTGTATCTGGGGTCAGCATAACATTTGTAGCTGTCATAAGAGGGTTCCCACTTTACTTTTTGTATTGATTTCATAATATGGAGACTGCAAGTGCTGGAACAAGTAAGGGGAAAACCCAAAACTCCCAAGTGGACAGAACATATTCTCAACATATTCCCTTTTGTCAAAAATGGGCTGCTGGAAAGATACGTGCAGTCACTTTAAAGGGACATTAAAGTTTTTTGTCTGTAATCTAGAGAACTGGGCTGCTTGTGATGTCAGTGCAGCAGGGGCACTGTGTTGTCTGCCCAAGTTAGGAGCACTCTGGGTTTCTGGCAAGATTAAAGGGTTATTAAACACTGGTGTTTTTGCATATATCTACTGCTAGCAAGCAGTAGATATATGCAAAAAGTTGAATTTTTTTTAAAACCCCGCTTTAAAAGCGGTTTAAACTTACCTGTGTCTTCCCCACGCGCTCCCGTCCCAAAATCTGAAAATTCTCGGGCGGCCGCAAAGCATCTTGGGGCGGGCGCATGCGCAGTTCGGATTCTCGGCCGGGAGACGAGGGGAGACACAAGGTAAGTATAAGGACGCGTGCACCCGCATGCAGACACAGTGGGACAGGAAGTGCCAGCAAGGACAGAGGAGTCAGAGCTGGATCGGAGACCCGCAGCAGAACTGGAGAGAAGGCTGAAAACGACAGGAAAGATCGGATTAAGAAACATAATTTAAGGTAAGTGCTTTAATTAATATTGGGGGAAGGGAAAAAAATATTTGCCTTTAATGTCACCTTAACAGGTATTTTGGTGTCCGCACAGTGCATTTAAAGGGCTAAAAGGGTTTAAAGGGCTAAAATATGGGGAAATGCACACGTACAGAGAAAGAGAGTGAGAGAAAATGATGCATATCTGGGTAGAACTATATCTGCTTATCTGTATTTTTTGTTATATTTTGTGCTTGTACAGATCAGAAGATTTGATAAGAGCCTGGGTCTGCTCATGCTGTAGCGTAGTAAGAATAACGTCACCCTTCTCAACACCTTATTGTTTACTTATTTAAACCAGCAAATGAGACTAGTTGGCTGCCACTTAGGAAAAGACAGCTGATACACTGATCAATGAAACAGGTACACTTCACAAAGTGGCAGCATGTTCAGGTGACAGTATAATGTCTGTAGGAGTCAGCATGGTTTTAGCAATGAAGATCACCAGCACTCAAAGAATAAGATAAATCCAAGTGTTCTTTTATTCAAAGAAGCATGTCACAAGTGTTAACTAGCCAACATTTTGGAACCACGCAGGGTCATATAGGTCACTATGGTTTGTCCTGATGAAGGGACCCTGCGTGGTTCCGAAACGTTGGCCAGTTAACACTTGTGACATGCTTCTTTGAATAAAAGAACACTTGGATTTTTCTTATCCTTTGAGTGCCGGTGATCTTCATTCGTAAAACCGTGGATACGCACGGCGCCATCCATGGGCATCACTACAAGCACCATCACTATCTGAAAAAACGGTCTCCATTGCTGTATGGTGTGCAGGGGATAGCTTTGTTTATTGTTGGAGTCAGCAGACACTGCCAGCTCTGGCTTCTCAATGGAATTAGCAATAATTAAAACATTATTTCCCCTTGCTGTTACTTTCATGCTGTTAGGCCCTTTTTACACGGGCAGTCTGACCCGGTCCGTCTGTCAGTTTTTCAGGCTGATCTGATCGGAAGGCCAATGTTAATCTATGGGCAGCTGGATCTAAACAAACAAGCGTTAAAATCCGTTTACCCTCGACTCCATTTAGGTCTGGGAAGCCAAACGAACAGTATTCCGTTTTTGAAGACCTGATCGCAATGGATCGAAGGGAATCTGATGTAAATGAACACATGCTTGCTTACGCCCGATGCCCCATAGACCAACTTGGGTCCATTCATGCATTGCAAGATGGAGGATAAAACTAAATGGACACAGATGTCACAAGAGTGTTTTCTGTTCCATACTGCTCCGATCAGCAGGGAATCTGTACATGGATCCCCTACTGCAGCCTTTCTTAGATAGGGCGCTGTGTCACACTGGCGTGCCTTCTGGCTTCCTCAGGGGTGCCTCCAAATGTTGTGGTAGTGGGACTGTGATGTGAAGGGGTCAGTGAAGACTGAGGTGAAGGGAGCTCCTGATGTGGAAGGGGGTGCTTTTAACGCAACACAATGCTGTGAATGGACTCTTATACTACACTGAACCTTTCTCCCAACCTCAGTCATTGCATTTATTTTAAAAAACCAGTACAAATAAAAAGTAGTGGTGAAAAAAGTGCTTGTGGGTTTAGCCAATCATTTTTTGCATATGAATTCTATGTGGCTCACGTAACTGGAAGCGTGGCAGGGGCGTATCCTTTGCATACATCGCTTGCACTAAAAGGTGCCCCTTTTTCTCATCTCAGAAAGTTGGAGTTTGCATTGTGCTTTAGCTGCCCTTCTGTGTATGTAAAGCACTTCCATTTGTCTGCTGTGAGCATTCATGTTCTGGGAATATCTGAAGATGAATATGCATGTGTTTGTACAGAAAACATGGGATTGTCGTCTCGTCATGGTGGTGTATACTAACAGTTTACTGACTGCTGAGAGCTTCTGGAAAAAGGTGGTCATGCATGATATTGTTAAAATATTTGCTCGCTGCTAAATGCCAAGCAAAAGGATTATAAAGTCAAATATGTTATTCAGCGGGGATTAGCTGATCACATATCAACAAACAACCAACAGTTTTACAAATTTAATATATAGTAATAGCAGTAACATCATCATTGTGGCTGTGCAGAGAAAAGAGCTGTTGGAACGACCATTTAGGCCCTCCCACTAAATGCTGCCTGCAGAAAACTGCAGAAAAATGAGGGGGCGGAGACAAGACCAGTCAGCCTGCACAAGGAAAGAGCTGTCTTTATTATAGAAAGCTTCTGCACAGAGGTAAAGTTTCACACTGGATTACACAGAGCCACACTGGGGGACAATCTGGGGCACTGGGGACATTGCTTGAACCAGCTATTTTATGAGCCAGGTGGCAGTCTTCTTCATGAAACATTTCAACATGAAACAGGTCCATAAAGTTTTGCATACACAGGTCTATTTTTTTCGAGTGTTGATAAACGAATCCCCTGCTGTTTGGGTATTTGACAAAGGCCGGAAGCTGCTGTCAGAATATGTCAGCTGGTTGGCTGCTAGCTCTGTTCAGCTGATAATTTTCCAACCTACTCTTTTGATCAGCTGATTGAGGGTTTGCTGGGTGGAAGGGTGCCGACAGCAGGACCCACTGTGCGAATTTCGTCTGGTTCATCAGGCACCGGCTGAAATTCGTACCGTGTGCCCTACTTAGGCACCTGTTTGTACAGTAAATCAGAAGTTGGGAGGGGTGGTGGCCAACCTTTGGCTCGAGGCCCACATGGTGCTTTTTGATACTTTGTAGTATGTCTGTAGCTCTGATAGTCTTTTGTAACATATAATGATCATTATGTGTGCTTTCAGGGGCTGCAGTTGAGGCCCTTTATACCTCATTAAGTAGTAAAATAAACATTCACTTTTTTCTTTTTTGCCGTGTCACTCCAGGTTTTTCTGTACAATCATAAAGATAGCCTCTCTGACAGTCTTTTGTAGCATTACATATAATGATCATTATGTATAGCCCTTTGGCACTTTCAGGGGCTGCAGTTGAGGCCCTTTATACCTCATTAAGTAGTAAAATAAACATTCTCTATTTTCTTTTTTGCCGTGTCACTCCAGGTTTATCTGTACAATAATAAAGATAGTCTCTCTGACAGTATTCTGTAGCATTACATTAATGATCATTATGTGTGGCCCTTTGATTTTTTTTTTATTTGAGGCCCTTTATACCTCACTAAGTAGTAAAATAACCAGTAACGTTTTGTTTTTCTTTCTTGCCATATTTTTTTATACAGTAATAGATAGCATTTTGACGTCCAAGATTTTATAGCTGTTAGCTGTTCCAAGGACAATCACGGTCTTTAAAGTTTTGTCCTTGGAAATGTTCCTATTTTTTACATGTGACTAGATGCACTGTGTAACCCTACATTAGTGTATATACTCTGTGAGGGTTATTCACAAAGCTAGCCAAAGGATCAGCCGTAGCTCCGGATGATCCTTCGGCTTCCTGAGTCCTTCGTTTCAGTAGAACCGAAGGGCTGCTGTGTGGGCTATTCACTATAGCCCGTACAGCTCCCGAAGCTGGCTGAGCGGCTCAGCTGAGCCGAAGGCATATGCTTCGGATCGACTGAGCCGAAGTGAAACCCGAAACGGGTCGACCGGTTCTTTATTTTTGGTTTTTCTTTTTGCAATGATCTTTATTTTTTTACTCGTTTTATTCAAAGATCTTTATTTTCTTACTTTTTTAATACAATGATCTTTATTGCTGAGCATGTTCGGCCGAACCGAAGCCAGCCGAAGCAAGCCGATGTACGGCCTGAAGTGAATAGCCGAACAGCGTTCGGCTCACTTCAGGTCGCTTGTTAACTCGGCTGCCTTTGGCAGCTTTGTTAATAACCCTCTGTGTGCCTGGGGACATTTTATGTTCATATTCAGTAAACGACAGTGTCTGTATGTAGAAAAAATGAACATCTCTACTTTCTGTATATAAGGTAAGAAAGTGCATGTCAGCAATTGTAATAATTAGCTTGTCCCACTTTCTGCAGTGGTTGGCAGACCTTTGTTGTGGTTTATATTTACAAGTTGCTGGATGCTGCATGCACATTGTGCGGTGTCACACACATCCTGCCTTCTGTATAGCGCAGAACACTATCAGGTCTGTGCATCTCAGTGAATGTGCTGACATCAGTACACAATCACATACTGTTTTGGAATGTAAAGTGCAAATGGGTAACTGTCATCTGTTTCATGCTATGTACTATGCAAAGAGACCATGTTTTTTTTCTTCTCTTTATCCAAAACGATAAATGCAGTTTTGCATTGTAAAACAATATATAGTTTTGTACTGTGCATGTTCTCTGCATGGGAATAACATATGTAGTGGGGCCTGCTGTTTTGAGTGTGTGGGTTGTGTTTTTTTTTTTTTTTTTTTTTTCAATTTTAGCTAAAAAAAGCAATTTTATTAGCATTTTAGTACTTTAAAAAAAAAAATTCTTGTGTTTATTGAGCGTATCAAGGAAAGAGTACAAAGAGAGCCAACATCGGCTCACATACGTCATCTAAAGGGTGGACGCAGCCACCAACATCAAGCACTTAAGGCATACATTGTGGTAAAAGAGAAATAAACAAAATATATTGCATATCAGTGGCGATTGGCTACGAACACCACTCGCTTTACCAGCCACCTGGAGTCGAGGGGTTCGGTGAGATGTGAGTCCGAGTCTTTGATTTTAAAGCCACATGTATTGCATTTACAACAAAACATATAGAAGAATAAAACAGTACAGCGCTCCTATTTTGACCGTCTGGGCCAGCAGGGCCTTCCCGGCCAAGTGGGTTGTGTTCTTGTTGCTTTTGCTACTTTTTCCACCTGCCACATCACCTGCTTATATTGCATTGATGCCATCAGATTAAAACTAGCTATTGTGAAATTCTGTTCCGTATATTTACAAGGAAGTCAGAGGCTTGAGATACAGGGAGGTTCCTGTTATGGCACCAGATGAAGCTAGCATCAGAGCCCTGAGGAGACTGTTGATGGTCTATCCTTGTTGGGATGCTATTAAACAACTCCTGCCTTAAATTACTGCTAATGGCTTCTACATGGCAGTTTAAATAAGTCACAAGATCACTTACTATATAATGCACATGCCTCACAAAGTAAAACTGACTGAGCCAAAGTCTTTCTTTTATTTGTCCATTGCACATGTCCCATTCCAGACACTGCAGCTCACAGGTGGAGGGTTTTAGTAACAGTGCCGTCACTACAGACAGTGGGCAGGACAAAGTGTGTTTATGTACCGATTGACCAGCTACAGCTGGGGTGGGCAACTCTGCCCTCTAGCTGTGCTTCAACTACAAATCCCAACATGTCTCGGCCTCTGGGAGTTATGCCTGTAACTGTCATTCTTTCAATGCCGCATGGGACTTGCAGTTCCGCAACAGCTAGAGAGCTGGAGTTGCCCACCCCTGAGCTACAGGCTTGTGAATCAGCAGTGATAATGCTAATAGCCATGCCCTCTGCAACACCTTCTTATCCCACTGGAATTCAAGCAGGCACAGCCTACATAAAAGTGGCAATGCTGCTCTGGATTCAGGGGCAGTGCAGCATTCTTTCCACCCCATCACAGGAAGCTGCAGTAAGTGGACTTCACTGGCAGGATCAACAGGTATTTGTGTGACTATGCAGGGGGACAAAAAGAAAATGTAGGTGTAGATGCACTTATAATGAAATGCTTCATCACATTTTTTTAAAGGGGTCCATAGTTCTACTTTAAGAATATATGCCTTGAGTATAGATACCAAGCAAGTAGTTTCAAAAATATATAGCTCTAACATATACATATACTGTATGTAGGTGTGTGGTCATTTCTAATAAAGATCTAATTGCTCGGTATTACCAAGCTGGGTTGGGTAATTCTTTGTTAAAGAACATTTACTCTATCATCTAAAATTGAAAAGACCAGTCACTTTAAGGCCTAATTCACACAGGCTTCGGCATGTATAAGAGCAGTGTGAACAGCAAGGTTATACAGACTATTTACAAAGCTTTCAGGAAGATTTGTGGAAGATTTTAAAGCACCACTCCAATTTGGGAATGGTAAGCAGAGATTTTAATGGGAATGCTGACTGTCTAAGATGGGGTAGGTAACCTCGGCACTCCAGCTGTGGCAGAACGACAAATCCCATCATGACTCTGTTTCTGGGAGTCATGCCTGTGGCTCTCAGTGACTTGTGGTGCCTCATTGGACTTTTATTTCAACAACAGCTAGAGTGCCCAGGTTGCTTACCCTTGGTATAAGATCTTGGTTCTCAAAAGTGGTTCGTGACCCCATGTTCAGTGGTTCACCTTCTAGGTGAGAGACTCCTCAGCCTCCCCCTACCACAGCACGCAGTGCCGAGCAGCCATTCAAAATATGCTGCCCGGCCCTGCGTGTTAGCTTGAGGGAGGGCTGGAAGGGAGCTCCATCCATATGTGCATTGCTTACAGCTCCCACATGTGCCCTGGACTTGGTTGACGTCACATTCTGGCTCCCGGGCACAAGAGAGCTGTACAAGCAGAGCACATATGGATGGAGCCACAGCACAGCAGCTCACACTGGACCCCAGGCTGAGGATGCAGTTCTCGTAAGGTAGGGAGACTTGGTGGGTCTAAAGAAAAGAAGAAAAAAAATTATAATTTTTTTTGGAGTGTGCATGTGTGTGTGAGACTGTCTGTGAGTGTGTGAGATTGGGTCTGTAGTTGTGTGTGTCTGTCAGTGTTTTTGAGGGTTCATTCACACTAGTACAGTACATTAATCACACAGTCCCATGCGATGAATGCACTGTACCACGCAATCGCACCTACCACGCGTATTCTGGTCTGGAAGGTGCATTGCGTTGCCATTAATTTGTATGACACTTCAAACAACCCTCACACCCACAGTTCGATCGCCTGCACCCGAATGCCCGGTACTGCAATGCCACGCATTCCATTGCAGTGTGGCCTGGGTTGCAACTTAATGACCAAGGACAAATGTGGGGCCTGAGGTTACACAGGTTAAGAATATCTGGTCTAAGATATGTGTTTAACAAATCGAGGGTGCTTTAAAGGCTTCAAGAAAGCTGCTCAAAGCTTCGCAAATGCTTTGCCAAAGGTTGATGAAAACTTGGTGTTCACACTATATTTATACAAGCTGAATCCCATGTGAACTAGGTCCTATGGTGGCTCATGATACATTATCCTACACCTATCTAGTTATTTCGTGACCATAACGTTGCCCACAAAGCATACAGAATTTGGCTGAGGCGGGTGAGGTGGAAGCCAAGTCTGGGGAGCTGGGTAACTGGTTGGAGCTGGGTAACACAGCTTCCCCAGCTCTTCTGAATCAGAGAAAGCTCCCTGTCTGATACATGCAAGCGGTATAGTCAAGGCAATGGGACAAACAAGGATTTCTATGAAGAATCTTTCAGTAGAAGTGCTGACGACAGCAAGTAACAGCTTGGCTCAACAATACAATTGAAAAGCGGTTCGTTCAGATTCTCTCCAACTTGGTGGCTTTTGTTTTACTTGGCTGAGATAATGTTGATACGCTAAAACTTGTCCTTGACAAAGGCAACAGAGGATGAATAATACATAAATAAAGTGATGCATCGGTGTTTGATCCCTTATCTGGAAACCAGATACCTGCTGATATCTCACACTCTACAATGGATAGAGCCACCAGTTCATCTACTGCATACTAGTTATCAGTCTTATGGTTACTTGCCTTTACCTGCAAGAAAAATAATAGACCAAAATAACAATGTATGTTCAGCAGATATGTGGGTAGTTTAATTTGCATCAACAGTCTGTTGGGAAATGATAGTATAAGGCCTCATGTACACTGGCATTGACAATCCTGCAGTTTATATGCATTTTAGGACATTTCTAAGGGCTTGTTCACACTTCAATCTTTACGTTCAGTGTGCATTTCTACATACGCATTTACAGTACATGCACAATATAGTAATGCATTGCAGTGCATTACCCAAGTGCAGTGCATTTTTGACCTTTTTTTTCCCCTTCAGGGTGCATTCACACCACAATCGGAAGGGAATTGCAAGTCAACTTGCAATTGTACCTTCCAGTTTCCTTCCGATCTGTTGCGTTGCGATTCGTTTTTCAACGGATGCTAGCGGAAGGGCACCAAGAAATGAATGGGTGTGAATGGCGCTCATTCACACCAGATCCATTGCGTTACATTGTGCTGAAAAAAAAGTAGTGCATGTACTATTTTTTTCAGCGTAATGGAGCGGTGTGACCTAGCCCCATTCAAACCCATCAATTTTTCAGTGCCCTTTTTTTTAGCATCCATTGATAAATATATCACAATGCAACGGATGTGGTCTGAATGGGCCCTCACTACAAAAATCCAAAGGAACCCAATTTAGAAAAGCTTTTTTTTTTTCTTCTTCACTTGAGTTTATGCACATTGAGGGGAATTTATCAAAATCTGGAGCAGCTGTGCATGACAACCAATCGGCTTCTATCTTTTTCAAATCTTAACTGAACAAACTGAGAGAGAAGCCGATTGGTTGCCCTGGGCAACTGCTCCAGATTCTGTCTGTTCCAGTTATGGTAAATTCCCCCCATTGCGTTTATACGTGTTCCGGTACCTTTTAGATGTCTCTGTGTAGCAGGCTTTGCAAGCGTCTCTCTCGGTTTCCAAGTAATAGGAAACTCTGTCTGTCCCCATAGAAAGATTAGCGACAGACCGAACTTCCCCTCATGAACATGCAATGCTTAATTCTTTGTTAAGATAAACATTTCTCAGATCTAGTTCACTTCCGATAATGAGATCTGCCAACACAATACAGACAGGGTTATTACGTCAACATTAACCTTTCCAGCCCCCCTTGAATTCCAGATACTCAGTACAGAGAACAACATTTTTTTTTTAGAATAGAGCCTGTATTGTGCATGCAGCTATTAAGGAATAAATAAAGTTATGCTATGTTAATGAGAAACATGCAACAAATACAAAATAGTTAGTATCTCAATTTGGCTGCAATATTGGAAATATGCTTCAAAGTAAATTTGAAATAGTATAAGGAAAAGGGACTTTATATGTAGCACTAAGTAAATATGGACTTCAGTATAAAAAGTCTTAAAGTTTTATTAACAAACTAGGTACATTTCACAAGGATATATATCCTTAAAAGCTGTTTATTTGTATATACTGTACAGAGAGTTTCAACTCATTTCTGAGCACAATAACATGTAAAGTATGGCATAGCCAAAAGATTATGCCTCCCCCCAGATCTAATTAATTACAGATAAAGTTCAATCGTCTGTAATCTGAGCTGTTAGCAAAGGTAATGCTTTCTAACCGCTTTGTTTATGGACAACTTTAAAGAAAATAGGAGACCGATAGGGGCATAAAGTAAGGCGTTATGTCCTATAGTGCTGCATAAAATGTCTGAATTGTCTGCTGAATATCCTAAGAAGAGTAAACTAAATCTCCCTCCAGATTTCTATTCGAAGTAACATTATTTTTCTTGGTGTACAGTATGTAAACCCTAAGGCCCCTTTAAGAGAGGTGCCTTCAGTTCTGATCCATGCACAGATCCCCTGCTGATCAGAACGCATGACACCATTGTGATATTCATGTCCGTCCAGTTTTTTCCTCTATCACAAGATCGGAAATCACCGGACCCATGTTGGTCTACGCGAAGAAATGGACATGTGTCCATTTACATTAGACAACCTCTGATCCGGTACAGTCAGGTCCATCGAAACGGAACTACGAATGTTTTTTTTTCCAGACCAGGCCGAAGTTGGGGTAACCAGATGTAAATGGACTCATGCCTATAGACCAACATCGGGGTTCCAATCAGGTCCGCCTGAAAAACTGACAGGCGGACCTGATCAGAATGCCAGCTTGAAAGGGGCCTTCAAATGAACTTTTCTTATTTACTCCACTTTGTTCTTTAACCTCTCTGGATGGGAAGGGGGTTTAACACCCCGGATGTCAACTGGTTAAAATATACAATGACAATTATTTTCATTGAAAGCATTATAGCGGTTTTATCCGATCAAGCCCTTTGATCTCCTTACAAATTCAGAGCTATCCTGTGCACTTTTCCTCTGTTATATCAAAAACTCTGTTCAGAACTCTCAGCTCTTATCTTAAAACTACGAGTTCATTAATGCCTATGTTTTGGACATGAAGACAGTGCGATAGATTGAGTAGTTTAGTAAGAGAAAACCGGGCACTGCTGACACCACCTGTCCACAAAAATGCTGTGTATTGTCAGCACACTATAGGAAATTAGGAGCTGAGCACATTTCTGGCAGATCGACAAGTATTTCTCTGCAATTTAAAGGGAGAAATCATGGGGAAATGGGCATGTATTGCAGAGATGTACCACCATTTTGTTTTTGGTTTGACATATGCTTTACGGTTTTCCAACATCTTTTGATAAATATGGCTTATCACCTTTATGAAAAACAGATGAGTAACCTTTTAAAGATGTGTTTTGCTATTCCATTCTAGCAAGTCATTTAGTTGGTGGCATGTTGTTTCAGTATCTCGCTTAGCTGTTTTTCTGACAGTGAGAGATTTAATTTTGATGTGTTAGTGCTCATTCCACAAGGCTTTAAGGTCTGGCTGTGGATTCCTACGGCAAGCTGCTTGCGCCCAGGGGTGATCACCTGTCTCAACTGCAAGTAATTGCTCTACGTACGAATACATCTGAACACTGGCAGACAACTGTGGTGTTAGTCAGTCTATCATTGCTTTGTACAGTCTGAGCGGCTGCAGCTGTCCGGAACCACCTGTATTTGATGTGTCAAGAATCCTCCAATTTTTACTATAGGAATACGCCGCTAGACTTAAAGCCCTGTTTAAATGAGGCCTTAGAGATATTTAACAACTTTTTGCTAATTTTACTATTTACAGAATTTATAAAGCACTGACATTTTATGCAGCATTTAACAGACTAAATAGACCCATTTAAATTTCATCCTTGTACCTTTGACTAGTTTGAGATATGTACATCCCAATAATATGAGCCTTCAAAGCTTTCCAGACTCTGTATATGAAAACATCAGCATTATTACTCGGAAAACACTTTTTCCATATTATCTTGCCCAAAATGGAAAGGTTTAATGATTTAAAGGTTTAAATCATTTAGCCATCTGCCCAACCCTGCCTTGTCAATGCTACTACAACATAGCTTGCATCTCAGATGTTTACAAAGACCTGAGGACCCATTCACACCACACCCAGATTATCTCCAGACCAGACCAGATTGTTTCCAGACCTAAAATGCATCCTAATGTATCCCTATGCTATTTCTGGCCTCTGTTTACACCAGTGCAGTCCGTTCCAGACCAGACCAGACCAGAAACATACTGCATGTCTCATTTTGTCTGGTCTGGAATGCACTGGAACTGCGGCAGGTTTACACTATTTTCCGGACCAGATCTGGCTCGGAAAATGGTGTGAACCTGCCCTGAATAATTGCAAGAAATAAATCACTGTGTGAATATAATCAGTGAACATTTGATACATGTTTGTGAAGGGCTTTAGTACCACCGAATTGAAATCTCCATCATAGGCCTCATTAACACAGGGCATGCTGCCCCCTACAGCGTACAAATAAATTCCTCAAAAATAACAGGTAATTTTCTGATGGTTTTATTTCAATTAAAGAGACTTCAATGTGAACTCAAAATACTTAACAGTTCTAAACAGTAGTTTCCAGCAACAGAATCCATGTGCTCATGGCTTTTGGTGCAGGAAGATTTTTAACAGAAAAAATACATTTTCAGTGAATTTATTACCAAATGCAAAGGCTTTATATTAATTGGTTTTAATAGACAAAGGGCCAGTTTTTAATGCGCCCCAAGCTACCGGAAGAAGTGTGCGGACAGCTCATGTAAGTCTATGTAGAAGCAGGAGGTGTGCACCCTCATACACTGCTTACCGCAGCTCCAAGTTTTGATGGCCGCACACAGACGGTGTTCAGAGCTGGATCTATCTGCATCTGAGGCTGTACACTGTGTGTGGCTGTCAAAACTCGGAGCTGCAGGAAGCAGCATGTGAGGGCGCACAGCTTCTGTATCTCCATTTACTTATATGAGCTGTCCGCACACTTTTTCTCTGGGCACGCCAAAACTGGCCCTTCACAATGTAAGGGGCAGCACGCCCCTGTGAATGAGGCCTTAATCAGCATATGCTCCAAGTAAGACATCAATATCCATAATATTTTGCAGAGAAAGCTAGTTTTTTTTTTGTATGTGAAGAAATATCCACCTCTGGGGGTCTTTAATCGCGATGGTAAAAAACGTGTTACATTTAGCCAATACTGTTACCTTTCCTTTTTACTTTTGCAGAGGCTTTTAGGCTAATGCTGGCCATATACTGGTAGATTTTCGTACGTACTTTCACACGAAAAATCCTGTCAGAACATTCAATATTGCCATTAGAGATTTGCCCAATGTCGTTTCATCGATGCAATCGAAAAAATTATTTCACCCCATTAACTATTAGAAAAAGGAATTGGTTGTACAGCGTCGCATCCCATTGTGCTGACAAAAAGTACTGCATGCTTTACTTTTTTCAGCACACACCACCGCATTCCATTGCAATGCAATGGTGTGAATGGTGTCCGTCCGTGACAAGACAAATTGCGTGTCTGCATTTGGTGTTAATGGGCCCTTAAATGTTTCAAACATTGCATGTATTTCATAATGGCTACGCTACATCCACTTGACCAATATGAGACAAGCATATCAACATTGTTTTTGACGACAACAAATACCAGATTTCAGGCTGTAAAATGTGAGTTTGACATATGATTCTAAAACTATTGAAAGTAAGAATGTAACTTGGTTAATGTTTAATTGTATTCATATTGTGAAAAGTATATGAGACCTGGGTGTGCGGCATTTGCAAGACATTAACGTTTATATCAGATTTAAAAAAACGGGTCAGCGATTACTTCTGTACTTTGGCACCTTGGCCATGAAAGAATTTAAGGAAGTTTACATGTACCCTAGTCTGTCTTGTAAAAGTTAATATACGCCCCAAATAAGCTCCTGTACTTCCTTGGACGTAGGGCGCTTTTCAGCGCGTTCCTACGCGCTAAAATACGCCCAGGTGGGAACCATGCCCATAGGCAATTATTGGTTTTCACATGCTGAGCGTTTTACAGCGCATCTCTACGCGCTGTAAAACGCCCAGGTGTGAACCAGGCCTTACAGACGAGTGATACACAAATAAGGTACATTTTTGTTAATACTTAAAGTGACACTAAAGTAATACTATATCCACAATGTATGAATGGACAGGAGCATTCAGTATAGAGGTTTTCTGTTCGTTCATAACAGGGGCTGCAGAAAAAGAGATTGAGGACTCTTTGTCCTCAATCTCTATTTCTATTTATGTGTTAGACCCTGATATTTCCCCAGAGCCCCCAACAGTATAGAAAAATAAAAAAATTTAAATGTTAAAAAGGTTAGAAAAAAAAAGTTGGTTTCGGCCTGACAAATTTTTTTATTTTCCGTTTCGGTCTGTAAATTCCATTTCGGTGCACCTCTAGTCATATCACCTGAGACATAGAGAATGTTAGCAAACTAGTTTTTGAGCAAAATTGCAATAGTATTGGGTGTATTTTTACTTTAATAGCCTAATGTTTAAAATGAGGGTGTTCTGAACAACCTGAGGGTGTTCCGTACATGCCGCTAGATATCTAATTTCTATTTTATTCTTGTGTTATTGGCGTAATTTGTTTTTCAGAAGTCTGCACTGAGATATTAAACAAAATTTCAGGTATCTGTGCAATAGGAGTTTCATTATTGGTGAGATGGGCTAGACGGACCATCTATCTCTAAAGGGATGCAAATGCTGCAGCTTTTTTCATTACAAGAGTGCACCAAGTGGTTATAATAGGGGAAGAGATTCTGTTTCATAAAGGTAATGTCGAAATTTCACAGGAGGGGAAGGTATGAATATACATATATTTTATGTATGGACGGGAATATACTTAAAGTAGTATTAAACGCTCAAACTTTTTCCTTTATAATGAATCCAGATCAAACAAATATACATTGCCCAGCAAGATATTTTTTACATTTTTTTGGCCAAGCACTTACAGTCATTATATACTGAAACAGCTGGCTCCAACTCTCTTGTTTCGGCTTCCCTGAACTTACCATGCAGTACAAAATCCCAGGGGACAGCACATTCTCCAGCAGATATCCATCTACTAGCTAGGGGAAGTGAAGAGGGAGGAAAGAGGAGTGGAGAGAAGGGGAATGGCATGCATTGCTCTGCCTGTGTGTTTGTGGAGACACACACAGCATACTAGTACACACAAGGGTGGCTCCTTAGGTCCCTGCAATAGAAAGGAGCCACCTTTAAACAGGATATCAGGACCAGTGCTCAGGGGAGCAGCTGATTCTGCAGGAAACTAAAACTTCAAAACATCAAGGAGCAGCATCCATTGTAAGTGATTTAATCACCATATGAAATAGCTTAAAATCACATTTGCATTTAATATCCCTTTTATATGTATAACTGGGATGTATATATTTTTTATAATATAACTGCAGATTAATTTTTAAAAATATCCATTGCTTTACCAAATTAAGAAAATCATAAACAGCTTTCACTTCAATACTTACCTTTTCTCTGGTACTATCCCCCACAGACTCACTTACTTCTTTATCTTGCTAATGGTCTTTTTTTTAGATAGGATGACAGCAAGTGTCGGTCATCCTGCTTCCTGCGTGGGCAGATTATGATAGACACGCAATCCTGCAGAGACTGAAGCTAACAACACCACTACATGAGCAATGTCTTGTGCAGTATTTAGGATCAGTGATACTGGACAATAAGAGGAAGTACCCATCAAAAAAAATACGGGGACTTCTGGGGGTGCAGCAAAGGAGGGTTCGGGAAAGCTGGAGATTTAAAAAGGGAGGCTTTAAGAACTGCCCTTTCTATCAAGCATTGATTTTTGCCTGGTTGTATGCTTCACATGCAAACCAAAAACAAAAATGTGTGTGTAAGTGTTCTTAACTGATAAATCAGCATTGGTGCTTTAAAAGGGTGCAGAACAGTGTCAGAAGCAGATATAAATAACTCTCTGGAATGTGTAGATACCTTCAGCATAAACCTCATCACCACACTGTACTTTATTCAGTCATACATGCCAGATGACCCTGTCATGAATTCTAAACCTCCCAAAGAGACACACTAGAAAAGTGTCTGACTGTACAATCCGGACCTTATAGGAGTGGAACTTATAGGGAGGTGTAGAATGTGCTCTGCCTTGGGGTGCTTTGATTCAATGGCGGACAACTGAATCTTAAATAAGTGTTGGGTTTCTTTACAAATAGGGATATACAAAAATTATAATTACAATTAAGGGAAATGGAGAGGGGATTTGGAAGGGGAAGTAGGGATAGGAATTGAAGTTAAGATCCTTCAGCTAGCAACATCATTCTCTCTCTCTCATTGACACATGCCAGGGCTTTTTCTCTGTCCTCAGGACACTCCTCTCCAGCAGGTCTCAGCGGATCACATTCTTGATTGTAGAGACCCAAAAACTAGTCTTGTCCGAGAGATCACCAAGGTTACCCTTGTTGCTGATTGTGAGCTAGGTTTATGCAGTTGTTCACGTCGGAAGAAGGTCCTGCCCTCTTCCCAGCATTCATGCTGCATTGCTGAACAGGTGTGGGCAGTAAATACCCTCCACATCCATCCACCCTTTATTGTCCCTTCTCAAAGAGCTCTGTTAGATGATCCTCATTTGTTTATCACACACATTCTGATTGTTCTTTCATGAGACAGGGAATACCATCAAATCAAAGCTGTAACATGAATATCAATTTCATCAGCTCCAACAGGAGGTATTGCTAAAGCATATTAATGATATTAATATTATAGAATATATTAGAAGATACAACAAAACTTGCCGTTTTCTGCTGAATATGGGTAGATTAGAGACTTAAAGAAGAACTCCAGGTTTTTATAAAACTAGCCCTTGGAGTGGGGCTACCCCCACACTGCAAGGGTTAAGCGCTTGTTTTTGTCTAGGGGCCTGCATTCAGTAGATATACTCCCCCCTCTGCTCCGGCTCTGTTATGTCCTCTGGCATCCTCATGTCTAATGCAGGTCAATGGACCTGTATTAGACGTGATGATTTCGGCAGTCCTTAGAGCGCCCAGAGGAGAAAAGGCTGCATGTACCATTCTAGCAGCCAGGTGGGACGGAGGGTCATGTAAGCATGTCTTGTTTATTTGTGCAATATGCGCCCCTGGACCAAAACAAGCAGTAAACTCTTGTAGTGTGGGGTTAGCCCCACTGCAAGGGTTAGTTTAAGCCTGCCATATCATGGCTAACCACTGTAACATTCCACTGCCCTTCATTTCACATTGCATTATTACAAAAAACTGCATGACCTTTAACATAAGCTACCTTGAATTATTTTTCTGCTGCAGTTAATAATGTGATCGTTGGGTTTTCCAATATATGGAACATAGTTAAAATTGTGTAAAACCATGCATTAATCAGTAAGGGGTCTATTCACAAAGCTACTGAAGGATTCAGCCGTAGCTTCGGCTGATCCTTCAGGTAGCTTCGGCCCCAGGACCCCTTCAGTTCAGGGCTGCTGTGTATTCACTATAGCCCGTACAGCCCCCCAAGTTGGCAGAGGGGCTCAGTCGAGCCGGAGGCATATACTTCGGCTCGACTGAGCCCAGGGGAAATTTGAAGCTGGCTGAACGGTAACCAGTGCAGACGCTGTTCTGTCATTAGGATGAGAGGTTTGCAGAGTCGGCTTTCATATCCCTGCCGACTCCGACAAGCTCTAATTCTAATGACAGCTGGTCCCGACCAATAGAAAACAGTTTGGCGGAGCTGGCTGTCACTGCTAGCTCCGCGCAATCCTTTTCTATTTTTGTTTTTTTCTACTTTTTTAACTGTTTTTCTATTCTGCTCGGTACCACAGAGGTACCGAGCAAAATAGCCGAGCTATTCACTCACTGCTGTTCGGCATCTATGAGAATAGGCCAAACAGCAGCGAGTGAGCTGCCAGAGCTTCGGCTCAGCCAATCCAGATGTTGGATCGGCTGAGTCGAACTCCTTCTGTACTTCGGGTTGGCCGTACACGCTGAGCATGTTTGGCCGGCCCGAAGCACGGCTGAAATCAGCCGTACAAGCCTGAAGTGAAAAACGCGCGACGGTCGTGCGACAGACGCGCATATGCAATACGCCTAGGTGTGAACGAGACCTTAGTATCACAAAACGAAAAAATTTAATAAAAAAATAAGTAGGACAATAAAGAAAACTCAGCCAGCGAAATGAGATTCCTTATATTACTGACCATAGCATAAGGAAGTCAAGTAGTTTGCGATATGCATGACAGGCATGGTATAATATTGTACATTATATTGCATTTTGCACCAAGCTAAACCTAGCAGTTGAAATTCCAAAGCTTTGGTCACAAATCACACAGTCTCCTGTTTCTAGATTTATTGTACTGCGGTGTCTGTGCTTGCATGTATATACACTTCGCAAATGTGGGTGATTTGTCTTGGATATCATGTTTCTATATATTTTATGTTTTCTTTTTCTACATCACAGCATTGGCTTGGCTTTTTATTTTTAGTTGGTGAGATTTGTGGCTTTAGTCAGTTGCTGCTTTTTTTAAGCTTTAGACGCTTTATCATTTTGTTTAATCTTAACACCTTTGCAGTAAATACGCAGAGCACACACTAACATCTTAAAGTAAATCTGTTACAAAGCTGGACAATTCAAAGTAAGTAATGAAAAAATGGATAAATCAGATTTACCCTCAGAACAATGTTCATATGATTAGTCGATAAAAAGATATACAGTACAGTAGGCAGCTGAAGTTTGATCACCTTAAATTGTTCTATAAAATTTGAAGCTTAGTCCTTTTCCCTTCTAAAGTCCAAGCTTTCTTATAAGTCATTGAGGCTGTACATGATGGGCTAGTTGGCTTTGGAAGAAGATATGGTCAAGTTTACCTTAAAGTCACATTATCTGTTTGTTATCTTTTGATCTTCTAATTCATATGACCTTCGGTTTTACTGAGGTAAATCTTAAAAATCCATTCAAGTATTAAATAAATGTAGTTTATTTGTGCACCACTCAGCTGCAGATCCTCTGAATTGGTGCTGACACTGCCCTTCCTTCTGGAGGGTAGCTACTTTTGTTCTCCATGGTCTCTCTGTGTGTTGTAAAGTAGACACTGCTCCAAGCTTGCAAGGAGGGGGAGGTCTGTGCTAAGGAATTGATTACTTACAGTTTCTAGCAAGTTCAAAGGCGTATTAAAAGAGAATTTATGGAAAATATTAAAGTAGTATTAAACTCTTTTAAAAAAATTTTCAATAATGAATCCAGATCAAACAAATATACACTGCCCAGCAATGCATTGCTTTACATTTTTGCCAAACACTAACAATCATCATTTTTTTTCTGAACAGCTTGCTTCTAATTCTCTCAGACAAGCTTCCCTGAACTTCCTGTTCAGTACAAGATCACAAAAGACAGTGTAGACTCCAGCAACTGTTCATCTACTAGTTTTTAGAAAGGAGGAGAGGGGGCCGGGAGGAGCGAAGTAGCTTGGTTTGCTGTGTTTGTGTAGACACACACAGCTTACTAGCACACACAAGGGTGACTGCATAGCACTCTGCTTGAGAATGGAGTTACTCTAAAACAGGAAGTAAGGACCAGTGCTCAGGGGACAAGCTGATTCTGGCGAAAACAAAAACTTTTAAACATCAAGAAGCAGCATTGATTGTAAGTGATTTAATCAGCATTTGAAATAGCTAAAAAAATTACCTTTAATAGCACTTTCATTTATGGGAAAACACTGTTGCTTTAATGTAACCTCCGCGTATAGATTCTTTCATCATATGCTTAGTTTGAATTGCTCTGGTTTGTGGCAGGTTTACTTTAACAAGTTGCTTTGCCCGAAGCCCAAAACTACTCAGTTTTAGGGGGAATAATTAATTACAGGGTTTTACTGCAGTCCTGGACCATTGAATGCTCTCAAATACCTGCACAGCATTGACCGACTGAGCTTGAATTCTATATTTCTGTGCATAAATCCTTTAAAAGAATTCACTAGTACAGACGAGACGCAAAAATAATCTCCCACAATCTAGTGGATTGAACAAAGAAATGTATGGAGAATTTACTTAGGAGGTTTCCTGTAGCTAAAACCAAAAAAGTCCATGACCATGTTGTGGAATAATTGGGTTCTGCCTACTAGGTTTATTGATAGCAGTAAAGACCTGGCGGGGGCCTAAATGCCGCCCTACTCTACTCGCAAGTGGTCCTTCACTGTAAACCCTGTAACCCTGTAAAGCAGATTTGGGTGTAGATCAATGCTAGCGGGTGAAGAATTGTCATAATGCAGTTTATTAAAGTCCTAAAGGGGGGTTGCAACACTCCAATTCCAGATAACACCGCTGTAGATCCTCAAGTCATCTCTGATTTGTGTTGACACTGGAGGAGGGTGGCTACTGTTGTTCCCCATGGTCCCTGTGTGTGTATTATGAAGTAGCCACCGCCCCAAGCTCGCTCTCGTGATAATCTCAAACGTAGCCACCCTCCAGAAGGAAGGACAGTGTCAGCATGAATTCAGAGATGATTTGAGGATCTACAGCCAAGTGATACACAAATAAGGTAAATTTTTGTTATTAGTTAACATACTTAAGTGCATTTTTAAGATTTAACTCCTGAGTTTAGTGTCACTTTAAGGAATTTTCCAATATCAGCTCACACGGTTTACTAGGTCTACAAATATGCGTGTCTTCTAACCCTACTAATGTAAATTTAAAAATACACATTAGTGTGGCCATTACAATAAATCCCTGTGTGATAAGCAGGCTAGAAAATACATGTTTGTTAAAATTGTAACATTAGTAGCTCCACATGTGCTGACAGGTAGTAAATTAAGATTTATGGTGTGTTCGGACAACACAGTTATATCAACTGATCTTCTGACTTAACAAGTGGTTGGTTTGCAAAACTTTCCGTCACAACATGGTTTCTGTGCTCATTATAGCTGTTTTTTTATTGTCAAGAAGCAGAAGAATTTACAGGCACAGTGTTTCTCTCCTCTCATTAGGAATGTTTTTAAAAAATGTTCTGTTATAAATACTTTTAAGGGAATAATCTTTCTGAAGCAAAAACAGAGCAGAGGTCAGAGCAGGTGACACAGTATGGTGCAGCACATAATGCTTCAAACTGGCAGGCCTCCATGTTACAGGCAGCTTCTGACTTTATTAAGAACATCAATATTGTACATGCTGGTTATAATGAATACCTTACTATTTAAGACATTACTATTTATAATAGTTTATGTAGTAAGTGGCAAAATAAACTACAGTACCTTCTACACAGTAATATTTCTCAGCACTCTGCAGAGGATGGCCAATTCTGCAGGGGCAGGCATTCAGGGGAGGTGCAAGGCAGTGTGTTGAAACATCTGACCTTTATTAGACATATTTCCCTTTGGAAGTATTCCAATCTCTCCAACTTTTTTGTTATGTGGATGAAGTTAATACTTATCACAGCTCAGGGTTTTTTCTGTAGGTTTTGAGATCGGTCGGCCGAAGCCGACCGATATTCATGCAAATGACAGCTGGACAGAGCCAGACGTAATCTCACGGCTCACTCTGCCCAGTATTAATGACAGATCAGCGCCCCAAATTACCTGGGGACGCTGATCTGTCATTAAACAATAACAACTGGGTGGAGCCGGCCGTGATGTCATGGCCAGCTCCGCCCAGTTGTTATTAATTGGCCGAGACCTGCTAGAAGACTGGCAGGTGCCAGCCAATAGGAAACAGCTGGGTGGAGCTGGCTGTCACTGCTGGCTCTGCCAAATAGTTTTTTTTGTTGTTTTTTTGTTTAAAATATTTTTTGTATACTATTTATTTTAATTTTTTTAATAATTTTTCTACTTGTTTTTTCCCCCATTCTTTTCACTTATTTTCAATTCTGCTCGGTACCACGGAGGTATCGAGCAAAATAGCCGATCTAAATGCTGCTCGGCGGCATTCGGCTACTCACTCACTGCTTTTCGGCCTTTATATAGGGCGAGAATAGGGGTGAACGGCAGCAAGTGAGCTGCCAGAGCTTTGGCTCAGCTGATCTAGATGTTGGATCAGCTGAGTCAAACTCCTTCTGCACTTTGGCATGTTCGGCTGAAATCAGCTGTACAAGCCAGAAGTGAATAGCCGAACAGCGTTCGGCTCACTTCACTCTGGCTGGGTTATTCACTTGGCTGCCTTCAGCAGCTTTGTGAATAACCCTGATAGAAATTAAGAAATGTTCTTTTTTTTCTATTTGCCCTGTGTTGGGTTTAAAAAAAAAAAAAAGTATGTTTGCTGTAAAGAAAAAGTATACATTGTATTCTATAATTTGCCCTGTTTAAAATTACACTAAATTTATGTTTAAGTTATTTGCAAATGAAAAAAGGCATGTTTTTCCTGATTTTGCTTATTTTCTTTTTATGGGACACTGAAAAGACTAACAAACAAAACAAATGAAAACAAAGCAAAAATAAACACTATAATGTTATTAATCATAAGGTTTCCTTAACTAAGTGTCATTATACAGGATTGGCTGCATGTTGACAGCTGCTCCTGCTGTGTACTACACTGTAATTTTCAACTGGTAATTGTACCAGCCGGTAATAGTGGTGACAGGGTCAATTGAAGAGCAATAAAGAGATGCTCCCTTGAAACTTTCCGAACGTTTTTTAGGATGTATTTTACATTAAAATTCCTCAAGTGGTAATCTCCCATGATTTACCTTGCAATACCAGAGGTGCAAGGTTTAAGAACCATGATACACCAAACAGAAAAGAGTCCAGTAGATATAGCTTCCAACATTGTAGCAACAGTTGGGGATGACCCCATTCCGTTCCAGGATAGCTGTGCCTCTGTGCTCAAAGCCAGGTCCACAAAGACAGGTTTGGAGTGGGGGGAGCTCGGGTGGCCTGTATGAAGCCTTGGCCTCAGCCCTATTGAAAACCTTTTGGGATGCATTGGAACACCAAATGCAAGCCAAGTCTTCTTGTTCAACATGACTACCTGGTCTCACAAATGCTCTTTTGGGTAAATAGGTGCAAATTCCCACAGGAGCAATCCAAAATCTTGTTGAAAGTCTTTCCAGAGGAGTGGAGGTTATTATACCTGCAAAGAAAGGGGGCAAGGGAACTCCATATTTATGTCCATTGTTCTGTAATTAAACAAGTTCATATACACTCAATTATCACTTCATTAGGAATGCTAAACTAATACTGGGCAGGGCATCCCTTTGCATTCAAAAAAGCTTTATTGTTTTATGTGTTTGCAATCTAAGATGTTTTTATGCTCACCAGTTTTTTTTTCTCAACTCTGGTGACTATTATGCATGACAATCCCATGACATCAGCAATTAAAAAAATGTTCATACTAGTGAATCTGGTTTAAAAAAAAGACTGATGGCAGAAAAAGACCAAGTGGTCAATTGAGGCTGCCCCCTGTTTGATTTTTTTTTCATTTTTAACCTTTTTTGTCTGAGTATAGATCTATGTTTGTCCCAAACGTGGTAAAACTCATTTACTGTTATTTCCTGTGCTGGAAGTCTGTTCCAAGCCTCAACTCCTTTTTCAGTAAAAAAATACTTTCTAAGGTTAGTTTTGACATTTTCTCCTGCTAGTTTAAGCTCATGTCACCATATTCTTCATCTTAGCTTTATATTAAAATACTGTCCTCCTGAAACTTTTTTTACCCTTAGCGTATTAAGAAGTCATGCCCCCCTTTTTTCCTCATCAGTGTACATATTAGGTTCCTGCAGTGTACCGAGCACCTTTCACCATTTTGGTGGCGATCTCTAGACTTCTGTCTCATCAATATGTTTTTGTAAGTGAGGTCTCCAGAGCTGGACACGGTATTCTAAATGAGGTCTGACTAACATTAACATTAATTAATATTATTATTATTATTATTATACAGGATTTATATATCGCCAACAGTTTGCGCAGTGCTTTACAATATAAGGAAGACATTACAATCACAATACAACTCAAGACAAGATGGTAAGAAGCAGGGGCGTCCCGAGGCCGGGGGTCACCGTGCTCGTTAGCACCATTGCGCATGCGCGGTCATCTAATTGAACCTGCCGGCGGCCAATCTTAATGATGGGGTCGGCAGAGAGAGGAGGGGACGTTCACCCAGTGGGATGAGGTCTCCTGACACTGTCGGGATCTCGGTCCATGACCGAGTGCCCGACTTTTTAGAGGAGGTGACACCAAAATGACTGCCAGTCATTTTGGTGTCACCCCTCCAATGGTGTCACCCGGGCTCTGCTCATGAGGGCTTGCAATCTAAAAGGGAGGGGCAAGTGATACATGAGGAGGTAATTAAAAAATTATAATTAATTAAAGATCCTGACCTGCATTCGCATGATTTCATGCATTACACTACTGCCACATGATTTGCTAATTAAATAGTTGCAGAAATATGCAGGTATACATGTGTTCCTTACAAAAGTGCTCATTGAGTGTAGTTGCGATGGCCAGGTATTCATTAACATTTGGCAATATATGGTATTTTGTTGGTAAGTGTCCAAGGTTTCTAGGCGCAGTTGTACAAAACCTGGGGGTATGCCTGGAAATCGACTATAATGTTGTGATAACTTTTTTTAAACTTTGGACTATTTTCCCTATTTAAAAGATAAGTGGTATGTATATACCTACCAATTGTCTGAGCTGAGAAAGAGAGTTACCTTTTAGCACAAATTATTTAGACAAAGGACAGACCCCTGCCATGCCCCCAATTGCACAAACCATGAAGGATTAAGGCACAACAAATAATTGATTAAACCCACAAGTGCTTTGTAACCACTACTATTGCTTTATACTGGCTTTTCAAAATAACAAATGCAATAATTATAAACTTATAGGGTTATTCACAAAAGGGTGAAGAGTTTGGGGAAGACAGAAGTGAACGATCTAGGCCAAAATAGCTGATTTGGAAAAATTCTCCAATTTAGCTCACTTTCCAGTTCAACTATATTGTCCTAGATTGTTCACTTCTCCAAACTCTTCACCCTTTTTTTAATAACCATGTTAATTTTGAATAACATTTTTGTTAGTTAAATAGGTGATTATTTTATAGAGCTCCAAACATCAGACCAAAAAAAGGGTCGACTGAGCAGAAATCAAAGACTTGTATAGATTTGGGTATACATATTTAGTAATTTAGGTCCTATTCACTCAAGGTAAATACATCCTTGAATATCCCCCATATAACATTCAAAATGCTGTTCAAAATTGTAAAGTCAAGTGCTCCACATTTAGATAGAACAACTAAGATCATTTTATAGTGAATAGCAGCTGATTATATGATATTACATCATCTTTAAATGCAAACTATACAATAAGCAGTTTATATGGTTTATATGATAGATGTAGACTAATTTTTGGAAGAGCTTTTTCTATGTACAGATTTCATGAATTCAGGTTGACTTTTTCACCCTCATCTTCATTTATCTGTTTCTTTTTTGTGTGATCTTTGTACGTTAATTCGCTAGAAAGAATGAGTTATTCTACCACTTCTCACAAAAAAAAATGTCTTCATGTAAGAAGCAAGTTGAAAGGATACAATAATAAAAAGTGTAGTATCAAGATGAGGGTCAGTATCTTGGCATACTTCATCCTCTTTAAAAAGAGTTTAGAACTTTGCAAAGCAAGAGCTTTGTCTTTTGCATTTGTACCTCTTTCATATCTAGCCATGTTTTTGTTTTTTTTTTATCATTTTGCTGTATCCACAAAGGGGCACCGTTTGTCTGCTTAGCTTTTTCTTTTTTTGCGATGGCTTTTGTATGACCCAGGATGCTTTTTGCCTTTGTGCTTCCCTAATTGCCTGCAGCAATCTTCCAAGTCAGTATAATGATACGTTCCTTTAACTGTGATGTCTGCTGGTTCAACTTAACTTACTAAACTGAGAAATGCTCAGGCAATATGTTGTGGAATTACTTTATACTCATTATGGTCCTTGAGATGCAGTGCTTCCGAATGTAAAAGATGTAATACAGATTGATTTACTTAGAGTAGAAAATGATCACATTGCAAAGCAAATGTTGGCTTATTTAAGTAAATAAGATAAAGCTTTGTTCATTGTAAATACCCAGTCATACAATAAAAAAAAAGATTATGAGGGTTATTCACAAAGCTGACGAAGGATCTAGCCGTAGCTTCAGCTGATCCTTCTGCTAGCTTCGGCCCCAGGACCCCTTTGGTTCAGTAGAACCGAAGGGCTGCTGTATGGGCTATTCACTATAGCCTGTACAGCCCCCCAAGTTGGCCGAGCGGCTCAGTCGAGCCGAAGGCATATGCTTCGGCTCGACTGAGCCGAGGTGAAAGCCGAAGCTGGCCGAACGGCCGGCCATTGGCCGTCCGACAGCCTGCTACTGACAGCTGGGCAGAGCAAGCCATCATCTCACGGCTGGCTCCAGCCACTTGCAGAGACAGATCAGCGTCCCTGGTTACCAGGTAACCAGGGACGCTGATCTGTCATTACACTGAGAACTCGGCAGAGCCGACGTGATATCACGGCGGCGGCTCCACCGAGTTCTCAGTGTGTAATGACAGTTCAGCGTCCCCTGGTTACCTAGTTCTGTCATTACGATGAGAGCTTAGTTGAGCCGGCTTTGATATCACCGCCGGCCCCGCTAAGCTCTCATTGTAAGGACAGCTAGTCCCGGCCAATAGAAAACAGTTAGGCTGAGCTAGCTGTCACTGCTAGCTCCGCCCAATCGTTTTCTATTTTTTTTCCTACTTTTTTAACTAGTTTTTCTATTATGCTTGGTACCGAGCAGAATAGCCGAGCAGAATGCCGAATTCACTCACTGCTGTTCGGCATCTATGAGAATAGGCCGAACAGCAGCTAGTAGCCTGCCAGAGGTTCGGCTCAGCTGATCCAGATGTTGGATCAGCTGAGTCGAACTCATTCTGCACTTCGGGACGGCCGAACATGCTGAGCATGTTCGGCCGACTTGAAGCCAGCCGAAGCAAGCCGATGTACGGCTGATTTCAGCTGGTGTACGGCTGAAATCAGCCGTACAAACCTGAAGTGAATAGCCGAACAGCATTCGGCTCACTTCACTTCAGGTCGCTTATTCACACTGCTGCCTTTGGCAGCTTTTTGAATAACCCTCTATGAGTGGATGAGAAAAGTGAATGAAGCTTCACCTAATTTACTAAGTGAACATTAACTCTACAAAGTAAACATTTCTTTCACATTTGGGTAACATTATCCCCAATAAATCTCAGTCAACAATGCTACATTGATACACCTCTCCAGATGTTAAAACATGATGCATTAGGCCATGCCCAGATCTACTTAAACACCCTTTTTAATTTGACCATATTGATATTTATGTTTCTCAATCTGTTCTACCGCTTTCTAAATCTGATAATCGGGATTGTTGAGAGGCATCAAGATTGTTTGAGGTGGACAAAGCACTTTCCATGCCACATTATATGATGTCAGCTGAACCGGTTCATATAGTACTTATCACATTTGGGGAATTGATTTTCAATGCTTATTAGTAGGGATGCACAGATACTTTTCGAGTACCAGTGCAGATACTTGGCATTTTCATGAGAACTACCAGGGTTGCAGCGGTTGCAGCTGGGACCTGGCTCTGGCGCTCCACCACTGTCCTGAAATCATTAGTCTGTATTGTTTTAGAAAAACTGTCACATGACAATAAACAAAAATGTATCAGTACTCATACTTGTAAGTACTCGGCAAGTACCAGTACTCGTACTCGCAAAACTGGTATCTGTGCATCCCTTTATTTATATTTATAAAAACAAAATCGTACATTAAAACAGAGATGTACAAATCCCAGGAGCTCCGTGTGCTCCTTACAAATGACACCTGCCTCCTATTTTTTTAATTTTTCTCTAGTCTAGTCTTGGAGCTCAAACGTATTGGTACATGTACTCGTACTTGTACTGAGTATTGTACTTGGTATCTGTGCAACCCTACTTATTAGCTAAAATGCTAACTGTAATGGAAAATATCACACTTTCTTTTAACATTACCAGGTACAAACCTTCTACAGGTTAAAGGTATCTTTCATGACAACAGCCTGCCTTCCTTAAAGTAGACTCTTTGTCAGAAACTGACGCTTGGCCTATTAAAATATAGTAAAGAATGGTGTAGACAGCTATATTTATGAACAATTCATAAATATCGGTGGAGGGCCTCCATATGGGTTATCCAAAATAACCTTTTAGGAGTGTTGTGCCATGGGTAATCTATTTCAATAGGACCAAACAGGGTCACAATGCAGGATGGAAACATGGGCAAATGCCTCAGGGCCCCAACTATCTAGGAGATCCCACCAGCTGTGAATGGGGCTGGGAAGGCATCTATGCCCTGGATTTGCCTATATAGTTGTGCCATCTACTGTCAACACTTTGTAGGTCCTGTCAGCATGAATCCACTACTCTGTGTTTTTTTGGTCATTAAGGGGGATCTTAAACATTAAAGAAGTTGTAAAGTCACAGCATATATTATTCTGCCATAACATCGGCATTGTAATGGAAATGTATACTAGAGTTGTTTTGATATTGCAATCAAAGCTGACTTGAGAAAATCCCTTGATGCGAAGCAATCTCCATTTTTCAAGACTAGTCCGTCATGCATTGCTTCAAGCAAGCATTGATAATGTTGCATTGTTTCGGTGTTGAGTTGTAGTTAGAGTGGTGATACAAGGAAGTTCATTATTCACAGGGCTGAGCAAAACTGTGTCAGTGCATTGAGAGAGTACATCCTATGGGCATCTTCAGGAAGTGAATTTAGAAACTTCTAAATCGATACAGTTATTCAAAATTCAGTATTATGGAAATTCAGTATAGAAATACATATTTATTTATTTATTTTTTTTGACCATAGATACCTCTTAACAAATCCACTGATCTACTAATGTAAGAAGCAATTTAGCATATGTAATGCATGGGTTTATTATATATACTAGGGATGCAGCAATGCTAGTTCAGATACCAATGCCGATACTTGGCATTTTCATGAGAACTACCAGGGTTGCAGCGGTTGCAGCTGGGACCTGGCTCTGGCGCTCCACCACTGCCCTGAAATCATTAGTCTGTATTGTTTTAGAAAAACTGTCACATGACAATAAACAAAAATGTATCAGTACTCGTACTTGTAAGTACTTGGGCAAGTACCAGTACTTGTACTTGCAAAAAATGGTATGGGTGCATCCCTTTATATATATTTAAAAACAAAATCATACAATAAAACAGAGACGTACAAATCCCAGGAGCTACGTGTGCTCCTTACAAATGACAGCTGCCTCCTAACTTTTACATTTTTCTCTAGTCTAGTCTTGGAGCTGGAAAAGTATCTGTACTTGTACTGAGTACGGTACTTGGTATCGGTTCATCCCTAATATATGCTAATATATATTCAGGTGGATGTATGTTTATAGTCCAATATTTTCTTCCTTTAGAATTCTCTGGGGCGCCCCATGTGTTTTTATCAGCACCCATTACAACCAGTACACTTTGTTCGCATCCTGTTGTAGGACTAGGCTTTTTTTTCCCTTAGCAATGCATTGCAAATAAATGCAAGCTACTGATAAGCTGAAAAAGGATCCCATAAATTAAAAAGGTAATTCGATACCAATATTTGACTTATCATAGCAGTTTCCACCCATAATAGAGATAACAACTTTGCATACACATATCCTTTAAACAATATAATATTGGAGGAAAGTATATTTGTCATATTAGGGGCATCTACCATCTATTGAAATACAGTGGATTAGGTGCCATGTTGTCTATCTATCGCCACATGTTATATGACTTCTTTATGCAGGAGACCTTTTGATGGTATAATGTATAATTAGTATAAACATATTCATTTATAAACATTCACTCTTCATTAAATACTATCAGCCACATGGAGCCTGGTTCTGTTTTAACTTAATGAGACACAGGTTATGTACAGGTCAGATTGTTGCTTTTAATTCTTTTGATAGCCGAATGTGGTGTACATGTATGAGAACGGATGCAATGCACTTCATTTCAAGGATCTGTATATTAGACAGGAAAATAAAGGAAAGCTGTCAGAATTTCATATTTGCATGACTTTTGAATATTGCCATTTGTAAACAACATCTGTCAGTTCGATATTCATGTACAGTTACATGTTCTCTGCATTGATCCGCTAAATATTTCTGCACTTCTATTAATTATTTTGTTCCTTTAATAAATGAGAATACTTCTTAAATATACAGTGATGCTTCTGAACCAGAACTAGCAGTAAACTGTAGGAACATTTCAATAGTCTTACCACTGTTTCCAGAAAAAGGCCATCTGACAATTCATTGTTACATTCTATTATTAACAGTGTATATGGATTTACTTACAGCAGGTGTTGGCTGAGTCATCAAATTTTCTTTATTTCTTTAATACGAACATTCCGATCATACCACCTGCTGACATAAGTAGGTATTTCAAAGCAATTATTAACATTGGTGCATATTATTTTGGTGTTCAGGCACTGATGTATATATCAATGTGATTTTCTTGAAAGCATTCTGTACTTTGAGAAGTCTATAGGCTGCTGCTATTGATACTGCTGATCCAGTATCTTCAATACTTTCTGAGTCAATGATCCAGAATGTGTGGTGTAGTGGTGAGTACCTTTTCCCTGGAGCACTGCGGGTCCCTGGATCAAATCTTGGCCAGGACATTATCTGCAAGGAGTTTGCATGTTCTCTCTGTGCTTGTGTGGGTTTCTTCCGGGTACTCTGGTTTCCTCCCACACTCCAAAGACATGCTGGAAGGTTAATTGGCTCCTCTGTTTACATCCTTTCTTGTTTACATCCTTGGTGCAGAAATCTTCACTGGTAATCACTGGTAATGACTGCACCAATTTAACCTGCATGAGAGGCGTGTTAAGAAAAAGGCTTAGCTGTCCAAAAAGAAAATTTAAGCAAGATTACAGTTTGCTATTGAACATATGGGCTGCTGTTTGCTGTGAACCAAAGTCGGAATATCAGAAGAATCTCATATCAATTGTGAGGCATGCTAATGGAAATGTTAATATTTATTACATTTATTTATATAGAGTAGACAATTTACGCAGCCCTTTACATAGCGCACATTCACATCAGCCCCTGCCCTCAAGGAGCTTACAATCTAAGGTCCCTATGTCGCATACATACATACAGGGCCAAATTAGACAGAAGCCAATTACCTTTTCAGCATGTCTTTGGAGTGTGGGAGGAAACGAGTACCTGGAGGAAACCCACGCAAGCACAAGGAGAGCATGCCAACTCCTTATAGATAGTGACCTGGCCAGGATCCAGTATGGTTTGGGGATAATTTGCTGCTTCAGGTCCTGGGCAGCTCACAGTCATCGAGTCTACTCTACATTCTGCATCATAAAGTGTATGTGATGAAAATGCAAGGCCGTATGTCCAAAAGTTAAAGTCTTTCAACACTATAATGATCCAAAATACACAAGACAATCGACCAAGGAATGGCTCAAAAGTAAAAAATAAAGCATTATAGAATGCCCTAGTCAAAGCTCTGATTTGATCCCCATTTAAATTGTATAGGGAGATTTTAAAATGGATAGTTCATGCAAGGAAACCCCCTTTCATCTTGCAACTGAAGACATTTTGCATGGAAAAGTGCTAACAAATTTGGATGTTGATTTCAGAGACTGGTGATCAGTTGTAAAATGGCCTACAGAAAGTCATTTCTGCTACAGGGGCAATACCAGCTTTTGATGCCAAGGGTATACTTACTTTGTTTACCATTACATCAATTGATACTGAATAAATGATTGAAAATGCAAACCTTCCTTTTGTTCTTATTCAGGTATATCACCTTTATCTGTAGACACTGTTTTTAATAAAGATGCATTGTTGACCTATTCAGATGTTTAAAAGGTCCACAATTTCCATGGGATGTGCTTAGTTTTTATAGTCATGTAACTCTACGTGATGAGTACAACAAAGTGACTGTCAACTTAGATAATCATAGGGGAATGTAGGGCAATGCTATGTAATCTAAATTCTGTTTTATATTATCGACCTGATTTAAAACGTATGTATAGCCAAAGCTTTTTCTTTTTTTTTAGCTAGAGAAAGTAAAACTAAAAGCCCTGTCAGGTTATTTTTTGCTGCCTCTGTCCCATTGGCTAGATTTCATTTCAGCTATCCTGGAGACCCAACAAGAAGTGTGTGAAAATCTCTACAAAATGAGGGGAATAAAATAATAAATAATAGTAAAGTAATTAAAAATAATTTGAAAAAAGTCATTTTCGGTTTCGGCTTGACAAATGCTGGTGCGGGAGGTGCCATTCATTTTAATGGCTCCCCAAACGCGCCTCCCGGCTACAGTGTGATCGCCCGCACCGGAACAGGTGGTAATGTTTATAACACTCTTTTGTTCATTTTATTTTAAATTAAGGATGGTATATCATTTTTTTTTTATCTGATCGAAAAAATAATCGCCCATTTAATCGATTCTGAAAATAATTGTTAGTTGCAGCCCTATTTGATATATGGAATAAAAAGCATTGCACGGGTATGAATTTTTAAAAGGTTTTTATATATTTATGGTGCTGTGTGTTTTGTAAGTGGGCAAATATTAATTAAAAAAATGATTTGCATAGAAAAATAAAGAGTTCCCTTCTTGATGATATCTCTTGTTTGAGGGAATACTTTTAGTATTAAAAGTGAATAGGAATTTCCTTATTACATGACTGGATAATTAAAGTGAATTTATACACAATTTATTGTGTGAAGATTGCTCAATTGCATTAGTAAATCAGCCCAATTACATTCAATGCTGATGATTAGCTACACTCTTCATCTACAAGTCCCCATTCACAGCTTAGAGTGGTGGGAGCATGCAGAGCGTTCACATGCATCCTTTCAGCACCTCCCATCTGCCTGCATTGCATGGCACAGAGAAGCACATAGACCCAATGATTATGTCTAAAATAAGGTACGTAATGAAAATTGAAAAAATGTATAAAATATTTCATTAGCATGTTGATGAGGGGGAAGGGAGGAACCAAGGAAGGAAAAATATAAGCAGAATAAACTTTAAGTTAAAGAAATGCCCTTTACTGATTAGCTGTCTTAGTAATTGAACAGAGTTCACTATATTTCTCTGTGTTGGTTTTAGTTGATTGGCTTTATTCTTATTTATTAGGTCTTTATGGAGATAATTCTTTAACTTCAATACCAACACAAGTCTCTGAGCAGTCACCAGAACCAACTACTGTATCAGTTTTGAAACCTGTAAGTTTACCTGTGAAAGAGACCACACCAAATGTGATAGAAGAAACCACACTGGATAGAAATATCTCCAACCTTTTAGAACAAGCTACAACAACAAGTAGCAGTATTGTAACTACTTCCAATATAACTGCAATCACCAAAATGAATCTCACCTTAGAGAACCAAACAAGTGCAAATACATCCACCACCATGAAGCCACTGCCTGGTACAGAAGCACCAAAAACAACTTCTCCATCCAGCAGGCCTGAAACTACTTCAGCTGATCCTTCAACTGGAACTAGAGAAACAAGCATTAAACCAGTAACAACAGATCCAGGGACAACTACAGAATCGGTAACTACTACAGTTAATACAGATACTAACACTACTGGTAGTAAAAACACTACTGGGGCCATTATACCAACCGTAAAACCATCTGAAACAATGTCTACCATAACAACAACCGGAAATACAACTGCGACTACAAGTGCTAAAACTGAGACAGTGACAAATGAAACAACTGCAAAACCTGACGAAACTATTACAAGTGCAGCAACAATGATAACTACAGCACCAAAAAATGAATCTCCTGCAACAACTGCAAAAAGTAGCACATCTCCTGCAACAACTGCAAAAATTAGCACATCTGCTGCAACAACTGCAAAAAGTAGCACATCTGCAACAACAGTCAACAATGAAGTAACACTTTCTCCAAACACCAAGGATGGTGCAACCGTATCAAAGGAAACGCAGTCAACTTCCACGTTAAACCAGAGTAACACCGAGCAGTCAAAGGCATTAAGTTCAGGTAAGTGTTCTGTTGATGAGGAGCTGAAGTCCAGAAACTGTGCCCAAAAAAGATAGGCATAGGGCAAAAGTCTAGTTACCAGTATTGCCTGTGGTCGCCCTACAGCAGATCTTTTCCCCATTACTGGCCTAAGATGATTTGTTCTGCACCATGTCTCTGTGTGGAAACGAACATCTTGGTAGAGCAGAGTTTTGCTTCCTTATTTTAAACCCTCAGCAAGGAGAACAGTGAGCAGCTCAGTAGTGACATCACCAAATCTCACTGCAAATCTCATCATGAGACTAGCAGCCAGAGGCACCAGTGCCTGAGATCTTACATTGCAGATGCTTGGCTATGTGGCTGTAGGCACAGGAGTCCCTAAGCATACACCCGGAAATGCACTGCTAATTTTCAGGGATTTAAAACCAAAAGGTACATTTTCAGGGCACTATTCAGGCACACTTACCATTTCTAGATATTTCCTATAACGGCAAATCTTCCGTTTTTTAGTCAGGGTCCACTTTAAAATTAAACTGTTTCCAAACTATGCACACTAATAATACATAATAATAATAATAAATATTCTGAACAAGCAGTAAAATCACTTTAAAACAAACCCTCATTCATCTCTCTAGCTATAGGTATTGTTAAAGAATTTTAAGTAATTTTCAGGCCTAAAATGTGGAATATAACATGGGTACAAAAAATGAAAAAAAGGCCTCAGTCATGAAGGGGTTAAAGTTTACAACAAAGGCAAACAAGTTTAAAAAAGAAACCTAGTGCACATTGCCCTTGCACCCATTCAAATCTGTGCAGTAGTTTATTAATAAATTGTAACTGTATTTCTCTCTGTGTTGGCTGCAGTTCCACCCCAGGCTGAAGCCCAAATTATATTCATTCCTAGAGGGGAGGTACAGCCAGTACTGAAGCCACAGACCCCTATCCATTCTGTAACTTTTCTTGCTGTGCAGTCCTTTCCCTCTTCTACTCCCTTTGTACTGATAAAGGATTGAGGGCTAGTTCACACCAGCCACAGTGCATTCTGCCCGATTGGTGCCGGAACGCAAATGGATTGCATTCGGGCCGGCTCACTTTGTTTTGGGGCGGGATGGGGTGTGGTGGTGCGTTGAAGTCAATGGCACTGCAGCCACGCCCCCCAGACACAGTGTGATCGCCCACACCTGAACGCATGGCACATCAGTGCCTGCGTTCCGGTCCAGTGCAGTCAGAAAAAATAGTGCATGCAGCACTATGCAACACTAACCGTCAGCACAAAACCTCCCACTTCCACCAGCTGGTTCGGAGGAGATTACTATAGTACTAACTGTTAGCTTCTGTTGTTGCTGAAGATGGCAGCTGCAGAGGAGTGCCATCACAACATCACATGCCGGATACCATATCAGACTCTCTGAGACAAATGTAGTAGTCAGCGTGTGCTACTACAGCATTGCCCAGGGCAGTTCCAACACAAAATAAAGCCAATTTGCGTTATGTCCAATGGCTTCACTTCACACCAACATGCTGAGTTGGAGTACACTGAAAAAAATAGGACATGCTGCAGCTCATAGAATTAAATAGCAATTACATTCTTAATAACTGGGCTGACATAACGAAACCTATGTCAGCATGTGACATAAGTGATGTACTAGCCTTAGTGTCTCCAGGTTTCTGTCACTTTTCCTGGATCATCAATCGTGTGTCGAGGAATAGTTATGGATTACTAACAACATGTAATCGTATCACATACGCTTACATGCAGTGTGCCGCTGTAACCCGATCATTAACTTGAACAGGTGACAGCTGCCGCTTGTAAACAGAAGATTAGGGATTCCTGATGCAGGAAATTGAAGGTTCCTGATGCAGGAATCCCTAAACGCATCCACATTGTAGGTGTGAAAGAAGCCTGAAAGTCGGGAGCTAGCTGAGAAAAGTACAAACAAGTTCATGGCTGCACTGCAGGGGTGAGCTTCTTTTGACCTCTTCATTGCCCAGGCTTTTGGGACACGCGAGCTGAACTGGTTAATGAATTTAATAAAATGTCATGTTTTATTGATTTCAGTGTCCTCATTGTGGAAATTTCCCCTTTCTATCCTAGTGACAGGGAGTCGGAGGAACAGGAAGTAATGGACTGTCCCTCAGCTGGATTTAAAACCTAGTCTGGTTTTGATTGCTGTCTGTGTCTTCCTTTCCTAGTGATACCCCTTCCCCATATTTCTTGTTTTGACGTTACAGGGACAGGAGGTGAGCGGAAATCTCTCTGGTGAGAACACTGATAGCCATAAATAAACTTGACAGCGGTTCTAAACATTCCTTATTTTAGTCTGATTTAAACAGAAATATGTATTATATAATAGCATCTCCATTCTCCTGCAAACAAGAAATGTAAAGTTTAATAACTGTTGTCTGCCAGAGCAGATACTGTAGATTAGGATTGGTGCCAAAAAGTATGACTGCATAGTGTGCAACTTTCACTGAACCTTTCATCCTATTGTTGTATAAAACAAACACCATGGCTTTTATCACTCTGCTTTTGTTCAGCTCCGGTGATGACCAACTTGCCAATGAAAGGAGAATCAGAGAGATATACAACAGCACACACTAGCAACTATCTAAAAAATGTGACCTTATAATGCATTTCTTTGACCTTGATTAGAGGAAAGAAGATATAAAGCAGTAAGGCAGGCTGGAAAAAAGGGGACCCCAGGAGCTTTCAGCCACAATGTATAAGCATGCACAACATAATAGCACATTATGACAGACTTGCGAAAGCGATTCCCTCCCTCGCACGCACTTCCATCTACATTTTGAGTCTTCAGCTGTTGAATGGCCAGGCCTCAATGATGTAACTCTTGCGCATGCATATTGGAGTTACTTTATCTCGGCATGCTGAGCTGAAAGGTTGCGCTGAGCTGAAAGGTTGCTGATTGGCAATTTATTTTTCAAACTCCACTTTATGGCCTCTTTCACTAAGGCACCGGTCTGCTTTGATCAGCAGAGAATCCGTGCACAGATCCCCTTCTGATCGGAACAGTAGAAAATGAATATCACTTTTGTGACATCCGTGTCCTTTCCATTTTTTTTCTCCATCTTGCGATGGAGGAAGTAACTGGACCCATGTTAAGTCTATGGGCGGTTGGTTGTAAGCGAACATGTGTCTGTTTACATTCACATACCTTAGATCCATCACATTTAGGTCCCTTCAAAATGGAACTCTTTTACGATTTTATCAGGCCTATACAGACTCGGAAGTATTCTGATGTAAATAAACGGACGTCTGTTTACATCCGCCAGCCCATAGACTTAACATTGTGCTTCTGATCAGGTCCGCCTTTAAAACTAAGAACTCTGCCCTTACAATGCATTTCTATGATATTTATTATTGCTATGGCATTGCTTAGACTGCAATAAGGGAAAACAGATGTTTGGGGGGAAAAAAACCAGCACACTGCATTAACTGCATAAAATAAAAACATTGCTGCAGTCTTTTTAGGCAAAGTCTTGGTGCATTGTTGGATCATCTGCTATAGGTATCACATTCATCAGATTTGAGTGGGCAGATTGCTGATAAGGACAGAACCAGGCCCGGATTCCCCACAAGGCCACCGAGGCCGGGCCTCGGGGCGGCAGGGCACAGAGGGGCGGGATAGTTGTGGGGATAGTTGCGGGCGCCGGGCTGTAAGTTGCCCTCTCTACATTTAGTCATGCTTTGCACAAGCAGGACTAAATGTGGAGTGAGTAAGCCGATTGTTCATTTACATGTGAACTCGGCGATGTCACCGAGATCACATGTAAAAAGCCTACAGCCTGTCCTCCTCCCCTCCCCCCTGCACTTACCTCTCTCCTCTGGTTCCGTCCTCCGGGCTCCGCCGCAGAGTCTCTCCTCACTGCAGGTAGCAGAGCGGCAGGGTTAAAACTAACCCTGTCGCTCCGTGTAGACAGTGAGAGGGGAGAGCTGTGCTCTTCCTCTCTCACCTGTCACAGGAGTTCCAGCCCAGTGCTGTGCTAGAACTCCTGTATTGGAGGTGACAGGGTCAATAAAGAGAGCCTGTCACCTCCAATTGCTCTCACACAGGGGCTTGTTATTTCCTGTGTGATAGCAATAAAGTTAGGTGACAAAAATGTAAATTGATTAAAACAAATTTACATAAATACAAATTTGAAACAGTAAAAAAAAATTGAAACTAACCCCGCCGCCCTGCCATCTGGTTGCCATTCTCCATTGATGGGAAGGAGGGGTTGGCGGGTGGGGCGTATTGCGGAGCCTGGCCTTGGGACGGCAGGGAGAGTAAATCTGTCCCTGGGTGTAACATGAAACATTTTCACATCATATACCCCCACTCTCATCTTACCTTAATTCTGGGGTTCTTTTGCCTGCAGTATTCAGGCATTTTTGGAATTTGGCCCAGCTGTGCGTGGCTCCTTTGATCTGTGAATGAAGTAACTACAAGTGCTATCTGCCACCGCGGCAGCTCATAATACATACATTCTACAAATGCTGGCTTTAGGAAATTGTTTACCTAATTTTATTGTAGGCCACATATAACCTCTAGTGAGATGTACAAGGTTTGTGGTATTCCAATTGATGTCTACAGCTCATAATAGATACATACTACAAATGCTGTCTTTAGAAAAGTGTTCCCCTTTTTTATGGTAGGCCACAGGTACCCCCCAGTGAGATTTACATGGTTTGGGGTATTCCAGTTGATGTCTACAGCTCATAATTCATACTGTACATTCTACAAATGCTGGCTTTCGGAAAGCGTTCCTCTAATTTTATTGTAGGTCAGGTATAACCTCTAGTGAGATGTTCATGATTTGTGGTATTCTAACTGATGTCTACAGCCCATAAATCATACATTCTACAAATGCTGGCTTTGGGAAATTGTTCCTCTAATTTTATTGTAGGCCACATGTAACCCCTAGTCAGAATTACATGATTTGCGGCATTCCAGTTGATGTCTACAGTTCATAATACATACATACTACAAATGCTGGCTTTAGAAAAGTGTTCCCCTGTTTTATTGTAGACCACATGTAGCCCCTATTGAGATTTACATGGTTTGTGGTATTCCAGTTGATATCTACAGAACATAATACATACATTCTATAAATGCTAGCTTTAGAAAATTGTTCCTCCCATTTTATTGTAGGCCACATACAACCTCTTTAGGTTGAACTCGATGGACTTGTGTCTTTTTTCAACCTAACTAACTATGTAACTGTGGGGGTTATTCACAAAGCTGCCGTAGTGAATTACCGACCCGAAGTGAAGTGAGCTGAACTCTGTTTGGCTATTCACTTCAGGCTTGTACGGCTGATTTCAGCCGTACACCGATTAAAATCAGCCGTACATAGGCTTGCTGCGGCTGGCTTTGGGTCGGCCAAACATGCTCAGCATGTTCGGCCGACCCAAAGTGCAAATGTAGTTCGACTCAGCCGATCCAACATCTGGATCAGCTGAGCCGAACATTCGGCATGCTACTCGCTGCTGTTCGGCCTATTCTGAGCGGCATTCGGCTCGGCTATTCTGCTCGGTACCTTCTGTGGTACCGAGCAGAATAGAAAAACTGTTTAAAAAAGTAGAAGAAAAAAAGAGAAAGTGATTGGGCGGAGCTAGCAGTGACAGCTAGCTCCGCCCAACTGTTTTCTATTGGCTGGGACCAGCTGTCATTACAATGAGAGCTCAGCAGAGTAGGCTTGCATATCACCGCTGGCTCTGCTCTCATCGTAATGACAGATGGGCGTCCCTGGTTACCAGGTAACCGGGGACGCTGAACTGTCAGTACCATGAGAGCTCAGCAGAGTAGGCTTGCATATCACCGCTGGCTCTGCTCTCATCGTAATGACAGATGGGCGTCCCTGGTTACCTGGTAACCAGGGACGCCCATCTGTCATTACACACTGAGAACCCGCCGGAGCCGCCGTGATATCACAGCAGCTCCGGCGGGTTCTCAGTGTACTGACAGAACGGCCTCTCTGGTTACCAGGTAACCAGGGACCCGGTTCTGTCATTGCACACAGAACCTGACGGAGCTACCGTGATATCACAGCGGCTCCGCCGGGTTCTCAGTGTAATGACAGAACGGCGTCTCTGGTTACCAGGTAACCAGGGGCGCTGATCTGTCTCTCCAAGTGGCCGGAGCCAGGCGTGAGATGACTAAGCATATGCCTTCGGCTTGACTGAGCCCCTCGGCCAACTTCCTGAGCTGTACGGGCTATAGTGAATAGCCTGTACAGCAGCCTTTCGGTTCTACTGAACCGAAGGGGTCCTGGGGCCAAAGCTAGCCGAAGGATCAGCCAAAGCTACGGCTAGATCCTCCGGCAGCTTTGTGAATAACCCCTATGTAACCTCTAGTGAGATGTACATGGCTTGTGGCATTTCAATTGATGTCTAAAGCTACATTGTTGTAATAAATTGTAATTAGCAGATGTATATGTATTATCATTACCTGTCTTGTATAGGAATAACTATAAAACTAACTAGCAAGACACTCAGCACAGCAGGAGGCCACTGAAGTAGAACTTGTATTACTAAGGTTGTATCAGATGACAAATCATGACAACGAGGAGACAAGTTTTCTCATCTGGGCAATTATTCTACTAGCAAGTGAATGTATTGTTTTTGTCAGCTCAGCTTGAATAGACATATGTTTCATTATCAAATAAAATATTAATCATTTAAATTCACTGACAAGATGTTAAATAGCTGCTACTGAGTACAGAAGGTAAATGCAAAAACTAAAAATAATCGCTGTCTACAAGAGAATCTAGTTTCACCATATAGCTAATTTTATGGGGTTTTTTTTAATTATAGCTTTACTATTTCAATTATTGTAATAGTATTCACTGTTAAAGGAGATCTAAAGGCAGAAACATCACATTGGGTGTTCAGGACAAGCATTGTGAAATAAATAAAAAGGCTTTGTTATTATACCCCAGAGTATTTATTTTGTTTAAACACACTGCATATCAGAGTAACAGCTTCTGTTGCTTTTTTTGTGCTTCTGGGTCATCTCCCACAATGCCTTGCATCACAGGAGGCGAGGCTGGCAAAGTAGAGAGGTGGGTAGGACATTAGAGAGGAGGTGTGGAGCTGTGAGGGAGTAGTGGAACAAAAACCCAGTGTACTAGTTTCTGAGATGCTAGCTTCACGTGGCTCTCTAATATGTGAGACCCTTTTGTTACGGTTCCCTGTTAGAGTTAGTTATTGCTTTAACATGCCTGTTAGCCCTTGTTTGCTGTATCAAATGTCGATTTGCATAGTGCATGCAAGATTTTCTATGTTGTATGTTTTTCTAAACAGAGATTTCCTCTCACTTCCTGTTGTGTTCCTGAGACAGGAAAGCAAGGGGAATCTCCTCAATGGGACACACTAAAAAGGTGTATTAAAGCTTAACTCTAGGGAAAACGCTGTTTTAACTATTGCACTGGCTAAGGAGGATAACCCTGATAATATATACAGTATACTGTGTATGGATGGCTGCTGCCCAGTATAAAAATCACTTTTTGCTACAAGGCGGAGCCGTATCCTACACACAGATCTTGATTTCCAGGTGTTATGGGGATGAGAACAGCGGCTACAACTGCACCTCAGTCGTGAAGCACCTCAGTGGTATCCACCTCCTCTCTTTTCCTCCATTCACAAAAAGCCTTGCAATCTTTTGCCGAATACAAAATGTGTTGTGAATGCAGGAGGAGAGAAGGGCGGGTGTGCAACATGATCTCTCCTCCTCCATTCACAGAACATTTTGTATTCTGTGAGAAAAATACAAGGCTTTTGTGAATAGCAGAGCAGCAGGGATGCAACTGGGGCCCTTGACTATCATAGCCGCTGCTCTCATTCCGCAGCACCCAGAAATCCAGCATAGTATCCGACTTGTGTCACGGAACTATTTTTACACTATGCAGCAGCCATCCACAAACAACATACATATTTTTAGTAACTGGGGGATCTCCAGAATATTTTTCCAGATTTGCTTTGCTCCTTGGTCTTCATATTGTAGCTTTAATTGCACACAGTGTGATTCCAGTCTTTTAAATATGTTACCTCTAAGGCAAAATGGCTCAACCAAGCTTATTAAAAGGCATTACTACCAAGGTTGGCGAATACTTGTGCAATATTTATTTGTTAATTATTTTAAAAACCATGTTAAATTGATACACCTTGATATATTAGACTATTGCATGTATGATCAGTGACAGACAAGTCCAGTTAAAGGAGAACTATGAGATGAGTGATTTCCACTCGCCTCATAGTTCTAGCCGACCTGTGACAATGAGACTGTCACAGGTCGGCTCAGTAGATCGGGAGGTGAGCGAACACATACCAGGTTCGCTCACCTCTCGATCCTGTCACGACTCTATGCCGTGACAGGGGAAGGGGCTGGATTCCCCTCTCCCTGCTCCGATCTGCCAGCGCTGAATGGCGGAACGGACGGGGGAGGGGGCGGGTACAGCTGGCTCTGCCTCTAGATAGGCAGAGCCAGCTGTCACTCACGCAGCTGGGCGGATCCCGTCATCTACGTCGGGATCCGCTCCGGCATCTCAGTATACCGCGAGCTGTAGCTCGCGGTATACTGAGCTTAGGGTAACGGGAGGACGCTAGTTTGTGTCCTCCCGTTACCCTAAGGAGAACTATGGGGAAAAACACTGACCCCATAGTTCTCCTTTAAAGCCATTTTAATTTCAAAACAGTAAAATGTTGTACGGGCTGCCGGTCTTCACATGTGAAATTGAATTACATGTGCAGCTACCCTGAAGGTAAGACCTCGCGCTATCTTCAGGGACGCCTGTAATATAAGACCTACCCCGAACTAGGTCTTATTTTCGGGGTAGGTCTTATATTACAGAAATCCCCGAAGATAGCACTAGGTCTTATTTTCGGGGTAGGTCTTACTTTCGGGGAAACACGGTACTTGCAAATAACTTTATATCATTATTTTAGTGTACATTTGTGTGTGTGTATATACTGTATATATACTAGATGGGTTGTATGTTTTTATAGCAGTGGCACATCTTAATAACAGCAAAACAAAGTGCAGGTACAACCCTGATTAGTCAAGGTCGACCTAATATTCTCTAGTTAAGTTGGGTTAGAATAAAATCTTTTGCTTTTGTTTTTTTTTGGCTATAGTCCAATGCCTATAATTTTGCAACTGCCTAACCAGTTTAGCCAGCAGTGCAGATTAGCGTGGGCAAACAGGTCCGTACAGCATGCAAATCTGTGCAAAAAACCAATCACGGGAGGGACAGGTGCTGCGTGTAATTGTAATTTGAAGGATGCGGCTGCATGGTGTTACACGCAATTACATACAGACCGGAACCTGCACATCCATGCGGGTCCAGGTGCCTGCACTTAGACGCACACAGTGTAGGTCTGAGTGCAAGCACCCAAACCCGCACGGCAGTGCAGGTTCAGTTCTGTGTGTAATTGCATGCATCCGCATCCTCGTATGGGAGGTACAGGCTGCTGCACTCGATTAAATTTAGCACCTGTCCCTCACGGGTTTGGGCCTTTGTAGAGGCGGGCAAGCTGTACCGACATGCACGCCCATTTGAATGAACCCTAAAGAGCATGGATGGGGGAATTGAGTGATTTCCCTTGTTTGGCCTGAGGGGTTGAATGGGAGAAATCTACACGTGTATGGTTAGCCTTAATGTACATCCAGAACCACTTGTGTATAGCACATATTATTTAGAGTAGTGTATTCCTACTAGTGTACAGTTGTGTGACTCTCTATAATAAGTAAAGGATGGACACCGGCACTCCAAAGCAAGTTCAGTACGCGTTTATTAACGAACTAGCTGCAAGTAGAACACTCTAAACAACGTTTCGGGGGTCTCACAGGATCCCCTTCATCAGGCAAACACTTGTTTGCCTGATGAAGGGGATCCTGTGAGACGCCGAAACGTTTAGAGTGTTCTACTTGCAACTAGTACATTAATAAACATGTACTGAACTTGCTTTGGAGTGCCGGTGTCCATCCTTTACTTATATTTTGTCAGAAGCCACCCGCTGACACCTGCTGCACCCACCTTTCATTTTTGGAGCAGCGGCTTTGAGTGCGATGGGTACACGGACTGCTCTCTATAATAAGACTAGGGGGTCTATTCACTAAGCTGCCGTAGGCAGCCGAGTGAATGACCGACCTAAAGCGCCGGCCTAACGCTGTTCGGCTACTCACTTCAGGCTGGTGCGGCTGATTTCAGCCGTATATTGTCTGAAATCAGCCGTACATCGGGTGGCTTCGGGTCAGCCGAACATGCACAGCAGAAGGAGTTCGACTCAGCCGATCCAACATCTGGATCGGCTAAGCCGAACCTCCGGCAGGCTACTCGCTGCTGTTAGGTCTATTCTTATAGATGCCGAACAGCAGTGAGTGAATAGCCGAATGCCGCTGAGCGCCATTCGGCTCGGCTGTTCTGCTCGGTCCCTCTGTGGGACCGAGCAGAACAGAAAAATAGTTGATAAAGTAGAAAAAAATTAATAGAAAACAATTGTGCGGAGCTAGCAATGACAGCTAGCTCCGCCCAACTGTTTTCTATTGTTCGGCGGTTCTGCTGCCGTCCAAAAAAAGAAGAAAAAAAAACCCTCCCGGGCGCTCCGGGAGTCTCCCGCTCCCGGCCGCCAAGAAGAGAAACACCGCTTTTTTGTTTTTTTCTTTATTCTGACACGGAGCCGTGTCAGAATAGAATAGAAAAAAATATATATTTTTGGCCATAGGTATGCATTGCTAGATTCCTATTGGCTATTTCAATTTGCAATAGCAAACTAGCTATTGTTCCCGCCTTCTGCTGCTGTCAATCAGTAGTTGTGGACCTGATGGAGAACTGCAGCAGAGGGAGGATGCAATGCTAGTTTGCTATTGGCTATTGCAAATGGAAATAGCTAATAGGAATCTAGCAATGCATTCCTATAGCCAAAACATATTTATTTTATTTTTTCTATTCTGACACAGCTCTGTGTCAGAATAAAGAAAAAAAAAAGAAAAAGCAGTCTTTCTCTCTCCTTGACTCCCGGAGCGCCAGGGAGAGTTAGGCTGTCTGTAGATCAGTGTCACTGGTTAGCTGGTAACCAGGGAAGCTGATCTCTCTGCAAGTGGCCGGAGCCTGCCGTAAGATCACAGCTGGCTCCGCCCACCTGTCAGAAGCAGGCTGTCGGCCGGCCAGCTTCGGCTTTCAGCGCGGCTCAGCCGAGCCGAGGCATATGCGTTCGGCTTGGCTGAGCCGCTCGGCTAAGTTCGGGAGCTGTATGGGCAATTGTGAATAACCCGTACAGCAGCCCTTCGGTTCTACTGAACCGAAGGGGTCCTGGGGCCGAAGCTAGCTGAAGGATCGGCCGAAGCTACGACTAGATCCTTCGGCTGCTTCGTGAATAGACCCCTATATCTGTGACACAGAAAAACATTTTAGCAACAGGGTATAAAACATTGATTTGCCTGACTCTGCCCACTATCCCAGTACTGGAAATGTTCTCATGCTTTAAAAAAGCATACTATACTTTGTACTGTTTTTGTTGCAGGCATGGATAAATATGTTCACATCCTGTTACATATGACAGTGGTCATAAGCATATATCAATGATAAAAAAATTCAGGGAGTGGCTGACAGTTTAATCTTTAAAGGAAACGTGGCAAGTATACATGACAGTTACTAAACTGTGTCTTGTGTCATTGATAAGTGTACTGGGGCTGACCATAATTTGACAGCCACCCAATTCAGCATATGAGTTTTGCAATAATAAAATGTAAGCAGAAGGATTAGAGTTTACAGTTGAAGTTTAATCTGCATACATTTTTGCCTTTCCTGGCTCCTTCTTTCCATACTAAACCAGTGCAGGTATAGAAAACATCTGGGGAAGGTTTTATAAGCAGCAATATGATACATTGGGGGGAATTTCTCAAAACTGGAGCAGATGTGCATGGCAACCAATCAGCTTCTCTCTTCAGTTTGGTCAGTTAAGATTTGAAAATGAAAGAGAGAGGCTGATTGGTTGCCGTGCACAGCTGCTCCAGTTTTGATGAATTCCCTTTGTTGAGTATTGAATCAATATAACAAGGTACACATAATTTTGTGTTTTCAGTCACCTTACATTATTGTATTATGTTAACAATGCTTACAGGGATTGTGCAAGCAGGTCATGAAATGTGGAAGACACTATGGGGGGAATTTCTCAAAACAGGAGCAGACACAATCTGGAGCAGCTGTGCATGGCAACCAATCAGCTTCTCTCTTCAGTTTGTTCAGTGTAGGCTGGGCACACACCTTACAACCATCGCAAGACTATTGCCCTGAGGGGCGGGCTTCCGATGACCGCAATGCCGAACGGGCAGTGTCCGCTTGCGCACACCGGCCCGTCCGGCTTTTATCTTACGAACATGCTACACACCCGCCGAAAATCGTACGATGCTCGGCGGGTTTTCGAACATGTTAGTAAGTTTAAAGTCGTGCGACCTTATCGCAAGGTGTGTGGGGACCTTAAGATTTGAAAATGAAAGAGAGAAGCTGATTGGTTGCATGCACAGCTGCTCCAGATTTTGTCTGCTCCAGTGTTGAGAAATTGCCCTCTGAGTGTGGCTTAGGGAGAAAGTGCTAAAGATAAAGTTATCAGAAACCTTGTAACTCCAACTGAGCATATGATTATAAAATGTATAAGCCGAGGTTACATTTAATGGAAACAATATTATTCAAAATTACATTAGCAAATACAGGTAACAATAACACATACAGGTAGGGATGTCCCAATGCCACTTTTTTAGGCCCAAGTACAATCCCCTCATGTACTTGCCGATACCAATTACAGATACTTTTTCTTAAAGGGACAGGTGACTTTAAATGATCCATAGTACAACTACATGTTATGTACTATGGATCATGGTTTAACCTATTCATGTTAGCAGTAGAGAATTGTAACTCTATTGCTGGAGTGTAGTGGAGGTGTATGCTGTATATATGTACTACATATACATTACACACGTCCAGTACACTTTAGCAATAGATTTACAGCCAGCCCCGTCCCAGCTTCCCTTACTCACAGTTTCACTCCGATCCCCGTAGCCTCATGCGGTGCCTCTTGTAGTCGGCGCTGGGCAGGATCACTGCATCGCATCTCGGTGCTCAGCTTGTGGGAGGCACTCACAATTCTGCCCTGCTAACATGAATAGGTTAAATCATGATCCATAGTACATATACAGCACATACGTCCCGTACACTGCAGTAATAGTTACAATTATCCCCTGCTAACATGAATAGGTTAAATCATGATCCATAGTACATA